>NW_005054304.1:3546109-3547361 GCF_000277835.1 Geospiza fortis | reverse complement strand
AAGCCACCTACCAACATGCATTCATTCAGACAAAATCCAACCAAGTCTCACAGTGCATGTTTACCTTCTCCTCAAGAGGCCTGTTGGCCAAACACTTTTTAGGAAGCCAGGAATTCAGTTCCCTAAATATGACACCTGAATTCTACCTCCTGTTCAAATCTTTACTGGAAAACTATTACTTTCACCACATGTTACAAGTTATCTCAGTACAATGCAGGGAAGTCCCAGACCATTTAAGTTGCAGTGCCTCTCGCAGTCCTTACAAACCACCCTCAAAATAAATCACTTCCAAATTCAGTTTTTCTGAATGAAGAGTACACAAATGAGACCAAATTTGCAGACAAATACTTAATAACTCTGAATTAAAGACCTTACTTTCTTAGAGGTCATTTCCAACCTAAATGACTCCATAATAAGAATGGGATGTTAAAAACATAACAGCTGAAAAAAAGTTCTATCAACACTGAAGTGTAAGAGAAACTTTCTATGTATTAATGAAAAAGTCAGAATAGCAATATATATTGTATATATATCTATTCCCTTGAGATAAAAAAACACCCACTTCCAATCAATAGTGTTTGCTGCCTGAACTTATCAATTCAGTGGGGAAAGGAATTTTTTTTTAAGTGATTTGTGTATAATTAGCACAGGAATCTGGGTTCCCACAATCAGAAGCACCAGAGCTCCCACTGCTGTTTGCTTGTACTTAAGACAAGATGACGCTGTCGCTTTTTTCCTTTAACACTAACACTGAAATGGGGGAGGGGAATTCAACAGGAAGAACAGAAAATAAATTACTCACTTTCTCTAATTTTACAGTCAACTGATTAACAAAACTAGACCGTGGCTTTTCAGCTCTAAATTCCTTTTCCTAGAGAATCTCATACCCAGCAGCTGTATTTCAATGTTGCGATCTTACCACTGAAAAAAGCTCTGAGGAGGCGGTGGAAGGTCAAAACAGATAAGGATTTCTTGGTGGCAGGAGGCAGCTGAACACACAGAACTTCCCTCACCTCGCAAGATGGAAATTATTTTTAAAAAGTCACGTTTTTCACCGGCACATGACCGCATAACCTTAACATATACCTGTCTGCGTTTTAACACTAATTACCACCCACTAATGAGATCCACTTCCCATGCCTTCGTGAGAAGGAGCTTTGTTTATGTAACCAGTTACCTGCTCGGCCACAGCCCTGAAAAGGCAGGAGCCATCCTTGGCCACTTTCTTCCTGTACAAGCCCTGAGATCGCAG
>NW_005054304.1:3543008-3545850 GCF_000277835.1 Geospiza fortis | reverse complement strand
CGGGCGCGTCCCGGGCGCGCAGCCGGCCTGCGGGCGGAAAACAAAAGGGAAAGGAAGGACACGTGCGGCCCGCCGGGAGGGAGGGAAGGAGGGAGGGAGGGAGAGAGGCGGAGGGCGCAAACAGGAGCGTAACCTGGCGCTTATTTTCACTTTCAGCCCGGGCGCTGCTGGGAGCCGTAGTCCCGGAGGAGGAGGAGGAAGCGGGAGGAGGCGGACACAGCGCCCGGGGCCGGGCTGTCAGCCTTGTTCCTGGCCAGGATCATTCCATTGCTTCTTAGCTTAAAACCAGCACCGGGGGGGTGGCTGGTGAAAAACAGCATTAACCCAGCAGTGTGCGCTCGCAGCTCACAAAGCCAGATGTATCCTGGGCTGAATCCAAAGCAGCGTGGGCAGCAGGGCAAGGGGGGGAGCGGATTGTCTCCTCCTCTATTCCCCTCCGCTGACACCCCACCTGGAATATGGTGCCAGCTCTGGTGCTCCCAGCACAAGGAGAACACGGAACTGTTGGAGCAAGTCCAGAGGAGGCCACGAAGTTGATAATGGGACTGGGGCACCTCCCCGACAAAGACAGGCTGAGAAAGTTTGGGCTGCTCAGCCTGGAGAAGAGAAGGCTGCATGGAAATCAAACAAACCTCCAGTATCTGAAAGAGACCTAACAGGAAGCAGAAGAGGGACTTGGAACTGTATCAATGGGACAAGAAATAACAGGTTCAAACTCACAGGGTGGAAATTAAGGTTAGATATTAGGAAGAAATTCTCCACTGTGAGAATGGTGAGACACTGGAGCAGGTTGCCCAGAGAAGCTGTGAATGCCCCATCCTTGGAAGTGTTCAAGGCCTTGGGCAACCTGGTCTAGAGGGAGGTATCCCTGCACAGGGAAGTGGAGCTAGGACTAGATGATCTTTAAAGTCCATCCCAACCCCTTCATGTTCTATGATTTTGTCTGAAACCTAATCCACAGTATGTGGGGTATGTGTGTTTACTTAGGCTTTGTTTGGTTTGGGGTTTCCCCCAACAGATGAGATTGTAAGATTATTTTTTAACTCCATACACTTGCAGGAAAGAAGATGAAAATAAAACAGAGATAGTAAAAGAGGGCTTGATTGAAAATGGGATTTTAAAAAGCCACAGCCATTCAATACTTTTAATGTATTACTTTTTTGTATGCCACTCCTAGTTGTAAGAAGCCCAAACATTCGTATCACAATTACATGATTAAATTTTGCTTGGCATTGTAAAGAGGATTTAGAAGGTTTTGATGCACAAAATGTGACAAGAAAGGATGCTCTTCAAACTTGTAAGGCAGCTTGAATGGAAACCCTGATTTTTACTTTCAGCTGACAGTAGTAAGCCTAGGGAGGGTGTTGACTTGAGATCCCTAGGTAATAATAATAAGTAACTTATTAAATAAACACAAGTTACAAGCCAGCCCAAGTCTAGTGCTCCAGCAGAATCTCACCATCTTTCCTAACAGAAGCTCAGGTTTGCCAGAAAACAGGGAACAAGAAACAAATGCCAGTTCCTGATATCTCTGTATCTGTAGACAAGGAGAACAGAAAGTGAAAGAAGTGAAAGCAAAGCTCTACCCGCAGCCAAGCCTTCAAGACACAGTGAGGCAGCACGGGGATGGATGTTTTAGACAAGGAAGGGGATAAAAATACCAGCAAGGGGCTGGAGGGAAAGCTCCAACTTCTCCCCAGAAGACGGGAAACATCATCTAACAAGACTGAACTATGAACAGTTGCTGCCACTGACTCAGCTACCACATTCACTCAAGGAACTCAGGGTAGCAGAGTCCTGCATGTGAGAGCTGCTTCTTCTGTAGAAAAAAGTAATTTGGAAAGATGCTTTTAAAACCTATCAAACTGGTGTCCAGTTACAGACTTTCTTAGGAATATCCAATTTTTTACTCACTCTATTTTTCATGTTTAGAGGCAGTACTATGCTCTAATATTTAACAAATCTATCTTCTCATATATTTCAGCCTTTTGTCATTGTGATTCTATAGGCTGGTGAGGGGAAGGGCAAATGCCTTTCATCACATCTGTTAGACTCAAGAATGCCTATACATACCAGGCCATTCAGTATGTGACAGGATGCAAATGTGGTTCTGATAAGTGAATACACAGAAAATTAGAGCATTAAAGTCGTCTAGTTGTCAGTGTTCTAAAATCCTGCTCTTCCTGCAATCAGCCCCTGAAGCTGACCAAGTGATGATGACCCACAGAGTTTTTTCCAAGTGCTACTATACAAGAATCAATCAATTTCTAAAGAGGTTTAGTTCTCGATGAAGAAATCTACTCCGTACACATATTTGCTAAAGCTCATGGAGAAATGCACCCACCCAAAGGCACCTGAAACACTTCAGCATTAAAATAAATGCTCCATCAAGATAAGAATGACCAAATTATAACTCAAGAGTCATTACAGATGTTCTAACTAGAGTTCCTGCAGATGCTCTAATTAGAGTTAATACAGATGTTCTAATTAGCCGGCAGCTCTATTAACACTTTCGACCAGCACTCACACCACGTGCATCAGCTCCAGCCACGAGTTTCTCCTCTCGCTGCCCCTACCCTGAATCAGCCCAGGAAGCTGACTCAAGCTGAAAACATTTTTTTCAGGGGGAAAAAAAAAAATCTAACTTTATCTTTAAACCAAGATTGGTTTTGTGATCCAGGTCACGGCCTGCCTGTGCCAACACCTGGGCCAGCAACCTTGGGCAGAGCAGCCCGGCGCTGCCCGCCTCGCGCGCCCTTTCCCGGTTCGCCACGCGCCTTCTCCCACCCGCAGCTCGGGCACGGGCGGCTCGGCGGGGCAGGCCGGGGACGGACACCCGGGC
>NW_005054304.1:3529797-3542578 GCF_000277835.1 Geospiza fortis | reverse complement strand
GTGGTACAGCCGAGGAACCTTTCCTTCCCCTCACCCAGCAGGTCCCAGCGAGGGGCGGGAATTGCCATGTGCCGCCTGTTCCCTCAGCGGTGCCGTCCGGCCCGGACGCCCCGCTCCACCTGAGGGGCGCGGCGTGAAACGTTTCTAAGCGTGTTCTTGGCGGGTCAATGCTTTTCTTAGTGAGGTAGCAGCCCGGAGAATAGGTGTGGGGTAGGACAGGGGACACCCCGCGTCACGCCGGCCGTAGGGATCACCGCAGAGACACAGAGGTCGGAGGGGACACCCCACGCGGGTTTGGAGGGGACATGCCAAGCCACACGGGTTTGGAGGGATCTCGCCACACCAAAAAGATGGGAGGGGGACACCCCTCAGCCACAGGGGGGATCACCCCACGGCCACACAGGCCGGAGGGCACATCCCACAGCTGGTTGTGCTGCCAGACCAGAGGGAGAAGCTGCTGAGCTGTGCCCTCGGTAGGTGCGTGCTGCCACAGTAATTGTGTATATTTCTGAAATGTGACCATATACAAAGAGTGTATTCTCATATCCCATTGCTCTTCCTCAGAAATGCTCTAGCAGACATGAAGAAATATGCTAGATGCTCGTAAAGAAATAGTGGGAAGGTTGTGAGAAGAGTAAGCAAGTGTGTAGCAAATTCAAATTCGAAATTTTTTTCCTTAACTAAAAAGCCTATTCAGGCTGGGAACTCAAAAGCAGTGTGGCCAGCAGGGCAAGGGAGGGAATTCTGCCCCTCTGCTCTGGTGAGAACCCACCTGCAGTGCTGGATCAGCTCGGGGTCCCCAGCTTTAAAAGGGTGTGGAACTGTTGGAGCGAGTCCAGAGGAGGACCATGGACAAGCTCAGAGGATTGGAACACCTCTCCTATCAAGACAGGCTAGGAGGATTGGGTTTTTCAGCCTGGAGAAGGTTATGGGGGCCATACCTGCAGCCATTCAGTACCTAAAAGGGGCTACAAGAGAGCTGCAGAGGGATTTTTTACAAGGGCCTGTAGCAATAGAACAAGGGGACGTGCCGTTAAACTGAAGGAGGGTAGGTTTATGTTAGACACTAGGAACAAATTCTTTACTCTGGGGATGGTGTGGCACTGGCACAAGTTTCCCAGAGAAGGTGTGGATGCCCCATCCCGGGAATTGTTGAAGGCCATGTTTGATGGGACTCTGAGCGCCTGATCTAGTGGAAGATGTCCCTGCCTGTGGCAGAAGTGCTGGAACTAGAACCCTTCCAACCCAAACTGTTCTATGATTCTGTGAGTCAGCTGTCCTGGCCAAGCTCCATCCCAGCTTTTCGTGCACTTCCTCACTGGCAGAGCATGAGGCACTGAAAAGTCCTTGACTAAGGGTAAGCACTACTTAGCAACAACCAAAACATCAGAGTATTTTTCTCATACTGTATCCAAAACAGAGCACTGTACCAACTACTTAAAAAAAATGAACTCTATCCCAGCCAAATCCAGGACAGCATGGCAGAGGTGTTGGAACTAGGTGATCTTCAAGGTCACTTTCAACCCAAACCATTCCATGATTCCATGATTCTCTGATCAGCACTCAAACACATGATCAAGCCAAAGAGTTTAGGGGACATTAATAAATAAATACTTCAAGCTAGCTAGCATGAATATTAATAGCGATGATAAAGCCTGATGCTTAAGGGAACACAGTTTAAAAAAAATAAGAGGGTGATCTGGTTATAAAAAAATATTTTAAGTTGCCTATTTGCTTAGTAGTCCATGATGAGATTAGTGTCCTGTCAAACCCCAGCCTGAGAGACAAAGAATGTTAGAGTTTGAGTTGTCCCAGCCCCTTCTGAACTGGATCTGAACAGCCTGTTAGAAGTTTTAGTTTGATTCTTGCATGATACAATTTTATTTATGGATGTCTGTGTGGACAAACTTGGATTTAATTCTGCTGCTGAAGACTAGGCCTGGATTTCGTGTCCCTCAGGCAGAATAGAAGTTCAGTTATAGCAGAATATAGTAATGGTTGCATTATTCCTACATGCTATTTATAGCTGACTGCATCTTTATGCTTTATGTGTGAGCCAAAGGTTGTACACTCCCAGCATCTGCATTTCTTCAGTGCATCTCAGGGAATTACAAAACATGCAGTCTGCTTGACTTTGAAATTTACAAAAAATGAGCAATCATGTAACATTTTTCCTTCTGGAGAGCTTTGGTCAAGGCCAGAATTTAAAAAAAATTTAATGCCACATCAGATTCAAGGTGCTCAGCATTCAGGTGGGCAGCACCCAAAAAATGATGGGCTGATGGCATGGGCAGCAGCTTAGTATCTCAGCATAACAGAGCAAGCAAAAGAAGGGCTGGTTTGAGTTTGTGGAATGAATTTCTGTGGGAACAATTAATTGATGCTGTCCCACATAGAATGAAAAAGAATAAAAGGGCTGCATGTGACATGAGGGTCACGCTTCTTAGTTATACCAGAAGTATTATTTATGCTGCTGTGAAAGGTGTATCTTCAGATTCTGGGCAGAATATCCCATTGCAGTCTCTAATTTGGGGAAGAATATTTTCCTTGGTTGGACTTTTTTTTTTAGACAAATGGTTACCATTCAGTATAATAGAAATGACAAAAAGCATGTTGTGGTAAAAGCTGTTCCTTCCACCCTTGAAGAACACTTCTTCATAAACTGTCTTGAAGATGTTGGTCTGAAGGTTTGTAAAGTCAAGAACTGCTGAGAGTTGAGGCAAGAAGATATTTGAGGTAAATTGAGGCTTTTAAAAGCTTTCAGAACTCCTGGATGGTGGTACTATAAGCACAGGAGGAAGATGGCAGAACCATATCAATTTAAAGCAGCATTTTTAGTGGTGTAAGGATAGAACATGAGTAACTGGCTATGAATTGGGGACTATCACTTTAGGTAATGTGAATGGCTAGGTACATTGTACTAAAAAAGTCTCTTTTCACAGTTTATGCTACCAGAGCTTTGTACAGGGTTTGTGTGGCAAGGTTTTGGCAGAGGAGGCCCACAGGGGTGGCTTCTGCAAGAGGCTGCCAGGAGCTTCCCACACGTCCAAGGGAGCCAATGCCATAATCCTGTTTACAGAAGTAACTGTGTGACTGCAGCTAGAAAAAGCCAGGAGTCTGGCAGCAGTGTTTGCAGAAAAAATATTTCCTGGAGCTTGGAATGAGTAAACAGTAACACTTTGGAGGAGTGCTTTAAATCAGTCGTCATGAAAATTAGTCCTAAGCCAGTGAACAGAGAAGTTTGATTGAAATGATTTTTTATATTAAATTACAGTTGTATTGTGTCTTAAAGACTGATTTTTCACTGTTTGGTAACCATTAAAATGTGCTGATTATGGTCTTCATGCATAATTTACCATTTCTTTTTGCTAGCAAAGAGGATGTGGTATAGTTACATACATCTGAGACATTTCAGACTTTATTTGTACATACATTTCACTATTTGGAAAGATGAGGACTGTTTAAGTTCTTTTTTTTTTCCCTAGGTAGTTGTTACAGTTTTAGTTGTGGTTCATACCAAACTCCTAGTGGATAAATACAAGAATTGAAAGAAAATAATGAGGGAAAAAACCCTCTTTATAGTTGCTTTTAGTTGAATAAGATAAATGTATTTGATCTTTCTTCTTAAGGAGGTTCTCTAAATATGTTTTGCATTGAAAAAGCTTTTATTAAAAATGGAAGTATACTTGCAGGAAGAGAATGTGATTGGTTGGATCTCTCAGTCATTCTAGTGTGTAGAACTAGTGGAGATCATGCTGTTATCTCCACCTCTTTTTTATTTATGCATGGGAAGAATGAAAAAAAAATCAGCAGAGGTAATCCATTTAAGTGAGCTGGTTGAATGAACAGAAATGAAGGAAATACTGCCACCTTGCTTGCAGAGAAAGATGCTTGTCAGAAACTGGTTCAACACTTCAGCAAACCAAGATTAATCCTTCAACAGCTTGAACAGAAAGTCCATACTGTTTAATAATACTACTTCTGTAGTATTAGTGTTATTATTTTATATTGCAAAGCAAACGTTTAAAATTAAATTTTAAATCAACCAACCTGATTGATTTTAATCTTAATATTTTATTGTAGAGACCCAGAGAAGTTACCAGAGAAGAACCAATTTTTTGCCTTACATTTAAATCAGGCACAAAATCAGAATCTTCCAGAATCCAGGTACTTTTCTTCATGTGTATGGAGGCTGTATGTGATTGGAGGAGCCTGTCTTTTAACAAGGCAGAAAAAAATATCATTCAAATATATAAATCTCTAATATTGCAGCAGAATATTTATTCTTTGGGGTGTTTTGGAAGGGGCAGCAATTCGTAGCACTGTCAACTTTGTTTAAAGTAAGTGCAAGTGCATGAAATTATATTCATTAATAAAATCAGAATGAGTCAGGTTAGTAATGGACATCTAGTGATAAATAGAAAAAATTACAAAGAAATGGACTTTGTATGAACCAGTCTTGCTGAGTAATAAGATTTTTTTTTGTACTTTGGCATTCCAGCTCTAGCCTTCTGTCGCCTCTGCCGTTCTGAGCCCCAGAACGAGTGACAATCTGTGGCGTTTAGGGGCAGTGGTTTTCCTGCGGCTGCCAAGGCCGGGGGCCGTGGGTTGTAGTTCAGCCTTCGGTCGTTAGATGCCGGTAGCTCCCCGGGCATCCCGGGCTCTGCTTTTTCTGACGTGTCCAAGCGCAGGGACTTCGGACTGGTGTTTTGGTAGTGGAACGCAGGCAGTGCACTCCATGCATGTTGTCTGACTCCAAAAAAACCCAAACACAATCTCCCTCCCCAAAAATCCCCAATAAAACAAACCAAAACCACCCCACAAGAGAAAAAGAGGTTTTTGACTGAAAGTGAAGTGTGCAGCCCAGCTCCAGAACACAGGGCTAAATAATGTCCATTTCTCTGAGCTCAGTCTGTCCCCAGCCATTGTGCTACAACAGCTCTGAGGTGTAAATAAAGCAGCAGAGGATTGCCAGCTTGTTCTCCCATTTGTTGTGCCGCTGCCAGCTGAGCACAGGCACAGAAATGCATCTTGTGTTGGCTTGATGCCACCAGAGGCTCTTTGTATGCATTAGTGGCTCCCTGTGCTGTGGCAAGGTCAAGTCCTACTGTTGATGTGTGCAGGGACAGAATTGCAGTATCTGCTTGTGATTGGGATTATGCAGAGGAGTGCCACTGATAGCACACTGCTTTGCTGAAAATACCACTGTGATCCTGGGTTCTGTCAGTGCCTGCAAGCAATGCTCTTTGAAACTGTAGATTTCCCATGTGCTGTGTTGTATTTCAGTGGGATATAGGCCTTCTGCACGTTTTCAAGTGCAACATTCACGAGCATTTTGTGTAAGAGTTAGTATTCATTCAGCTGATGATAACACTTTGGGGCATTTAAACTGTGTATGCCTCTACTACAATGTTTTCAGTGATAAGTCAAATTAACTGAATAATGCATTAGCTGGAAAGGAAAACAATTAAGTAAGGCTGCCATAGTTAACAATGTGCAGTTCCTCCTTAACTGCAAACCTTTTGAGCCTTTTTTTCATCTCAGTCTCAAAGCACAGAACCTCTTGAACAAGAGCTTCCCTATCCATTTTGTACATGAGGAAACTGGAACAACCAAGTTTGGTTATAGGTACATGATCATGCAGGAAGTGTCTGATCCATCTGGAAATGAAGCCTGGGTGGGTTCCTGATCTCTATTCTTGTGCCTTCACTGCCACATTAATTTTTCCATTTGCTGTACAGCTTTATATGGTAACAGTGGTGTTGCTGTTTTTCACAAGACAGCCTGAGCTGGTGTCCAGATTAGAACAATGGCCATGACAACTGTTTTCTCTTTGATAAAGTACCATAAAAATGCACAGTGCTTTCAGGCAAGCACATGTGTCAACAAAGAATGCAATGCCTGTTCCTTGACTTAAAAGTTTCTTTTGTGAGCATGGAGTTCAGACTTCACAGGATGCTACTCCATGGACTTCCTCTGTTTTTTCTGCAGTGAGGCTGCAGCTATACAAGTGAAGTCTGAATTTTGCCTTCTGGTTTCAAAGTAAGCATTTAATAATCAAGTAGACATGAGAGTGTATTTTATTCTGGCTTTTAACCCAATGATATGCAGCACTGCAGCTGAGAAGGCTTTCATTGCAGCTATGTCTCAGCTTGACTTGTAAGGTTGCTAAAGGAATGTCTTGTTGTCATGCCATATTTGTCTTGCTTTTTTTTTTTTTGTGATTTGTTTGCTTTAGAGAACAGAACCAGACATAAGCATCTGTTTCTGAATGAGGTTGGGTATTTTGGGGGGGATTTGGGGGTGTTTTCACCCAGTGTTACAGATGGTTTCACTAAAGAACATAACAGTTAACTGAGTAGCCCAAGGTGATTTGGTGAACTGATCAAACTCCCTGAAAATGTTAAACTCTTCTGGCTCCTTGTCTTTTAAACTTGTCTAGCCACTAAATCATATTGGCTCCCAAATGAAACAAAACTTTGGGAACTGGAAGTCACTTTTCATACTGTTTAATTGCCATTCTTATGTGGGAAAATTAGTATAAAAATCCTGCCTGGGAATGCTACCAAAATTGTTTTAATAATGTTAAACAAACTCTTTGCATCAAATAATTCATTATCTGTTGACAGTAATTCACACAGAGTATACATAGGAGAAGCTGAGCATGTTTTACTCCAAAGCAGGAGTGTGTGAGGTGATGTTGTATTGATCTGCCCAGCAGAAAACAGATGCTGTTTTAGAAAAATACAACAGTTTCTGCCAGCGTGAAAACAAAGGGGAAGAATTCTCTCAGAAAGCATCTTTTCTTGTATAATGATTTTAAAAAACAAATATTTCCAGTTACTCTAAATTTTTCTTTCCAACTATTATTCAAAGACTTTCTTCTATCTATGCTTTTTCCTTTCCCATTCTTTCTGTTCCAGTTTGGAAGATGTCATGATGACCATGACAATTTGAGGCAGTAGATGAGGAAAGGTTTGTGAGGAGAATCAGTTATTAGACTGATAGAGTGGTAAAAAATGACCACACTTTAAGGCACAGGTGTGATCTGAGGAAAGATTTGTTTGTTCAGTACCTTATCTGTGTTTGTTACCGTGTCACCTGATGTAATAACAGGAAAAAAACCCAAAACCTTGACTTTTATTTTCCATTTGTCTGTCCAGTTTCTCTGCCCATCCTCTGTTTTCAACTCTGAAAACAAATGGTGAAAACAAATGGAGACAAAATATGGAGAAAGTTGAATAGAAAGGTAATGCTAAAACTTTTTTCTTATTTATTCATGGTGTGGGGAGGGGCTTATTTGCTTTTGGGAGAGGGAGATGACTTCTAATAACAAAACATTACTTAAAAACAAATGAAAAAATGCCACTGCATAAATAAATTTTGCATATAAATTTATGTAAGACAAAACCCATTAACTGAAAATATATACCTCCGGTTAAAGCTGAGCTCCCATCTTTGTGTCCTTTGAAAAATACCATTTTATTTTGCACACCAAATTTTAAAACAAATTATGTGTCTTTCAGTTATGTGGCTTACAATGCAGTATTAGGTACTGATGTAAAGGTATATTACCCACATTTCTTCATATTTCTTTTCACTTTCTTAAAATACAAACTGGTTTATGTAAATGCTTCTCTAAAATGCTCTAAATGCTTCCTCTTTATAAAAATCTTTCCTGATTTACTAATAAAGGGAAGATAAAGATATATACTCCAAGATGGATTGACATATCTGTTGCATAATCAACTATTCCAGGATAACAATTCTTGCTTGGATAGGCTTTTCCAGAACAAAAAATCAGTTTACTCCAAAATAATGAATCTTTTTCCAGAGTAGAATTACTCCGCATTGATTAGGTTCTTGTGTGCTGAAATAAAATACTTACCTGAGAATAGGTGTATACAAACAGCCCCTTTGTAACAAATATTTTAGTTTGTTTTTTAGGGCAGCTCAGGGAAGATGTTGGCATCCCAAGGTTTTCAAACAAGGGGAAATTATGTAAGTTTTGACTGAAACAAGTACCTACCCAGCTCATTGTATCACTCCTAACTCACAGAGAAATGCAGTATGGAATTTCAGAAGAACAATAATTGGGGGATATTTCTCTACAACAAAATGTTGTGGTTCAGGTGGAGATTGCTTGACTTCTTGTTCTGTAACATTCACATTCCATTCTCTTCAACATTATCTTATTTACTCTAGAAACAAACTCAGCTGATGGGTTTGGCTGGCATGGTTCACTTCTGCTCTGAGTCTTGGCCACTGGAATTTTTAATATTTCCAAAGGGGTTTCCAGGGGTCACAGACTCAGAGGCCAGTGCTCAGGCAGCAGAGTGGTGACTGAGGGAGACAGATAGTGTCTTCTCCTGCTAGATTAATCACATAATTGTCTGTCAAATTACTCAACTTTCCTCCACTGGCACTGGAACTGAGACTGTCTCTATTCCTGCCAAAGAATATTCCCCTATCTTTGGCTGTATTTTAAGCTTTTCCAACTTGTGCAGGCTATCTCTGCCTATTATTTTTCTGACATCATACATTTTGCTGTCAGTAATCCTGCAACACACAAATAATTTGTTTTTTATGTCTGTAATTTATGCTCCAGAGTTGAGTAAATTGCTGCACTTCAGACCCAATCCAAAGTCTAATTAAGTCATTGGAAACATTCCAGTTGACTTCACTAGGCTTTACATCAGGCCCATAAGTAGTACTTGCCTGCCACTGAGTCAGAACTTATAAAAGACAAACAAAGCAGAACACTTTCTTACCATTCTTAGTCAGAAAATGCCAAGGTAAGAAAAAATAGTGAAAAAGAATCAGACTATAGTTTAAATTGCAACTCTTTAGCTGCTAGTGCTAAATAGTGCTTCATTCTATTAAAAAAAAAATAAAAGCTATTTAAGCATCACTATATTAAAGGATTTTTGAAGAAGTTTCTTTTATTTATTTCTAGTTTTTTTCTTGTATTTTAATTACCTATTTAGTGGATTCTACATCATGCTAACATGAGTAGAGCTCTTGTGATTGCTGAATGTACTTTTCTTTTCCAAGTCTCACTTTATATGTTATGGGCATCAAAGTGCTGCAGGTAACACCAAATGTGTGACTCACTTGATGAACAAGACAAATTGAATAGATAAGAAAAAAACCCAGTATTTATTATTTCTTCTACTGAATCCAGGTTGCAGTGTGAGAAACAGGCACTGACTCCTCCTAGTAGTGCTAACAATTGTGAAAACTGTTAAACCTCTCTTGAAAAAACTGAATTTGAAATGTTTAAAAGAAAATACCCACCACACTGATTTTTTTCCCCAGGGGTGCAGCAGATTCTGTAAGGTAAACAAGCTGTAGCACTGTGCTGTGGGTGCAGGTGGCTGATTAGTGCTCATCCCTATCTTTAATCCCCAGAGCAAGGAAAAAACCTTTTAAATCTCTCTATCAAAAATGGATGTAGTCAAGCTTGAAAGGAGACCGTGACAAGCTGACTGTAGAAGCTGTGTGAACAGTTAATTCAATTAGATCTTTAATGCAAATATCTTTGGAATACAGTTACATTTGCATATCCCTCAGCTAGGACTTAAGCCAACATTTTTAGTACATTTTTTAGCATCCATTGAAATTAAATTAGTGAAATATTTGTGAAGTATAACTGCAGCATCTAGAAAACAACAGATTAAAATACCATTTATGAAATAAATGAAAAAGAAGATTAACTGAGTTTTAGGGTGCCAGGGAAGAAACTGAAGAACCTGCCAGAATCCAAAGAGCTGGATTCTCACAATTCTAAATAGGTCATATAAAGTCAGATTCACAGATTTAATTAGGTATCTCCTTTCCTTTGGGCTTCTTAGTGATATTATAAGGATCTGGTTCCTAGATCCTTAGAACATTTGCAGCTCTTGGTTCTGTGGATGTTTCTCTCAACAGCATGTCTTCAAAAATAGGAGAAAAAGGGGAGGGGAGGAGGAGAGCTTTTAATGTTGGATCAGCTCTCTGCTCTGGTTTTTTGCTCAGCTCCACAGACAATCGCAGTAGAACAAACAGGGCGTGGGCACAGGCGTGCAAGTGATCAGGGATGAGGAAAGGGGGCTGGAAGCACTTAGCTCTGCCCCTGTGAGAAGTGGCCTTGGAACCAGAGAGCCTCATTTCCTCAGCCCTCAGCTGCACCACCAAGTTTTCCAAGCAAAGTTGCCTCATGTTCCCACACGAGTTTGTAAGCTGGCAAAACAAAACCCTTACTCTGGATGAAACTTCGCACATCACAGCAGCCCTCAGCCACCAAGCACTCTGCTTGTGACATAGCAGCAGTGGCATCCAGGAGCTTGTTCTGCCCCAGTTCATAGCAAACATTTTTTAAACAGTCATTTTTTTATATAGGGATGCAAATCTAACAGGTCTTCTGTTCTGGTTATATAGATAATACCTATTTTGTTCCATTTTTCTATGGAAGTGACCCCTTTGCAGTCAGACTGTTTGTTACTGTATGCTGTAATAATCTTTAAATGCTTTCTATCAGGAAAATCCTCCATTTAAAGACAACCTGTAAATCATAGTTATCAAGTATGAAATACCCAAGTTTAAAAAAAGAGAAAACATTTTCTATTCCATTCACATCTGGGAATGAGAGGAACGAGAGAAAAAAAAGATTTTTCTCTCTGTAAGCAGGTTTCCAGAATTTAATTTAATTGCATTTGGGAGACTTGTCTGTTGGTGTTGTAGCACTTACACTGTGTGGTGACTGATACTGCATTGCTTGGTAACTGTTTGGACAGGAAAAACAATATAGTACAGAAGCAGAAACACCTGCAGTTAACCGGCTTTGTCCACACAACAGCAGGAAATCCTTGTGAATGCAACAAGTGCACGAGGTAGATACCATGGCAAAGAAGCCAAAACCAGGGTAAATATTTTGTGCTGATTTCCTTAAGCAAGGTACTTGGATCAGTTGCACTCTCCTGTGTTTAAGCCAACAACGTTTCTTTTCTATGAACACTGACAGTGGCATGGGGTTATGCAAAGAGGTCCTCACCAGGGAAAGCAGCGGAACTGAATGAAAAGTCTGTTCCCATTTCTCACCTCAATGTTCAATCAAATAAACTAAGTGGAGAGAATGGGTTTTATTTTTACGACTTTATTAGTTATCTGAAGAATGTCTGCTGCACAAATAGGACGACTGTTTGCACTTTTAAACTGGTATTGTTTTGCTACATCAGTTCAGTTGCTAATATTTGCACAGGAGCATTCTTAGTCCTCACAATGTCCTTATTTAGTGGAAACTTGAAAAACTAGGCCACAACATACAAATGTATATATCTCTACTAATATAGGCTAGGCTAAGGTTTTTACAAACTTTTGATAGTCATTCTCATTCTGATGGCAGGTGCTGAGAACTGTGTGGAACAACAGTCCAATTTGGAAAAATAAGACCAAAATATGCATAATTTCAAAATTAGGAAGACTTCTGCTCTTGATTTACCTTATTACTCTTCCTCATGCAGTAGTATCAGTCAACACACTATCATGGCATATTTTATTTCAATCATAATAAATGTAATTCTCTCCTCATCCTTGACTATAGCTATATAAACCATTATTACCAAAAGCACTGAAAAAGCTAAGAAATCTTTTCATATTTCTTCACTGACTCCATCCTCATCAAAATATGTGATTGCTGCAATTGGAACATAATTTTCCCTGAGATCGTAATTTCTGGCAATTTTGAGTTTAAGACCTCTTTTACACACTGATCAGATTGGCCCTTTATTTCAACTAAAAGCCCTCATTCTGTAATTCTGTGATCATATAGATTTAAAAACCTTTTTCTTAAAAAAATTCTAAAAATTCTTTACAAATTACAAAAGCTACTGTTGATAGATATGGGATGTAAGACTATGGTATAACTATTTTATATGAAGGAAAGAGAAACAATGAACAAGCAATTCAACCCTGCATCACTAGCCCTTCTTTACTATCAAATAAATCTTTACATATACTTTCAAACACCACTTCTATCTAGACTCTGCAAAATTTGAAAATAATGTAACTTTAGACTGAGAAATGTTGTCTCTGTCAGCTGTAGTGAGAATAATGTACAGGAAAAGGTGATGTAATGATCATATCACTTACATTATTCTCTCCCTAATGAATAATCTTCCACACTAAGGATGAGCTCACTTACTATTATTGGAGCCACATCTGTAGGTCACAGCACACTGCTGAATGCAGCAGAGTTTGGATGCTGTATAATCTGACTCTAGCTAACACTTTCCATTAGAATTGCAAAACCATTCTATGTACTACATATGGAGTAAATTTTTCTCATGAGGAATCGGACAGAATCAAAGAAACAAAGATTTTATTCACAGCAGTTGTACTTGGGATTCACACACTTCCTAAGCACAGCTATGTCTTTCTTTGAAAACCGGTCCCAGACTATTATTAGTTTGAAACATCTAAAACATGTGATGAATGTTTTCTCTTCTTATTTCAGCCAGAGCTCACATGATTAGTACAGTAGTCTGAGTTTGATTTCAAACTAAGGATAGAAAATCTGCTCTATTTCCATTCCTATTCCTGTTTGTACCTTCAATGCAGACAGTCTGTGTGCTCAGTTGTGCAACTGTGTAACTGACTTATGTAATGTGCTTTCTGTAAATGATGAATCATATTCTTATTTATACCTGGTAATATGAGTACGGCTGGGAGTCAATTTGGAACTCAAGAAATAACATAATTAGAGCCACTGAGTAATGTAATTCAGTATTACAAATGTCTTGAA
>NW_005054304.1:3520953-3529787 GCF_000277835.1 Geospiza fortis | reverse complement strand
AGGAATGGAAATGGAAGAATACAGTGTGTGTAGAAAGTCTAAAACAAATAGTCTGTCCCATAGAATAGGCACATTCCCATATGCTGTTCTCCTCATGTATCTCATCCAGTAATTGTACTCAGCTGGAAGGAATACTGGGAACATTTTAGGCTCCAATTCAGGAAAGGGTTAAGCATGTGCTTAAAATGACTTGTGTTTCTATGTGTTTTGCTGAGTGAGGTACTAGGAACAGAACATAACAGACCAGATTCCCTTTTTGTGCTGGCAGTGTGTGTGTGTGTCTGTGGGACCAGTGCTTCTATGGGCGACTATAAATTTCTCATTTAAGTAGGAATGACATTTCCTCATTTCAGTGTTTTGGTTCTGTACTCATAAAATGAGTTAGAGAAGTCAATTTTCATAAAAATTTTTGAACTAAAAATATATCAAGGATTTCAAAGGAAACTTGAACACCATTTCCCTTCCAAATATGGTCCTAACACTGGGATCTTCCCCCTTAGCTACACTACCTGCAATCACAAATCCCAAACTAGATTTACATGTGTGTGTCCCCATGTACACAGACACACCCTTGTGTAAGCAGTAGTTATACCGTTTCAGATTTGAGAAGTTGACCTTCAGGGGTAGTGATGGCTCCCTCAGGCTGCCCCCCGCTGACACTGATGTCCCCATTGTCACAAGAACTGATCCAGCTCCCCGCCCACCTGGACTCCTCCGTAGCACTCTGGCTCCCGGTGTCCCCTCGCAGAATGAGCCTGTGCTGTCCCTGTGTGTTCAGGTGAAGTCAGTGAGCTGCTGGCCTGATCTGTGAGCCAGATGTGCAGCTCTATGGAGAGTTCTTCCCATCTGACTCCTGCTGGAAGCTGGAGCAACTTGTCACATTGGTGCTGAGGTCTGCACCAGCCTCAGGACTTGCCCAGCTGGACTGTGCTAACAGAAAAGTTCCCAGTTTGGATTCAGCCCAGGAGGTACCACAGGTCCTTAAGGATTGCCTGTCATCTGTCCCTGTGGTTATCTGTGGGAATGAAGCACCAGCAACTGGCATTAGTGGAAGCTGGGCCACTCACTGTGAGAAAGACATTGAGGGGCTGGAGCGAGTTCAGGGAAGGGCAGTGGAGCTGGGGAAGGGTCTGGAGCACAGGTCTGATGGGGAGCGGCTGAGGGAGCTGAAGATGTTTAGCCTGGAGAAGAGGAGGCTCAGGAATGACCTTTTCACTCTCTGCAAGTGCCTGAGAGGAGTTTGGAGCCAAGTGAGAGTTGGTCTTCTCTGCCAGGTAACAAGTGACAAGACAGCCTCAGGTTGTGCCAGAGGAGGCTGAGATTGGACATTTGGAAAAATTTCTTCCCCAGAAGGGAGGTGGCAGTGATTCCAGGCAGTGGAACAGGCTGCCCAGGGAAGTAGTGGAAGTGTCCCTGGAAGTGTTCAAAAAACATGGTTGTACCACTTAGGGTCATGGTTTAGTGGTGGACTTGGCAGTTCTGGCTTAACAGTGGGACTCCATGATCTTAGAGGCCTTTTGGAGCATTATCAATTCTGTGATTCTATAATCATATGTGTAGAAATTCTTATTTGCTTACTAAAATTTGAACTGGACTCATTGCAATGCAGTGACATTTTGTCTTCCTCTCTTATGCTTAACTGGACATCTTTCTTCTATCACTTCCATCACAAAGCATTTTAAACTTTAATTTTTGGGGTATGGATGTTTCTTCTAGATTTACTAATTGGAGCCTACAATGCTTGCCTTGACACATTTCATAAACATTTTTTATGTTCTGTTTCTATTAGCTCTCTTTCTCCTAGCTGTCTCCTCACCATTTCCTTTGAGAGGCATCAAGATTGTTCCTCTGCCCTATTTCAAGACCTGAATAATTCTACAAAATTAATGCATGATGTCAAGTATGGGTAGAAATAAGCCATTATGTCCCTCATCACTATATTAGTCATTGATTTATTCAGCTCACTCTCAACCTTCACACAAATATATCACATCTTATAAAATTTCTGTCTGTTTCTATTTTTAGTGGATAAACATCAGCCAACAAAATAAACATTTCCATTCCATAGTATAAGATAGAATGGAGGAAAATATATTTGGTTTCTCCTATTAATTTCAGTTGTCCAAGTGGTTTTTTTTTTTCTCACTGTTTGTGTCTAGTCTTTGCCTGTGTAGACATATTTCTATAAATTCTGGAACAGGTCAGTTTTATTCTGTGCAGTGCAACAACAAGTGAAAGCATCAGCCCCTACACTGACAAGCCAGTGAGTAATTTCCTCCTCTCTCAGCCTGCAAAATATTCAGAAGTATATATGTATATATGTGCATTTTTTGATAACAATATATTTTTTCAGAGAATGTGAAATTTCTATAATTGCAGCAATGGGCACAGTAAAACAAGAGTACAAATTTGCACAAAGTCAATGGAAGTTTGTTTTCCCATAGTGCAGCAGGTAAGGAAAAGACATAAAACCTCTTTGTTGAAAAGGGATGATGTTTCCACATCTCTTATAAAAGCACTTGTTTTGTAGATTTTCTTAGTTCCACTAAAAAAAATCAGACCCAAGAAGGGTGAATTGAATGCAAAATAGAAATAAAACTCTTTACTGTAAGGAAAATAGTACGGGGGTAGAAGTAAAGTGTTCTGAGACACTGGTCAGGCTGCTTTTGTACCCCTCAGTCCTGCTTCAGCATTTTCTGCCATGCCTCATTTCCTTTCTCAAAGCTGCAACAATCCTTGAAAGGGATTTTTTTTTCCCTCTTTGATTTGAAATTTTTGAGTCAATGCTGAATAAACTGGTGAACAACTTGCAAGAACCATGTGATGAGGACATGCTTCTTTAGGAGCATCTGATGTTGAAGTATCTGCCATGCAACCTGGAGTTAGTGTCTGTTTAGGAGACAAATTGCTCGCTGCCTCTTATACTACATAGTAAAAGACAGTCCAAAAAAAGAATATAAGTCATTGGAATTCTGGTGTTGCTATAAAAAGAGAAGAAGTTCTTTCAAGCATAAAAATTATGCGTTCAGCTGGATTTTTTCCCCATAAGAATCCAGATTAAATTAGTTTCTGAAGTAAATCTAAATGGTTTTGCTGGAAAATGAGATTGAAAACCTCAACATCTTGCATGACTTAAGTGCTTTCTTGTTTCATTTGAGCTCAACATACCACAAGAGTCAGACACTTTTGTGTTCATGTTTCAGTGAACACAGTACTCAGGATAAATCAGTATTTACACATGAAGTGTCTTCACAGTTAATGTTAAAAAGCAGCGACTTCTGAGCTTAATTGTGGTTACTGGGTATCAGTGCAGAGCAAAACCTGGGACAGCTAGGAGAGAAGTGAGGTTCGGCTCAATGGAATACAGTTACCCAGGCCAGATTGTCCCTATTCATCTTCCTTTCAATCACAGAGTGCTACAAGCTGTCTCTTTTCCTGGTAGGGAACCAGCTGTATCCTGCTTGCGTACATGGAATCCACCAGGCCGGGACACAAGGGATACAGTGTCCAGCTCAATCATGCAACGGTATTCACCATAAGGAAACTGAAACTCGTCAGAGACACAAACGCGATTTTCTCAACCATCTCTCTAGGGCACCTGAGCACCATTCCAAATCATCCCACCGTGTCTTCTCTGTCCAATATGGACTTCTTAACCCAATGCCACTATTAGGAATATACAAAAAGATAGATTCTCAGAAGCAAAATAGCAAACACTTAATGAGATATTTCACAACAACCAAACAACACACTGCGTACCATTCTACAAGCTGAAGATTATCACATTTCAATTCAATTCAATTCAGTTTCAATACTTGTTTTTCAAATTGTGCAATAATACAAAGTAGATTTGATTTCCAAATGAAGTAGCTTATTAGAACAGCTGGTTTCACTCACAAAAGCTGTAAACATTAGCTTTGAGTGAATATTAGCTTTGAGTTCTACTTTTTCCAATGCTTTGAGATTCATGACTAATGTATGAATTGTAGAGAGGATGTTTTATAGATTTTATTTAGCCTAATGTATAAATTTGTGATTGATTCTTAAGTTCACTACTGGTAAACATTCATTTGCCATCTTTGAGAACAAATGGTTCAAGTATCAGAAAATTAGCTGTAATTTTAGCTGTATGGTACATGGCTAAACCCGATACACCAAAAATACAAATATTGTAGCTACTGTTAAAATTCTCTGTATTAGAGATAAGTAATCTGGTGTGCTTTTCTATTTATATGATATATTCTGATAATTGGAAACTTAAATATATACATTTTTTTTTTTTTTTGTTTCACAGTCCCTTTGTTGTAACTCTACTTCTGACTGAGAAAGTATTTTTGAAGCCAATAGCACTAAAATCCATGCAGCTACTGAAAATATTCTCCTCTTTCCAGCTGCAAAGCTTGCTGCCTAGTGCCAGAGAATTAATAAGTCATGTCAAAGGGACAGTTAAGGAACAACTTGACAGCTTGGGAAGCACTGTCAGCCCCTCTGCCCATGGGTTCCCTATTGATGTCTCCTCCAGTGGCCCAGCTCAGGGCTCTCACCAGATGTGATCAGCCACATTTCCCATTCCGGGCAATGGGACACAGAGAGCCCATTCATCCCTCTGCACCGTGCATGGGCAACTCCCACCCCCCCAGGCAGATCCCCAGGCAGCTCAGAGCCCCATCTGGTAGCCATTCGGATCATGTGAACCCAAATATTATTTGAAACTACTTCTTTCTTCTTTCACTAGGCCCCATTGTTGTGATGAGACATCACAGCTGATGTGGAGCCCAGAACTTACTTCATGTTACAGCATTAGCAGTAAACAGTATTGTGAACTTCTTCCAGCCTGCTCAGAAGCTTGGAGGATGCTTCAATGTGGAAACTGCCAAATTTCATCTAAAGTTTAAATAAAAGGATAGATTCAAGTATCTGTAATATAATTTATTTCAAAATCATCTAGGAAAGGAACTGGATAATTATTAACCACTTTGGTTACCATCATCAAACATAGCTGGCAGTGAAAAGCATCTAAATTGTAGTTCTCTCCTGGTGTTTAATGGGTTACACCAGAATAGGAACAGAAGAAATATTTCCATCCCTGGGCAGCAGTATCTTTCACCTCTCATTTTACATGTTGGCACTGCATTATAGATTACAATAAATGGGAGGAGCTAAGCAGATTTTCCAGATATTTCTCTGACTGTCACTGCCGGTAAATTATGGTACATCATGTAGTATTTAAACTTACTTATGTTCCAAGTTCCCCCCCAGTTTTACTCAATTTGTCAATGAGATTGCTTTAGAAATAGATCTGAAAACAGGAAAAAATACAATATAATCAGAAGAGAAATGAGTCGTATTTGCTGCCCTGAGGTCTAGCCTGACCTATTGACACCATACACTCAAAGATCTTAATTAACTGGTCAATTTTAAAATGCACCTCTTAGTACATGTGGAGTCTTCAGCTGTGCACAAAAAAAAGGATGACATCAGCCTGATTTGGTTATGAAATCAAAGGGTAGGATTTTTAAGTAAGAATTTTAACTAAAGGTTATCTAGAATTACTTGGATTTAAAAAATGAGACTTTGTAAATACGGAGATAATTATAGTAGTCTTGTGTGAAGTCTGAGAAACAAATGCCTTCTTTAAAAATACAGGTAAAGTTAGGAGCAGAAATTAAGGTTTACCAATTCAGAATGTGTCTACCTTAGATCTTGCATCTAAACACAGGAAAACCTTCAGCTCCCCAAGTCCACTATAGGTAATAGTAGTCTCCTTATAGAAAAGGAAAGCCCTACTCTACTTTCATAAATGCCAAGAAGAAAGTCCTGAAATGTGTAACTTGAAATCAGAGGTGTCACCACCAAGTTTCTTCAGGAAAACACCTGACTTTAATTAATTCCCTGAATACAAACTCGACAAGATTGCTTTTCACTGAGCAGATATTGAGCTAGAAGTATCCTGTTATCAGGTGCAGCTCAATGCAATAGAAAGCCAGTAAAAAGGCACAGGGTTTGCATCAAAACTAAAGCAAAAGATCTTAGGATGGTATTCCAATATAGCCAACTCCCCATCTCAATTTTGATTTAAGATTTGGCTAATTCAACCCTATCCCAATCCTAAAGTGTATGTGCTTTCCCATGGTGCCTCAGTAGATGACACAGTCTTGCATATTTAAAGACTTTAAAGGCAGGATTAAGAACTGGTTGGCTCTTGGACCTTTAAATATAAAAGAGTGTTTCAGAGCACTCTACTGAACTGCTGTGAAACTTCAAGCACAACTGAACCCTGTGACACTTCACTACTGCTGGTGCACTTTAATAATAGAGATATCCACACCAGAATCCTCAAGTGTGGTGCCAGATCACTTGCACTAATCTAAACTCAGGGCTGGTGCCAAAAGGAAAGCTCCTACTCTGCCCTGAGGTGTGCATTTCCACAGCCTCCCTCAGGCTTGACATGGGCATTAGAGCAGCCAGGAAACAGGCCAGAGGACAAAATGGATGTGTCTTAAAACTGTCTCACAAGAAGAGAAGAATCCATCACACAAAAAAAAAGTGAGCTGGAGTAGAATCCTTTCTGTATCATATAATGATCATGTGGACTTTTAAGATACAGGCTGGAAATCCTCCTAGGAAAAGGACCTGTGAGTGCCTAACAGCCCCTGACCATGAACCAGCTGTGGCCAGGTGGCCAAGAAGGCCAGTGGCATCCTGGCCTGGATCGGCAGTAGTGTGGCCAGCAGGAGCAGGGCAGGGATTGTCCCCCTGTACTGGGCCCTGGTGAGGCCTCACCTCAAGCTCTGTGTCCTGTTCTGGGCTCCTCACTAAAGAAAGTCACTGAGGGACTGGAATGTCACTGCCCAGAGATGGGCAGTGGAGCTGGGGAAGGGTCTGGAGCACAGGTCTGATAAGGAGGGAAGTCACAGAAGTCCCCTAACTGTGTGGAACAATGAGCAATGGCATGTGAATAGATTCTTTTTTTTTGAGAATGTTGTTGCACCATAAACTTGTTTTAAAAGGCACTGTAAGTAAAAGAATATTATGCAGAGGCCTATAAAAGTAAAATTCACAGGGCAAGTGTTTCAACTGAGTTAATGTAAAAAGTAATCTGCAGTATTAGGTCATAAATGAAAATGAACATATATGCACTTTTGTCTCCATCTATTCCCAACATCAGAATAGGAGACACTTTGGCAGAGGCCTATGCAAAGAATGATCTCTCCTCCAAAAAGCTCAAGCTAGTGATAGTGGGAATCCTACAAGCCAACAGTGGGAACAGGCTCATCAGTATTTGTATGGGCACGCACAAAGTCTCTCTGTGCTAAGCTTGGCTGAAGCCACCACTATGAGTCACTCACAAATTTAAACAAAAAGTGTTGTGGAAGATTAAACAGAGGCTGAATAAGGAGTTCACAGTCTTCACCATGTGTATTTAAGATCCTGGTCATTTTACTACAGATTGACAACATGAACAAAACAAGGGGGCATTTAACAAGTGTTTAAGACAAATGCCTTCAGTGTTCCAGGTTTTGCCTCATTTTCCCTTCTACTCCTTGCAGCAAACTGAAGGCATCTAAAATAATTTGTTTAAAGTAAGTGTTTTCTCATCAAAAACTCTCTTCATATTTCGGTGGGGCTAGCTATGTTGGTGTAGTAGAGAACAAAATTTAAGATGTGTTATTTGGAATGGTTATTGACAAATATTTTGAACATTTAGGTCTCTCCCATATTTCTTCCTTACTGAGGAAAGCAGAATGTTAAGAAGGGATATCTCCAGGTTTGTGGGTGGAAAGACAGTAAGACGGGGCATTTCTGTCAGCTTTATGTAAAGCAAAGAGGTAGAAAGCAGTAACAGGGGATACAATAGCTGTTATTCTGTTACTTTACCAGTAAATCCTGGTAGTTTCAGAAGGATGCAGAAAAAATGGGGTTGATTCTTCACCCTTCCTGTTCTGGTTTTTTAGATCTCTGATGTCCAAGGCCTGGTACTCATTTTTCATAAATGGAGGCTTTCTACATATCTAGAATGGATAAAAAATAAATACAGTTTAATATACTAGAAAAAGGATCCCATCTTCTTTGCCTTTTAGGTGACTGTCTAGTTAAGTTTGTACTTACACTCTGGATGTTTGTCAGTTGCCCCTCTGGAAGAAACGAATGCAGGAGATCGTTCCATTATCTTGTAAATTAAATTACATTCTAGTTAGCTGAGATGTGACACCACCAGTGTACTGCAGCACATAATTCAATCTGATTTCATTTTTCTCATCTTTGTGTGCCACTTGTAAAATCCAGCTGTATTGCCAAGCTCTTCAAACACATTTCCAGCAGCAACATGAGCTGAACAAGAGCCTCTGATTCCTTGACAGACTCCTCAGGCAGCTGCGTGGGTGGCTTTGGAGTTTCTTTGTGGTCTTTCATGTGGTTGAGTTGCTGATGGGCTGTTTTGTCTGCTTTGCCCTCCTGGGTATCAGTTCCCTTTGATTTTGAGGAATTTACACATCTTTATCCATCTGAGAATATAGTTCTGGGTAAAACTCTTTAAATTATGCAGAATCTTCTTCTTTGTTAGAAAAGTGTATCTTCTAAATCCATGACCTGGATTACAGTGGGACTGCATAAAAACTTGAAATCTGACATTGAACATTTGATTTAAATTATTTATTTATCCATTTGTAACAACAAGCATCTTTATGACACCCTGATTATAGTTTATGAAATATCAACAGAGAAATAGGAAATACCGGATGGCACTGAGTTGTGATTTTAAGCAAACTATCAAAATTTTAAGAATACTCCTCTTTTTTTTTTTTTTTTTTTTTTTTTTTTTTTTTTTTTTTTTT
>NW_005054304.1:3502794-3520943 GCF_000277835.1 Geospiza fortis | reverse complement strand
CCTACACATAAAAAATAATGCAGAATTAAACACTTAATGAATACACCAATAAAGATTTTTAAAAATAGTTAAGATTAGTCCTGGGCTCCTGAAAATCTTTGCTTTGAACTGCTGAAGTGTGACAAACTGT
The DNA here is from genome assembly GCF_000277835.1 of Geospiza fortis. Lineage (NCBI taxonomy): Eukaryota > Metazoa > Chordata > Aves > Passeriformes > Thraupidae > Geospiza > Geospiza fortis. The sequence goes on along the minus strand of NW_005054304.1, from coordinate 3,520,813 downwards.
TAGATGTAAAATCTTGGAGTGTTTGTCACCACCTGATAGCCTGTTACCACTTGTTACTGAGCTGGGCACTGGCTTTTTCCCTGAGGGTGGCTGTTTGTCAGGGAAGTTTTATCACAGCAGGGCTCCTGATACAACAATGTTTACCGTGTAGCAGGAACAAATAAGTGCTCCTGGCATCTGCAGATAAATATGGAGAATGTGAACAGTGATGACAGAGGGAGAATGTATTTATGATAGCTCAGCTAATTAGTATGATTAAATTAGAAACAGATGGGATAAACTGCAGCATACAGTCTAGAATTTTTTTCATGACTCTGAGTTATTTTAGTTCACAAGATATTCTTAGTGAAATGGAAGAAGCCTCTAGACTGAACAAAGCACACTGTTGTAGTAAGTAGGATGACATAGTAAATCTTTTTGCCACTGACTTCTGGACTATATTGTTCTAAGTCTTTATGATCAAGGGATATAGGAAGCTCTCTGACAATAGAAATGGTAGCAGTGAGCATGAGAATATGTTTATTTCTCCCTGATAGACTTACTCTTTTCCATTAGCAAAACTTTATTTTGGAGGTCTCTTAAAATTATGATCCCATAAAGCGGTTTATATTCCAAGCATAAATTTTCAATATACTGGTTTTTAAAAAGAAAAACTCACAATAAAATAAAAAGCCCTACAGAACTGATATTGTAAATGACCACATAACACACCTCTGTCATATCAATGACAGAGCTGGTTCTGTCCATCCATTAACTGTATAAACTGGAATTTATTGAAAGGGTTACAGCAAAAAAGGTAGGTTACAGGTCTGCTTTGATGTGCCAGTGAAGCCAAGGCTTATCTCTGTCCATTTCACACCATGGAAAATTTGTCTGGTTAAGGAGAGTAAGGTGAGAGCTACCTAGAGGTAAGTCTGGGGCAATGCTGGCCCACGGGAAGCAGGCAGAGCTAAGGTGAGAATTGTGTGTTTCTGTCACAGGTGATACAGAGCTGCCACCTTTGTTCTCCATGGGAGTAGTTTGACCTTTTGACCAAATCTATCAACCAAATCCATGATAAAACACTGTTGAGCTGAGCATGGTTATTACAATTTGCTTGGTAGGCATGGCCTCTTTTCCTTTCATGGAGCAGTGAAGAGAGCAGGGAGGAAAAATGGAATCCAGAACTCATTTCTCTGTGTGAAAGTGCCTCTCAGTGCTTTGTCTGATAAATCAGTTTGTACTCTGTCCATCACCTCGTAGAAAGGAAGTGCCTTGAGCCACTCTCTGGGCCTAAAAGAGGTGAGGCATGGATGAGAATAACAGACTCATCAGCTGCTACATCAAAAAATGGAAAAGAATTAGTAGAAATTTTATGCTACAGTAGTTCTGTCTGTATTGATGATAATTTCACCATCTACCATATAGACTCCAAAAATTATGATTTTCAGTAATGGTACAAGGGAGTTGGATTTGGATCTGTCAAATCGTGGCTACATGAAATATTTAAACACACCATCTGAGTCTGCATTTTTCAATCTGTTGTGGTGTTTTTTCAGGCAGATGTTGTATATTTTCTATAAAAATATTAAAGGCAGGCAAAAAATCCCTTCTGGTAGTTTTAGTGTGATGTGGAATCCACACAGACTTGCTCACACAGACACTGAAACTGATATGACTCAGCAAAGATCCTGAAGTAACTTGAAATGATTTTCTGCTGCCATTTGCCCACTTCTTGGCTTGCAGCCTCAGCCACACATCTTATTAGCTTCCCAGAAATCTGTGAAGTATCGAGCTCTGATGCTTTCCCTCAGCCACAATGAGACGTGAGTGCTTTAACCATTAGTCTCCTTTAGCACACCATATAAATAAGGTCCAGTGCATTTGATTTAGGAGACTTGTCAATATAGAGCTGCAGCACCTTGGCAGTTTAGAAGTAAAATTCCTATGATGCTCATAAAGTAACTTCAAGGAAGCCAAAATTTTGCTCTATCTTTTAAATAAACTTGTCTATATCACTGGTCAGTTATCAAGTGTTTCTTATTGAATGCATAAAATACTGTCTCCAGTTATGGTAAAACATGCACGCTGTTTTAATCAATATTGAAAGTGGTTATCGAGAGGATTTTGACTGTATCTGCTGACAGATAAATGTGCATGAATAATGTACATAAATATGCTTTTACTGCTCTGCCAACTTTCTCTGCTGTAAGCATAGATGCAGCTAATACCAAGTAGCTGTACAGAAAATAGGTTTTTGCTCCTATTGTCCTGAATTGCTTGTATATAAAAATGTAATAAGCACAGTCTAAATCATGGTCTTCTACTCGGCAGCTACATCAGTGGGGCCACATTGTTAAGGAACTGAGTTTGAGCTCTGTTTGAGATAAAATAACTAATTTGTTTCCAGCCTGATACCTGCCGGCACATAAAGTGTGTGTGATAGCTGGTGATAAATAATCTGCTATGAAAAATCAAATTCCCTTCCCCTCTGTCCTCACAGTGAATTGCCGACAGGCTTTCTTGGTGCTCTCCTCCAAGTAAAAAAGCTACAAGTATTTAAAAAAATACTTATTCTTGGGGGAAAATAGATTCTGAAAAGCAGGGAGTCCGTGAGCACAAGGCTGCTATTTGGAAGCACTTTGCCTCACCGTCTGTGTGCGTCCCTGCAGTGTGAGGAGGGAGGGAGGGAGGGAGGGAGGGCTGCTGTGTGTCAGCAGTTTACCTCATCAGGAACCCAATCCCAGGGGCTATTTATTGGCCTCACTTTCAGAGCAGTGGTCAGGACACGAGTCTCAGCACTTTTTATAGTTTTGGGTGGAAGGACAGAGCCGCTGCTGTGAGGGAAGCCCAGTAAGTATCTTTTTAGCAATCTCTTATCTCTATAAAGTGTCTCTTGAAGCTTAACTTTTAAGGAAGCTTCAAGAGACACTTGAGCACCTGAGCACAAGGTAATTTTTTTTCTCACATCAGGAGGCAGATTGTGTTAGAGGAGAGATGTAGCTGGAGTCTACGAGAGTGCAAAGTGCTTTCATCTTTCTGATTGAGGCCTACTGCTTAGGAGAAAGGAAGTTGTGGTAGTGCTGCTTGCTAAATATGCCCCCTTCAAGGATATCAGTCTAATATTTTTCTTCAAAATTTGCTTTTTGATTTTTTATTTATGACAGACCTTCCAGGCGTCCTTAACAAAACAGACAATTTCCTTGCTTTCTCTTCTTGTTTCTGTGATGGTGACTACATCATAGCTCTTGTGGGATAATTACTGAGATTTGAACATGGCTAGAGATGAAGTTTATTCATGTGCTTGGAGTAGATTATTTTCCTTTGGGAAGATGACAATATTTGAGCTAACTGGCAAGTATATTATTGTTGCTTGTAACACACCTGGTAAACTAGATATACTTGTGTGGGTTACTTCGTTCAGGATGAAAGGACATAGTCTCAAGCTGCAGCAGGGGAGATTCAGATTGGACACCAGGAGGATTTTCTTCACAGAAAGGGTGATTAAACATTGGAATAAACTGCCCAGGGATGTGGTGCAATCACCATCCCTGCAACTGTTTAAGAAAAGTGCCATAGTTTGGTTGACATGGTGGTGTTCAAAGGTTGAACTCAATGATCTCAGAGGTCTTTTCCAATCTAATAGATTCTGAAATTCTCTGATTCCTTATTGTCAGCTGCTACTCTGAAAAAAGACTATGAACATATATCTTGTATTTTCAATAATTCTGTGATAAAGCAACTATCTTGCAATTCAGTCTTGGCTAACAGGAGAAAATCAAGAGCTTACTTTAGTGTGTGAGACAAATAACTGGAATTCATAACAGAAGGAGCACTTGGGTTAAGCCAGAATTTGCCATATTTACAAGTCACTCAGAAAAGATACATCCATACACTTCTTTTCTTATAACTGATGTCAAACAGTCTGTTGTGTATTAAAGGTTGTCTACTTAGCCATGAAGGCCTAGCTCAGCCTTTCCAAGATAGCAGAAAGCAGAAAGTGGTTATCCCATCAGGATGCCTGTGTTAGGTACCCAGACCCTGCGTGGTGTCACTGGAGAACCAGAGCTCAGAGCAGGTCACTTTGGTGACTGTGTGGGTGGAACCCATGTGTGATGGAGAGCATTTACTCAGCCCCCTGCTTAACACCACTGCTGCTGTGTCAAGTCTTAGAGAGACCACAAGCCCCACACATTCTGGCTAGCAATAGCACCATTTCCATTTTTGTATTTTGTACTTAGTCTACATCGCTTAGAAACTGAATTTTCCATGGAGCTTCTCTGTCTTGCAAACATAATGTTTGTTGCACCTGCAACAAATGTTTAGATGTATCACAGATCTGGGTGTATGTTATCTGTGATTGTAAATCTTCCTTTGTCTAGATGCTACAATGTCTTGGGATTTTTTTCCCTGTCTGAATACTGTAATATATCATTCTTCAGCTTATCTGCTCTCTACATGCCATGTACATATATTCTCAGTTTTCTTCAAAGGGACTGCCTTTTCCAGGGCTCTGCATGTCAAGAGATACAGGGATAAATGGAGGCTGATAAGTTACACAAGATGCAATAACTTTTCTTTCTAACTCCTCTTTCAGTGGCTTCCAGCTCTATTCAGATAATCAATGTATAACAAATCCTGTAAAAATACTAACACTGGTAATGTAATTTTTGAGATTTAGAGCCAATGCTCAGCCTAAGGTAGCTTGAGGCAGTAGAACACATTTCCTTAGGTATGCTTCCCAGTTATCAGTATCTTTTCTTAATGTTAATTTTTACATAATTGCTAAAGAATAGCAATATATTTACCATAAAATAAAGATCTGAAGTGTTTATTAGAAAAAGGACTACACTGAGGAGAGACCTACATTGACATGTCTGGAAACAACCAGAAATACAGACTTTTGTTTCATATGGTAGGTATTTTCTTTAAACCAGAATACCTAAGAATTTTTTTAAAACAGTATCTAAGTCCTGTATTGACTGAAATACCACAAAGTGGCTGCAAGAAAGATTTTAGTAGAATAGATTATTAGCAATTGCTATTCCTATGGCTGCATGAAACTGGAAACAAAGTCTAGTGACTTTCTAAATTGTTTGGAATCAGAAGGGCCAAGGTCTCCTCTTATCCTCCAAATAAGCAGCTTCAAAAAATATTTATCACTATGAAAAAAAGATAGATATATATATATGTATGGATAGGAGTTCTGCATGACACAGCTAAATGACTTGACAGCTATTTCTGTCTCTAGATGTGTGTTTCTGATACCACTGCTCACTTTCAATAAAATAAGGTTTGGGTTATTCTGCACTTTATCCAGCTCAAGTGAAAGGTAAGCTGCAGACAGGATTTGCATCCATAAAGATCATAGGGTTTATTTCTCTCCCTTTTAAACAAATTCCCTTGCTATCAATGATGCCAATTCAGAAAACAATATGAATCTGAGTATAAATTTAAGCATTTTAAATCTAAGGTCATTAGCTCCAGTTGATCTCAGACAGGTTTTTTAAATTATTTGCTCAATAGGAGACAGAGTTCTTAGCTACATTAGGATTAATGTGCTTTTCACTCTGAGCCTTTCTAAGCAGTTAATCCTGTGCAAAATCCACTTTCACACTCCTGATAGCTCTTTTTGTTGTTATTGTTGTTTTGGGGGGTTGTGGGGTGTTGTCGGTTGTTTTTTTTTCCTTTTTTTTTTTTTTGTTTGTAAGAGATTTTTGAGGTTATTTTTATTTAATTTGTGCATCTAAAAGTATTGGAATGCCTGGTTGTCTATCACAGGTTTAACCTTACTGCTGTGGTTTGGTTATGTGCCACAGGTAATGGAAACAATATAACCATTCTAGTGTTTTAAAGTTAAAGCTTAGCACCTTTGAAAATGTTCCCAAGTACAGAGGAGTTTATTCCTATCTGTGGCATTGGCATCTGCTACTACCTTTTCTCTTTATTTCATTTTTTCAAAACCAGTGAATGCAAATATTTGTGAAAGAGATGAAACTTGTTTGATAGTCACAGAAATTCTGGTATAAATACATCTGTGGCCTCTGAGAAGAACATATATATATATGTATATGACAACTTGAGCATTTAGGTTCTTTATTACTGGTATTTTTCTGTTTGTTTTATTTCTTCAACCCTTAACTTAATCATGTGGCTTTTAGAGCTCCTTGTTTATATGGTGTTAGAACTTAGAAAGAATAAACCCTGTAAGTTAAAGTCCAAAATATTCCCTTTCCTGAATAAGCAGTAAAAAAAATTGTTATGTCCCAACTAAAACTGATAACTATAGTAGTGATAAGCTCTCTAACAATATTGATATTTTAATTGATACTGATAGGATTCAAGGCCAACACACAACAATGACTTTGCAAACTGCTCCAGATATTTCTGTACATGGACCTTGTACGAGCACAGATGGTTCCTCTTTAATTGTTGATAACAGTCTAGATCAGCCTCCCTGTTTGCAGATTCACAAAACGTTCCTTATGGCAGTGCAGCTATCTGCCCAGCAAACTTTCATTTGCTGGTTTTAATTCCTTATCTCTCCATGACCCTCTGGAAACCACCCACAGACATCTTGAATTCCACAAGTTCCAGCATTTTTGTGGCTCAGCAGCTGAAAATTGTTCAAGGTTCTAGGCCTATTCAGGGACCTGCTGAAAAAACTGTCAGAAAGATTAAGTGATCTTGAAAATCTGTACTCTTTCACACATGCACGAACACAATCACTTTTATTTTCAGTATAAAACATTAATGGAAGTTTATAAAAGTTTTATTAATTCTTTAGCTGGTTAAAATATGAAGAGGAAAATTTGTGAATGTTTTCCATCGTATGTTCTCTTGGGTTTAATCTGCATTTAAAACCAATAGGTTTTTAGAACAGCTTTTAAGTTTTTAAAGAAGTTGGAATAAAATTCTTCTAACATAAATGAAAATACTTTACACTGCTCTGGCTCGTGTTGGGATTTGAGAGGCCGAAACCATGATTTTCCCACAGATTTTGAAGTGGCCCGGACAGCAATAAAACTGCCTATGGCTCTGAAAATCCTGCTGGCATTGGCCAGAATAGCTCTTCAGAATAATTGTGCATATGTGAACTGTCATCCAAAATAAATCAATGATTTTGTGGAATAAAAATGTCACAGTAGGGAGTCATTCCAGGCTGACACCACCATTCCAGAATAGCTGCACTATTTGGTTTTCCTGTGCAGTCCTGCAGTGTTGTCCATGCTTTGCCCATGTTTTATTGCCTTGCCTGATTAAAAGCTTCTACTTGCTTGCATAAAGTAAATTTAAAAAGGAAGAAATATATTAATGGAAAGTCCCAGTTTCTTTATGCTAGCAACAAATATTAGCTCAAAGCCTGGATCATTTAAAAACAGTGACATTCTGGAAAGCTACTTCTCTCCTTACTGCCACCATCACATACAGTGACAATATTTTTTATGAAGCATGTATCAATCAGGTGTAGAATGGTTTGGGGAGAAGGGACTTGAAGATTTTCTAGTTCCACCTACCCCTGTCATGGGTAGGGAGGCCATCCATTAGATTTGGTTTCTCAGGGCCCCCATCCAACACCTGAACACTTCCAGGGATGGGGTAGCACAGTTCTCTGGGCAACCTGTTCCAGTGACACAGCACCCTCTGAGTAAGGAATTTCCTCCTACATCCAATCTAAATCTCTGCTCTTCTGGTGTAAAACCTTTTCCCTGTCTGATCGCTATCATGTAAAAAGTTGCTCTCCATCTGTTTCATAAGCCCCTTTTTGGATACTGGAAGGCTGCAATGAGATCATCCTGGAGCCTTCTCCATGCTGAACAGCCCCAGCTCTCAGCCTGTCTTCACAGGAGAGGTGCTCCAGCCCTCTGATTATCTTCCTCACCTTCCTCTGGACTCACTCCAAGAAGTTCATGGCCTTCTGATGTTGGGGGACCCAGAGCTGGCCACAGCTTATGGCACAGACTCTGGACAGTGTTGCTAAAACTAGAGGTTGATGAAGAGCTAGGACGTAATTTAGAACACAGTTAGAGTCCCTGAACATAAGAACTGCTCACATGAAGACACATGAATCTGTGTAGCCTAACTTCCATTTTGGAGCAGCAGTGGGCAGTCAGAAATGCTTAGGATAAAGACAATAAGCCAACAGACAGTACTACCTGCTTGTTAATTGTCTGAGCTTGTGTGCCATCACATTCTAAAGGAGCTGGAAATTCAGGTGACCCTTGCATCAGTGTACTAGAGCATGCTAAACAGTTCACCCCCATTGCCCCATTTGGATGTTAGGTCAGGGTCTGATGTGCCAGGACAAACAGAGTCATTGTGGGCTGGATTTGGAAATTCTTTCAGACAGCTGGTGTGCCAAGGCCAAACGGAACCCTGTGAGATAAACCTGACTGTTCAAGGTCAAAACCCAGGAAAACAAGGACTCTGTTATGTAGGCCAAGTGCTGGAATGAGATGGGCTGGTCTAGGGATCTATTCAGTTTTCCACTCGGTTTGCATCTTGTTGCTTGACAGAGTGTCCAAGAATGTGCAAGGTCTGACTGAGTTTTGTTTTTCTCATAGTATCAGGACATTATCCATAAAGGAGGACTCTGTGGATTCCCAGATGTTTAATAATTTTATGCTTCTGCCTTTCCCTGATAGGCAGAAGCATAAAATAGCTGATAGACATACACAGAGAAATATTTTCAGAGTGCTTGCCCTTTGTGCATTCCCTTTCTGCATAAAGGGAATCCTACACAGATTCTTTGTAGGAATCTGATTGCCTTGAGATCTCTGTGCTTTATCAAATTCAGCAACATGGATGTGAAAGGTATTCAGGTTGACAGAAAGATGGGCAGGGAGGCACTGGGATCATAATGATTTTGTTTCCATTAGGACAAAAAAATAAAGAGAAATTTTGTTAGTTATTCTTAAGAATTTCAGTAACCTTTCAGCTTTCCAAAACTCCTAATGATGAAGGGAAAATCTCATATGTATTAATGCAGCAGGCCTGTTCTTTACCTTCTCCAAAATGGGCCTTGTCACAAAACAATTGCAGCTTATGTGAGGAGAGTGGTTCAGCCTGAAACCAGAATTCCATCACTGTGCTAAAACAAAGATCTCCCATTCTCAGACTGTGCCTTTAGCTTAGTAACCCCAGGGAGGGGAGAGATGTATTATTGCTGAGGTGGGAGGTGTCAGCATTCCAGCAAGCTGCTGCTCATCTGGAGTACCCCTGCTCCGTGTGCATCCCATTGATTCCTCTGTTGTGCTAAATCTTAGGAGTCACAGTGGGAGTGCAGTTAACACAGAGGGTGTGTGCATGCTCTGAGCTCTATATAGGGGTGCTGGTAGTGCTTTTCAGGGTGTCACTGTCAGTGGCTGTTTATTTAAGAGAAATAGCTGCATAGCATGACTTTAATTTGTAATTTGGGCAAGAAAAAATACAGTCTGGAAGACATCTCTAGAAAGCTGTCAATCCTAGTCTTTTTTTAGCCATATAGGTATCTTTTTCATGTATTATTGATTAGATCATATTGGTCTTCAAACTGGATGTGCTGCTGTGGAAGCTTTTTCCATCTGACAGCAAAATCATTACGACTAGCATCACAGCTATTACCTTTGCTGGTAGTCAAAGTAAGAAGATAAAGTGTCAGCTGCAAGTAAAGGCTAGCATTCTGTAGATTGCCAAAGCCTGTGACTGCCTATCCTCTCCAGTTTGTGAGGCCTGGAAGATAAAAGAGATTTTACTTCTTTTTTTTACTTCTGGTCTTTTTCCTTATGAGGAACGCCTTGAAAATATAGCACAGATTAAAAAAAAATCACTCAGGTGGAAGACTGGTCACATATATTTCTGAGATTTAATAGGTTATTTGTGGTTCTCTGTGAGAAACTTAGATCTGGAGAGAAAAACATACCTGTATGCCACAGAGTTTTCTGGGAAGGCAATCTGTGATGCTATCAACCAGAGCAAGAGGCTGTGGCAAACTCCCTAACAGGTATCAGGAAGGATAATCTGAGTATAACACAAGGCGTAGTTTGACCAGGTGGAGCAGAGAGCACTGATAGTAACTGCCTGGCTGGCCTATGTAATATAGGTCAAACATTCAAAGGGCCTAAATTTGCATTATGTGTTGCATTGTGCTGTTATGGTATCACTGCTTACAAGGTTTTCTTGTTCCAAAGAGCATTACGGGATAGGAAAGCTGGATCTTCTCCTACTATGGAAAAAAGTTAAGTTTTCAGAACCTGTTTTATGTATTGGCAAATTCTGTAGGCCTTACACCTTCAGAAGATTTAGGGCAAAAATGAAAAGTGCTCCTTTCTGGCTATAGGGAAACCACTTTCAGTACCAAGCTTTTATTCTGGAAGCAGGTATAAGCAGATGCATTAAGAACAGCTCATCATTTGTGCTGTGCAGGCTCCTTTTTGCAGACAGATATCTTTCCCTGGTGTCTGTGCAACTCATCCCTGCAGGGACTCTGACCAGCTCCACATTGCTGCTCATGCAGCTACAGGCTGCTCATAGCTGACATGCTGACACTCAGCTGTAGTTGTATTTTTTCTAAGCCAGAGTATCTGCAGGCATTACAGGTGAATTGACCAGCATTCTGCTCTGTGGGTCTCTCTTGCCTTCAGTGTTGTTGCTGTCACTGTATCTTTGCTTGTCTGGCTGCTTCTACAAAAGATGCTCTTTAATTGTGGTGGCAGCTAAATGTTGGGAATTTGATAGCCAAACACTGAGATGCCAAAACAAAATAGGCTATGGTTGAAAATGTCCATCCTAATCCCATGACAGTTTCCTAGCATCAGAGTAGTACTGAAAGGTTGCTGAAAGCCCTAGAACTTCTTTATTGGCCACACTTTGTTGTCTCTTGAATTTCTTTCAAGTGCTGTCCATTGTTTTCTGTTAGTCACTCTTGATGAAGTGTTTTTCTCATTAGCAAAGCAACCCTGTATGTAATCCTGCCTGATTTACAAGAGAAGATACACAACAGCCCGGAGCTGAAGCTGCTCCACTCCTGGCATGACTCAGAAGCAGCAACATGAGTGGTACTACCGATGTAAAATCAAAACTGCTGTCAGAGGCAGCACTGAAAGCATTTGGAGCTTGTTTCAAAACAGTTGTGGTCAATATCAGGGAAAGGGTAGAGCAGAGAAATTAGCCTTCACATGTAAGACTACAGCTGAAGACAGATACCAGCCCCTGCTGTGGAACTGAAAGTACTGAGGCAGAGGAATGCATTTATGTTGTGGGCAACATCAACTATAAATCTTAATTGTCTGTGGCATTTAATAGTCTAGAATTCAGCTCAACATGTAGGCAGCATCACCTCACCTTTCACTGCTGTTAGCTCAGGCCCTGACTTGTTTGGAGAATTGTCATTTGAAAATATTATGTATGCCAGCAATTATACCAAACTGTTCTGTCAGTGCAGTGGATCAAGCAGTCAAAATGATGCAGCATTTACAAAGTGCTTAGTTTCTCATTTGCTTACTACAGCATATGAATAAACATGAAGCCGTGGTCTACTCCGAAGGAAAACTTTCCCACAAATTCTTAGCGCTTCTAACCTATATTTGGGAAAGATATTTCAAAATCGCTGGTGGTGTGCAGCTCCAGCTCTGGGGACACACTGCACTTGGAAAGTGTTTGTCGGGCTGGGACACCCTTCTTCATTCCGTTTCCAGTTCAGGATCCCGATGTATCATCTCAGGCTTTGCTAACAAAAAAGGGTTTCCTTCCAACAGCGCTGTGGGAAAAACACGGCTCCATTTGAATATTGTCTGTATGACAGCTTCCTCAGGCTCTACAGCTGACAGCAATCCTGATTAAGGGTTACACGTTCAAAAAAAATCTCACAGCAGGCAAGGCCCTGCTGACTTTAATAAAAGTTACTCACATGATGACTACAAAATCAACAGTTGTTTTTCCCATATAGAGACCTGTTTGAGAAAAGGTCTTCAGGAAGAATTGTTTAAATACAAACTAAGTATTGGAATTTTTTTAAGAAGCTGCCACTCAATTCACACTAGAACGAAGTCGGAATCATTCATTCAAGGATTTCTTTTTTTTTTTCAATAGAACATTAGGTAGATTAGCAAAACAAAAGCTCAACGCCCTTGCTGCCTATTGTAACTTTTGAACAAACCCATTTCTGAGTTTTCCCTTTGGACCTTTTTCCCTAGACTGATTAGCCAGTGTTTGTTGTCTGTAGTTTCGTAATTTCCACTTCTTGGGAGAAATGTAAATTAAGACAACTTTATTATCTCGGAGCTTTGTGTTTCCGTGAAAAAAAGGCAAAAGGTTTACTGTTAAGGCTATGTGTGAAAAGCCACCTTCTCATATGTAAAGAGCTCCGCCGTCTGTCTTTGTTTTGATGTGGGTGTGGATTAAGCGTTTAACAAAAAGTGTTGGTAAAGTTCACACTACTTAATGCTTTTGTGAAAGCTTGCTTACATACAAACTTTGTAAAATAAAACGTAATTCAAGGCTTCTCAATAAACAAACGTATTTTAATTCCTTCTTTAACTCATTGATACTCACCTGGGAGCCTTTGCTCAATTATAATATTGTCTACATCAAAAAGACGTCCTGTCTTTTATATATGAAATCTTGGATGATTTTCCCATCCCTAACACTTGCTCTAATAAAAGACATTACCTCTTCCTACAAACCTTGGTTTATAATATTGCAAAGATGGAATTCAAGAGGTTATTATGGAGAGATTTTTGAATAAGAGTCTGAAAAGATCAGAACACTTTTAGAGAGGGAACAAAATACCTGGCAGATTTATATTAAAAAAAAATTAAAAAGCAGAAAGGAAATAAATCTGATCTGGTTTCATTGCATCAGTTTATAGCCTGGTGACCAGAATGAGGTTCGTGTTAACTGCATTTCTTTTGCATTGGAAATGAAGTTTGTGTTAACTTTACCTTGATATAGTACAGCATTACACAGCTGCTTTTTTTTTTTTTTAATATAAAGGATTAACAGCTTTACCAGGAAACTTCTGTGATTTGAAAACTCCCCAGGGAAACGTTTACTTCTATTTCTTTTGCAGTCAGGTTAAAATGACTTCCTACATCTGCATGGTTATACCATTCATACATGACAAACATGGGCAGGTCATCATGATTTGTAATTAGGACATGTTTTTGGGACCCAGGAAGATCTTATTGTCCAACACCAACTCTGCAACTGATTTAATGAATAATTATGGGCAAATGATTTGGTCTTTTTACTTCAGTTGCTGCATTTACATCTCACCTCAGGAATGACATCTGGTGAGGCTGTGTGTGGCTTTTGATCAATATAAGAATGTTCCTTATGTTAAAAAAGGATTAAAATTTATCTCACATTATAGTACAGGAAATACTATTATATCATTAGATACTGAAAACCTTTTTGAATGTCAGTGGACTGAGACTTGGGAATATATTCTGATCTAGAACAGTAAGGAGTTGACAATTTTCCTGTGGGGTTTTTTGTCTTTAATAGGAGAGCCAGGCTTATCTTACACTTTTGATATCAATGTGACTGCTGTCTTGTAGGATGGGATTGGTGACTTGCAGAGTAAGAGTTGTGAAGTGCTGCCCTATGAGAGTAACTTTCTGCAGAATGCAAAAAAATTCAGTGATTTCTAGCAATGCTAGTGGCAGCTGTGGGAAAAATATTGTCATAGGGCTGGAAAAATAGGGGCATATACGATTCATTTTGACTTTAAATTTTTTTTAAAGTTAATATCCATTATTTCTAACAAGAAATAACATTCCATAGTTCTTTGCTTTAAAAATAGATTTCTTGCAGAAATGGGTATAGTCTGTTCAGGTTTTCCTTGTTCACCAGGCTAAACCTATCTGCCTAATTGCATTCCAGAGCATCCAAACTCTAGCACTGATTGGAAAAAGCCCCCAAACAAACAACTAACTTCTCTTTGCAACTAGATTATCCTAAAGCGTTTAAAATGTATCTTTGTAGGCCTAGTAAAGCAAACACTTCACTCGGTTAACAGTTATCATATCATGAGTAATTAACTGTTAACAGTGTTCTCAGGAAAAGCGTGACATTTTGTTAATGTTCTGCAGGGACACAGAAATACAACCAAGGGAGAAGTTTGTTGGGAGCATCACAAAGATAGCTGGCACAGAAGAACTAGAGGAGATTGTAACCTGGGAGGAAAGGAAGGAAGATTAATTACTGATACATTTCCTGGCATTCACCTTTATGGTTTCAAATCTTATAGTAGCATCTCTCCTCCAACCCATGAAGAAATACAGGAGTCTGACTCCTGTGAATTTAGTGAGTTTGTAACAAAGATGTGTTCTGTAGATAGCTTTTTTTGTTAAAAGCAGTGTTTCTTATGAGTTTTCACAAGCAATTGCCTTTTCCAGGTGGGCGATTTCCATGTCACTTAACCCAGCACAGAATTACTATTTTGCTGGCTTAGTGAAAACTCTTTAGTAACTGAAAGTAATATTCCTATTTAATTTTTCTGATTCTGACTGGGACCTTTTTAAAAGGATATTCTTCTGCTAATAAAAGGGAAATTATTATGACAAAGTGATACAAATCTCATAGATATAAGTGCCAGGCCACTGTCTGGCTAAAGGCACCAATGCATATTCCCAGCAGGACGCTGGTGCTATGTGTATTTCAGTCTTGCACTTCTTTTGGGCCAGAGTATCACCCCTCCAGGGAGGTCTGCCTAATATTTGAAGAAGCTTTAAAAAGGGAGAGAAAATAATATGCATGTTCTGGGAGAGAAGTGGGAAGAGAGAAGAGGGAAAGGCAGCTGACTGGAGAAGGTATGGCAGGAGTTAGCACAGTAAGTTGAAACTGGGGAATAACGTGGCTCACAGAAAAAGCCTTTGCTTTCAAGAGCATCCAAACCACTGCCTCCTTCTCCTCCTCTGTGCCCTTCCCTCTGCTGGCCCAGGGTGAGCAGCGCTGCTGCCACGGCAGCCCGGTGGTTCTTCCTGTGCTGCCCCAGCCCAGGCTCGCCGGTTTGGGCACGGCCACTGAGGAAGGGCAAGGCTGCAGGGCAAGACCTGGTTGTCTCAGGAGGTGCCTTAGCAAGCAGAAGGGGCAGGTATTAGGGAAATGAAGGGAAGGGCCCGGAGGCAGTGCTTTGATGAGGCTCTGAGGAGTGCAGAGAACCAGCTGGAGGTGCTGGGGGCTCCTGCTGGAACATGGGCGGCAGGACTGCCTGGATGAAGCCTGCACATACTCTGCTATATATGTTTTCATGCAGAGACTTGGGGCAGGGAGAACAGAAGGTGGGCAATGTTTCACTTGAAGAACTGGAGCACCTGGGCTGGGACAGGCAAGAAAGTGAAGATGGGAGTAAACAGGAATGGAATAAAGAAGGACGACAAAAGGACTGAAAATGCCAACAATACTCTGAAAAAACAAATAGGAGTTGGAAAACTTCCAAAAGATGGGAAGCTACTTAAACTGGTTGTTACTTAAACATTGTATCAGCCTTGAACTTTCTCTTGCTTTAGCAGCTTGTGTAGACTGTTCTGGGAAGCAAGGCTGGGGATAAAGACACCACCTTGAGTGAAAAGTGGAACATCTCTCTGCCTAGCAAGGGGTGGAAGAATTTCCTGTGTCTTTGTTTCTCCAGAAATTATGTCTGGTCATTTTAAGTACTTAGTCATAAAACCTTACATGTAAGCAATGTGTTCTGCTGTCCAATATTAGCAATGGCTTTGTCTTGATTGCAAGGTTGTCTTTCAGTGATATGAAGTGGTTAGGAAAGATACCCTCCTTCTTATGAGGCAGTTCATAAACAGCTTTTTGGAATACCTGACAAGATCTGCATTTGTGTTACTTAAAAAGATCAAATATCTCACCTGCCTCAGTGGGCTATTTTGGTATGGGAGGAACAGTCAGTGGCAGGAGCAGAGGAAAACTTAATGCCTGTGTTTCTGTAAAATCCACATAGTTCTTTGAATCTGTATCATTTAGGATCCTATTCTACAGTGGCTTTGTTAGAATATTTGCAAGTTCCTTAAAATTCTTCCCTCTTACTGACATCAGTTTGAATTTGCAAATTGCTTTTCTCACCTTCACTGATCACTTTCTAATACCTGCCTGAGGATGCAAAAGCATGACTCAGTGGATTATCACCTGTTTATTGGTAAAGTCAGCATATGAGAATCACTCACTCTTCAAATGTGCTTGTCTAGACTTGGATAAAATCTTAATTTTTGAGAACATATTAGCTAGCTTCAGTCTTATCATCTAAATCCCATGATCATGCTAATGAAATTGCCCAGTCAGTATCAGAAATTTAGGCCATTTTAGAGTTCACTCACCAACAAGCAACAAAATAACCACTCTATTATTGCACTGAAGGCAAAACTTGGCTAGTTTGGGGCATGTGATAAAAAGAAAATGGGGAGTCCTGCATCTTAATGGGCTCTGGACAGTAGAAAGATAATTGTTGGAAACTAACTCCACACTTCCATGGCTCTCAAATGTGTTGTGCCCTCACTTTTGAATCACTTCTGATCTATACTGCATGCTGGTACACTTTTTGTTCAGAGTATTTGCCCAGCAAAAGTCTATAGACACCTCCTTTCTGTACTTGGATCCATTTTCTGCTCAATTGATGATTTGAACTGGCCCAGGAAACGGGTCTGACAAGCTCTGAGGAGTGCAGCTGGAAAGCAGAGTGATCATGCTGCTGTGAGAAGATTGGGGAGGCCAGGAGAGCAGCAGCAGTGAGCTGAGAACTTCATTTCCACCAACTGAACATTTTGGAGGGTTTAACAAACCAAAGACTTCTGACAGCAGTGGAATCCACAGATTACTTGAGCACTCTAAGACCCTCTCCTAAGCTGAGCCCTATACACATGGGTCATGAAAAGGCAGTAGGGCGAGTTGCTGCTTTGCTTGCCTAGGCATCTTGATTTGGCTTGAATATGTTCTGAGTTCCATTGAACTTTTTTCTTCAGAGGGACAGAAATCAAGGTAACTCCAAATATTATTGAATTGTGGCACCAAAATGAGACATTGCTCACAGTTAATTGGGCAGGTCTGTGACTTTATCTCCTGCCTACTGCTGAAATAGTTAACGGTGTTGACATGTAAATTATCTTTAGTGTTTGTTTAATAAAGAGCAGAAGTTGTTTCTTCCAAACAGGTACAGTCCACCCAATGAACCATTACACAAATACCCCAAGACTTGCTCCCAGCTACTTGGTTGCTTAATTACATACCCCACCTCTTCCTTATCAGACCAGGAACCCTATTTCATCAGCACCAAAACTATTACAGACACAACATAGCCAGCAGCACTCCTCGGATAACTGCAGTCCCTTCGCCTCACACGCACTGCCAAGACACCGCTGGCCAGCTCATCCTCAGGGATGTGGCTCTCACCAGTGCTAGGCACAACCTGCCTACCACAGTGCACATTTCACTGGCCTGGGATATTTGGACATGGCAGAATTGCCATCTCTGAGGCTCACACACTTTCCAGTCTTATTTGTCAGCACAGCAACCACGGTAATCAAAACTGACAACAGCAATGGGAAAGAACCTCTGACACTGTTTTACTTCTGTATCTGTCCCAGTCAGGTGAACAACTACCTGCCTTTGGGCTCCTTTGCTGCTTCTGGAGCCAGTTTAACTGGTTTGGATGTGGCATGGTCTGCTCTGCCAAAGCCAATAGTGCCTGGGGCACCCAGGACAGCCTGTTGTGCCTGTTGGTAGTGCAGAGGGTGCTTTGCTCTTGCTCAGTAGCTTTTCTATCCCATGCTGGTTGAACTTCTTAAGAAGGTTGCTACACATTTGGATGACATTGATTATTTTGTGACTCTTTGGGTGAGTTCTGGAATTGTTTTAAACCTTGGCTTGGTTAAAAATACAAAATTCTTGCATAAATAATGAAGTGGACGGAGAATTTCTGTTTCTAGAAGTTATCTGCTATTAGAGACTTCAACACAGAAATCAAATTGCTTGTGTTCTGGCACAATGCAGGAAGATTCTTAAGGATGGGAATATGCCAGGGGGAAGCAAAAAGAACAGTGGGGATTTCTGTAGG
>NW_005054304.1:3483958-3502742 GCF_000277835.1 Geospiza fortis | reverse complement strand
GTAGGGAAAATATCTGCAAATATCTGTTCAACTATGGCCTCAGTCAGATGAGCATATCACACTATCTGTGTAGCTTTGCTGTGAGCCAGAGAAGGGAATTAAGGGCCTTTGTTTCTTTTCTTTTCTTACAGCTTGATTAGGTCCCTTATTCCCATTCCCAGGCACAGCTGTGCACACTGGCACAAGGGGAAGGATGCTGTAAGTGAAATTTAGACAGGTATAAACTCTGTGTATGTGTGCAGGGGGAAATTGTAGTGTTCAGCTACACAACAAACCAGTATTATTGCTGAAGCTACAGCCTGGGGCACTACCTCCCCTCAAAAATAAAAGGGGGCAGCTGAAATATTTTTATTTTGCCTGAGTTTGGATATCCACTTTGCAGCACAGTCCCACAAAGTGGCAAAGCTGAAGGAACAGGATGCAGCAGCTTGAGGTTGGGACAAACAGAAGGGGGATGCTGGGAGTTCCTGCAGCCTCAGTGTCTGCACAGGGAACCACAGCCTTGGGACTTCTGGCAAGCTGATGGAGTAATTTATGTGAAGGCTTGGACAGTAACTCAGCACAAATGAAGTTGTAGGTGTAATGATGTTTTGAATCAAAACAAACTAGTTCAAAATTTAAATCAATAACAAGTGCTTAAAGCTATCATTCAGGAGAGAACTACTACTGGCATAATGGTCCACAGTTTTGAAATGCAGATCAGCAAACCTCTCTGAAGGCCATTTGTTGGGCTTCCTGTGAAAGTATATGTGGTTCCTGAGATAGGGCTTTAATGCAAAATGTGTATCAGCATATTCTTAACTGTAGGTATGTGAAGTCTTGTTTAGCTGCATGGCTGAAAGGAGACATAGGGTGTTGTTTCACAATACTTTTAGCTGACATAAGCCTGCACTGCTGCCCAAAACAGTGCAAGAGTGGAATTAGAAGGTCCAGTTGAGCCAAACTAACAGGTCATTGCTGTTGAAAGGGGGAGATTCCTCCATCCTTCTCCTCAGCCTGTCTCCCTGCCTGCTGGCCATGCACTCCTTCCACTTCTGCCCTGGCTCTGTATTCCTCTGCTCCTTCGGTGAGCCGTTCCAGCTCCACTGCAGTTAAACCACATCAGCAGTGTCCCATGGTTTAATGACCTGAGCTGGCTCACTGCAAGGTCACTTGGACTTCAGGGATGCACAAGAAGGACCTGGCTCCATAGCTGCAGACAGGTGCAGAGGAGAGGGGGAGGGAGGGTGTGGGACTGATGTTTTTGGCAGCAGCAAGCCAGTATATCAGCTTGGCTGCCTCTTCTAGCTGGAAGCAGAGCTAACCCTGCTGCAGTCCCACACAGCTCTTGGTTTTCTCTCCCCCGCCACCTCCCTCCTTGTGCCAGCACCAGCATTTGCACAGCCAGCTGATGAACTGTGCCAGGCTCCAAAGCCAAACCAGCCAAACAATTGCTCAGCTCTAACCAAGATCAACTTCACAGATGAATGGCAAGGGGGCAGGAAGAGTGGGGCATGGGAGTGCAGGGATAAGACTCTGGGGTTTTATTTCAGCAGCAGAGGCTGCTTAAGGTGTTGGTGAAAGTACATCCCTGCAGGCCTGCAACTGTGGTTAAGCCCTAGAAAATGAGACATCACCGAATTTCCAGAGCAGATTTGCATGAAGCTCAGAGGGTAAAGGCAGTGGATTCCTCTGTTTCACATTTTGTTCCCTGACTTCTTCCAGAGGGTAACTTGACCCAGTTATCCATGTCAGGCAACCCCAAATTTCTCCTCCTGTTAAAATCACCCTATGATTTAGTAAGGAGTGTGGAAATTAATCACCTTGTCAAACAAGTGGAAAAAAATACACTGCCTTTCACTTTTTGAACAACATCTTAACTGTTTGTTTGCTAGGTATTTGCTTTAAAACATAATAACTGTTATTACTGCTGAGACAAACACAATGCAATGCCAAAAGCTAAACTGGATTCACTGTCAACTTTGCATTTTTAAGCTCCAGTTACCCAGACTGTCTGTTTTCAGTTCCAGATCATCACAAAACAACCAGTTTTATCTTCTCAAGAAATGTTGGATTTACTTGAAAGAACTTCATAGATATTAAGAGGTTGTTGGATGTGTTTTAGTGTTGGCTGTAATGGCTGAAGCTTAAAAGCTTGAATTTTAGATTACACAAGTCTAAGGAGGCTAGAGCCAAAAATGGAAAAGCTGGAGTGGCGATGGGATGGGAGTGTAGCTCACACATTGGCTGCAGGGCTGAATGCACAATCACACTTTTCCCCAAGAACAGCCCTGATAAGCTGCCCCACAGAATGCTCATGCTGTGGCTTGGAGGAGGAATGGTGCAACAGCTGGGCCCCTGAAAGGAACATCTGTATGGCTGTAACCTGCAGGGATGTGTTGATGGGCTGCAGGGAGAGGGAGTAATGGTGATGTGGAGGGTGTGAGGCTGCGCTGAGGCTGCCACCAAACACCACCTCCAGGGAAACCTCACCTCCAGCTGTGGCCTTGTTTACATGTTTTCAGGGCAACTGCTTTTTTATTTATGATTGGGAAAAAAACCCTCACTTTTCCCCATTACAGCATATTTACTGCGTTGCTTGCACATTTAAAAAGCTCTTTATTATTTGCTTTATGCCAGTGTTTAGCTGGCTGTTATTAGCTAGGTATGCTATTTTAATGTGCAGGAATTTTCTTTTATCTATTTTCTTTCTACCTGTGAAAGTAAATTGAGCTTCTTCTGCAACTGAAATTTGCTTTCTCTATACATGTATCCACAAGCAACTTCAGTGTTCATGGGGAAAAAAGAAGGGTCAAGCAAAAGATGAGTAAAATTAATTTTAAAATCTGAATTCACTTTGGATTTATATTTTTTTTTTGTGCTGCAATTACGCTTCTGAGTTCCCTTGCTCTAAGTAATCTGCTCCATTAATTGAATGTGTGTGTTTTCAAATTAACCCTTGGAATGACAGGCTAGATGAGATCAGAGCATTTTAAAGATGTATTTTATGAGAGTCAGAGCCATAGTTACCACCAAATGCAAGAAATTATTACAAGTCAGTCAAAACTTGGGATGAGTAAATACAAATCCAAAATACTCATTCCACGAGCATTCCATTTAGTGCCAGCTTGAGCCAGGTTGGCCATGTACACAGATTTTTAGCATGCTATAAAATGCTTTTAGGATCAGGCCTTCTTTGGGGAAAGTCTACTATCTGGTAGGAAGCCAGAAGAGAAGAACTTTTGCACTCCAGAAAGAAATATCAAGACACAGGCCCATATTATCACATCACTCATGATAATGGTGAACATCCTATTTCACAGTATTAGAGCTATTCAAAAAGTATCTCCTTCAAAGCAGCAGCTCTTTTTTCAGTCATCTAAACCAATCTTGCTGCTGCAGCCCTTCCTTTGCACTAGTGCTGACATGTGTCTGAGCTGCTCTGTTATGCTCATCCAGCAGAAAGTAAATTCAATAGTTTTCTGCTACATAAGGACTATCTCTACTACTCCTAACATGTCACCACTGCTTTTGCTTACCTTGTGTCTATAATCCCCTTCTCAATTCTTCTTGCTATAGGAAAATGTTATTTGGACAAGGGAAAATGGTTTTAAACTAAAAGAAGAGAGATTTAGATTAGATGTTTGGAAGAAATTCTTTAATGTGAGGGTGGTGAGGCACTGGCAGAGATTCCCCAGAGAAGCTGTGAATGCCCCATCCCTGGAGTGTTCAAGGCCAGGTTGGATGGGGCTCTGAGCAGCCTGATTCAGCGGGCGATGTCCCTGCCCATGGCTGGGGGGTTAGAACCAGATGATCTTTAAGGTCCCTTCCAGCCCAAGCCTTTCTATGATTCTGTGATTGCTATGGTTCTATGATTCCATTTCTGTAACCTTCAAGTTATATTGGTGGCTCTCCAGAGGAAATCACATGGCATTTCTTCATCTTGACTATAAATTAAAATTTACTTCTTTTTTTTTTGTTTATGTTTGTTCATGCATATATTTGTTTGATATTGGTTACCTATTTATGGCTTTGTGCTCTCCAATCTCTTAGTACATTCAAATTGCATCAATTTGCACTGCCAATTGAAATTTCACCTATTTTTTTAACCTAAATGTAGTTTTATACTACAATAAAGATAATAAAGGAATACAAATATTTTATGAATTAAAAGTTCCACTATTCAAAATGAGGGCAAGTGTAATTGCATTTTTATTTGGTTGACCTTTTTTATACATGCTCAGAACATAATTTAAGAACAACTCCCATATTTTACAAGCATGGGGCAATAACATACAAATACCCCACTGACACCTGAAAATTTAGATCCATATTATTCAAGCCTGTTATACTTCAGGGATTTTAGTACTTTGTGTCATGCCTGCTGCTGAAATAAAGGCACATTACACCTATGCAATTTCATCACCTTGTCATTTAGACTGGACCCTAACAGAACCTGAGATGATGCAGGCGGGGAAAATACAACATACCACTCATTTCACTAACTCACATGCAGTATGCTGAAAAATGTTGTTACTCCTTGTGAATAACCCTGTCGTACCCATTTGTACTAAGGCTTCACAGCTCAGTCCTTGGAAGTTGCTAGAGAGGTTGAAAATGATGAAAATACCATATGAACTAAGCTGTGAATCTCTCTGTCCTCTCTCAATCTGTTCCCACTGTTGCTTTCCCTCACACATGGTGTTGTAAGGCAATTAATATAAATTGAGATTATTCATTTTGCTCATCCCAGAAGTATGAAGTTTCATGTATGTATGCCAAACTTATTGTCTCATATATACTGTAGTTCATGTTTATCCATGTTTGGAAGTTTCAGAGAGCTCATCAAATGAAAATAGATGTAGTTTTTCCATTGCACAGTGGAGCAGACACAACGTTAGTCCAATGTTATACCTGTGTCCCATTGTAATGTCTTTGTTAGTTTAAAGACTCTAAGTCCCTCTGGGAGTGTCACAAATCCATATAGTGTCCCTCAGTGCTAGATTTTTGTCTTTCTATCTCTGATTTAGTAGACAGATGTGAAAAAGCATATGATGCCAGATAACTCCCTAGTAACCACACAGCTGCAGAAGTTGAAGAGAGCAAGTTGTTCTGGCTAAGGTCAATATTAATTTGTGCTCAAGACTTTCCTTCCAGACATGCCATTTTTGATGGTATAATATATCTTACTGGTATTTTGGGCTGATCCCTCCCACATTGATCAAACTGTTTCCCCATCTGTGGCCTCTTCTAGAATGAAGTCGCTTTTCCCGGGCAAGGAGAGTAGTCTTAATTCACAGACAAAAGTAAGACTGGGTTAAAAAGGTTGAGACATCAGAATTTCAAGGCTTTATGATCTTTTATATCTATGAGGGTTTGCAAAACCCATTTCCTCTCTCCCTTCATCTTGTTATTTCTGCTCAGAAGGGCAAAACAATAATCAGAAAATAAATTCTAGGGTTTTTTTTTCTCTTTTTTAGTGGCCAAATTCTGAACACTCATGTCTCTTTTTCTCTTCCCTTTGATCCATCTAAAATTCCTACCAAAATCCCATTCTGCTATGACCCCAGGTTTGGCAGAACCATGTGCTGAACTCTGTTTAATGTAAACAGATAGTACAAAGTAAAAGAGCTGCTTTGCAGTCATTGGCATTAGCTAGTGGTCATTCACAGTAGGGTAATGTGGTTGCATAGTACTTTAAAATTTGGGGTGGGCTGGGTAAAGATGCAGTTTTAAAAGCTATTTTTAAACCATAAACTTATCTTGTTTAGCTTGGACAACCGCCTTTCCCATAAAAGAAAAAGTTAGTTTTAAATTTTTAAAGCATATTCTAAAGGATTCTATGTTAGTGAAGGTAATTGAAAAGTCCAGAAGTCCCTTCTGGCATCCTTCTGATCCATCCTTTTAGTAGGAGCCTTCCCACCTTTGTCAAACATCACTGGGTGTTGAAAAAGCACAGGCATCCCACCTTCAGTGAGAAACACGACATGGAATGTTGCAGGCATCTGCCTTTTTTCTATCCACCAGCCAGCAAAGTCACAGAGCTGCCCTAACCTGGTCCTTTTAGCAGTTCTTACTAGTTCCAGCTCAGTACCACAGTCATGAAGCTGAAGGGCTTCAGCTCAGCTTGGAGCATGAAGCAGGAGCAATTTTCATCTGCACATAACAGGTTGTGTAGCTGCACCTAGAAAAGATCACCCCACACACACATGGTCCAGTGCTGAATGGATCTGTCAGATTAGGTCAGTGTCCCAGCAAATAATCTACTGCCTCTGGGAGCAGAGTAAGGGGAATTCATTTGGGAAGGAATTGATTCAGGTTTGGAAAAGAGTATCAAAAGAAATGTCATAACCTACTGGAGCCAGTGCTATAGTTTCCTTGGTATTATTACACAGAAATTAATTGTGCCTTGAGATCAACACCTGTCTGTGAAATATATGTCCCAAAACTTTTCTCACCTGGCACATAAACATCAGGCTCCTCACAGGAGAGTCTTAGTCTTGGCTCATGATCACGACTGGGAACAGACTTTTAATTGGACTTGTAGCAACAGGACAAGGGACAAAGGTCTTAAACTAATAGAGGGTAGGTTCAGACTAGATATAAGGAAGACATTTTTATGGGAGCAGAAGAACACTGGGAAGGGTTGCTCAAAGAGGTGGTGGATGCCCCATCCCTGGAAACATCCAAGGTCAAGTTGGATGGGGCTCTGTACAATCTGATCTTGTTGAAGATGTCATTGCTGGGGGGTTGAAGTAGATGATCTTTAAAGGCTCCTTCCAACCCAGTCCATTCTGTGACTCTGTGACTTGTGTCACAACACACAGTATTGTGGTGTTCATGCCTGGTGATGGAAACAGCTATTTTGTTTCTGCTCCTTACCAATTTTGCCTGCAGGTTTTCCTCCACATGCAACAAAGGTTCAGTGTTTGCATTTAAGGCAGTGCCAGAGGATTTTTTTTTTCCTTCCTTGTAGCCACTTGCACTGGAAACAAAGAGACAAAGTCAGAGGAAAAATGTATGGTCTCAATGGAAAACAACAACAACAGCAACAACAACAACAAAAATTAAAAATTGTTTTTGCAAAATTCATATCTGGGGAAAAAATATGAGTAGACTGCTATTCTCTGTAATTCAGTGACCAGGGGTCTGGCCAAAGTATGCCATGGTTCCTCCTCAGCTAGTGTGCCTGTGTTTCCACCCCTGTGGGAGAAAGTGGGAGCCTGATGAATGAATGTATCTGTCTCACTCAGATAAGGCTGTAACGTGGCTGGTTTGCACACCCAGGAGTTTGGGAGCATTCTGGGTGCTTAAGTTAAGGTATAGTTACTGTGATCTTTAGTAAGAATAAACCAGCATGTTAACTGAGTTTAGTGTGGTTGTAACCTTTTGCATTCTTTGGACTTTGGTGTTTATCTGGTTATTGTGCTATCAGATACACATTTAAAACATTCCCTAGGTCCTGGTTTTGTTAGTGTGTCTCTACTGCTTATGCCAGTGGTTGTGTTCTATTCTGAGAGGCGTTACTTTGTCAATATACACTGCCCCTTAAAATCACTCTTATTTATTGCCTACAGCACACATGTAATACCCATCTCGAGCAATTTGCAGATGATCTCTTGGAAATGCTGCCAAAATTCCAGGAAGGCTTCATGATGGCTCCCTTTACTTGCTGGATAGAGTGTTTAGTGGCGAGCTCATTTCATAAATGCTTGCCATGTTTGTTCAGCTGTGCACCTGCTTTAGAAAGAAATTTGCAGTGGAGCCTGGTGCTGCCCTCACAAGACAGAGCAGGCTGACCCCAGGCACAGGATCACACCCGGCAGCAGAAATTCCACTCACCAGGTTTTGCAGATGCCAGATCCTAAGCTTCAGCTCTCCAGCACTGAGCTGCAGCCGTGCCACGGATCTCATGCCAGAATCAAGGTTGCCTGCTTGTAGCATAGACATGTCTTTCATGTTTGAAATTATGTCTAAGGAAGAACCGGAGATAAGACAGATATTGGCAAAGGGAGAGAGGAGAAAGGAATTTCTACACTTATTAGTCATGTTATTGAAGAAAGAGGGAAGATTTTATCATGCTTGTCTTGCTGAAAGCAAGGCTCTGGGTTCACAAGATTGCTGGCTAGAGTGTGTAACCAAGTCTACTTTCTCTACAGGTTGATGCTCGAAGGTTGCCACTGCTTTCCTCACAAAAAGGGGGAAAAAGTTCTGTCAGCAGAGTGTGTGCTGCCTGTGTGCCTCTGTAGGCATGGCCAGGAGGTGAGAATGAAGCTGGCATTTTTCTAACCTTGCTAAAATGTGTCTGTGGTGGGGAGGAACACGGGACTATTCCCCAGAGGGATGGAAGGAGAGCTGCGCAATGCCCAGCCGTATGAAAGGGCTGAAGTCCTCCCAGCTCCCCACAGCTTGGTAAACAGGTACCTGCTGATTAAAGCACTTATCAAAAACGAAATAAAGACTAATGGTGTGAAGAGAACTACAGCATTCCTACCTATGGAAATCCCTTTAATGGACAAAAAAAAAAAAGACTGGCTGTGACTAATGGGTTTTACTGTTTCACTGGTGAGAGGAGCATGGTCCCTTTAAGAGCCTTGGCCTCCTTTTCCAAACGCTGTTGCTGAGCTGTGCCCCACCCCTGCATAAGCAACACCTGCATACCTGCAGGGTACTGTCTTCTTGATAGCTTGTACACCTTCATAATACCTGGTGGTGGAGTGGTCTAGGTTTGGGATGTTTCTCTATCCAGCATGTTAATGTGAGGACGCTGAGGGAGCATCTGCCAGATCCCCGGTGATGTAATAACACACAGTGCTCCTAATGTCCTTTTTACAGCATTTGTGTTCATGGTGGCCACTGAGCCGAAAGCCACCACCTTTTTAAAAGGAAAAAAAGGCACACAAAGGCACCTCCCTCCAAGATAAACTCAAATGGCAAATCCTAGCAAGCAGAACACAAAACAATTCCAGATGATGTGGGAGCTGTGCACCACAGTTTTCTCATCAAACCAATAGTGTTCCAGTTTCTCAGTGCTGACTGACTGCTTATGACATATGTTAAACTGAACTGGGGTATGTGCAATTGCTCTGGATACAGAAATGCATAACATGTCCAGGAATCCTCAAAGTACAGATCTTATGTGGTCTGAGGAAGCCTGATGGATTTTAAGGAGGAATGAGGCATTTGGGAGTGATAGCATATTTGAGGCTTCCAGGAATATTTCTTCAGCATGATGTATGTATGTGCATCACTCTGAGAAGAAATAGCTAACTTGCAGAAAAAATGGAAATGGAGTAAATAAGATACTCTTTTGACAGATTTAATGAAATCTTCATTGTGTGGGAAGGAGGGAGAGAAAGAACAAAATGTTAGGGGTGAGATCAGGGAGGTAAATACACACAGAGAAGTAGTTCCAGAACATAAACAAAATGTAAGCTACAGAAAGACACATAGAAGAAACAAATGTGGGCCTTACTGGGTTAGGACAACAGGAGTCAGGGAGATGGTTGGCAGGGAAAAAACCCAAGCCATGTGCATGCCCACCAGAAAGAGCTGCACAAATATTAGCTGTGCTCTCCAGGACCAAAGAGCAAGTGCAGTGTTTCAGTGTGTGTTTGTACAGCATGTAACACATGCAATTTCACTCCTGATTACTAGTAAAGACAGTGTATACACAATCAAGAATTATCACATAAAAGCCCCAGTAGGAAACACAAGACAAGGGGTTGGCAAACCACTGGCTGACCTAGTCTGTCACTCCTTGTTTTGTTCCCAGTTACTCATTGTAGAACTAATTAGTGGCAAATTGCAGAACTGAGGTCATTAAGACTTAGAACTCCTTGCATCTTCCCCACCTAATTTTAAAACCAACTAGAGTGCTTTGGTACTTTTTGTGGGCAATGCCACTGCATTCAAACTGCCCCCCCCCCCTTTTTTTTTGCCATTT
Source organism: Geospiza fortis (assembly GCF_000277835.1). Classification (NCBI taxonomy): domain Eukaryota; kingdom Metazoa; phylum Chordata; class Aves; order Passeriformes; family Thraupidae; genus Geospiza; species Geospiza fortis. The sequence goes on along the minus strand of NW_005054304.1, from coordinate 3,492,817 downwards.
GGACATTTGCACATGGTCACTGCCATTAGCAGGGCTTCTTTAAACACACTTTAAACACACAAAACACTGGCTGGAGATCTCCCAGCACAGACACACTACTGTTCTTTCCTCTGGACCACAGTGATTCCCTGGAATAGGCAGGAGCAGCACCCAGATTCTGCCCCTCATGCTTCACACCAAAAAGACCTTACTTGGCTGTAGATTGAAAACTGAGCTGCGCTAGGAAAAACTTCCAGGATGACAGACAGCTCTGGAAAATCCAGTCAGCTTTAAAGAGAAACACTGCATTCAGCTGTCTCCGTGCTGATAATGAGCATTTACAATCCTGAGATCCTGACAACTGCACCATGCAGGGGTAATTGTCTGTTATAAATGGCACCAGAGTAAGGAGGAGACCAGTGATCTGTCCTTAACATGATTATACACCACAAACAAACGATAAGGCAGGCATTGCTCCTCTGATTCACTTTCAGCAAAGATGAATGACCATAAGGCAAAGAAAAACAAAAGTCAAAACAAAGCACATAATGTGGGGATGCTTTGCAGACTAAAAAAAATGTAGAAATTAATTCTTTTGTAGACTGATAAAATCATAGAGAGAATGCAAGCTTTATAAATTAATTTTGGCCTTAGCATTCACTCTGCAACATCCTGCACCGAACAGCATGCAGGAGGTGTTCTGCTGAGAGGGCAGCTGGAGAGCAGAGTGAGTCCTGACCACTTGAAATTACCTAAATCCTTGAGGATCATATTTCTGTTTAGCCCATCATGTAATTTCAGTGTCCTGGCTAAATTTCAGTTTGATTTGTTACATTCTGACTACTTAATTTCCCAGGTAACATACTTGTCATCATCTTTGATTATTTGGAGATAAGAACTCGCATTTTTTTTTTTAGAATAATAGTTATCCATAAAATTCTGCTATAATACTATATTTTTCAGACAAAGAAAAAGATAGAGAATTGAAACCAAGGACCTGAAAATCATTATAAAAATGAAACCACATTAGACCAGTGTCTGGGGAAATGAGTTGAGTCAAAGACTGTTAGGTGGGAGTGTGAATGGATGGGAAATGTGAATTTAAAGGAAAAGGAATGTATCTGTAAGCAACTGATTATATAATTTGCTTTATTTTGCATGTGTCTTGCTCAAAAGTTCTCATGGTGTTTGCAGTCTTAGAGGAATTTAAATTTCTTGAGTCTGGTGCCCTAGTATTGAAAAGCTTTAAAATGGGATTTTGCAGAGAGAAGGCTAGCAGGTTGTACTAGGATCATAGAAACCAAACAAGCTCCTTTTCTCCATTTATGTTGCCTCTGAAAATGTCATGTCCACAAGCAAAGACAAGCATGATTTATTTAATTAATCACAAGGCATGACTGTAATTTTATTTCTGGTCTGAAAAATGAGAAATGTGGTTCCAGCAGTACAGTGCCCCTTCTGCATAACAGACCAGGGACCTGTTTGGGTGCCTCAGACGTCTGGGAATCTAGCCTGAAATTGGACCATGCCTTGGGAGCTCCGTCAGATGAATCCTAAATCTGAATCCTAAACTGTTTCTTACAGTATCCATGTTTTCCCTAGAGTGTATCTCATCTGAACACTGACCAACCTTGACCTATTTTGTGCAAGATTTGATTAGATCACAGTGCAAGCCTGCAGGCCATAAATTGCAATCCTCCATCTGGTTGCTCTCTGACAAGTGAACGTGGTCCATCAGTGCTGCCTGCGAGGTGCTGCAGCCTTGGGCACCAGAGCAGGGTGGAGTAGCGGGAGGGTCCCCCAAGATCCTGTCAAGTTCTGTGCAGATGGACATGGTAGCAGCTGGACTGTGAGGCCTCTGACCCCAGGTTTTCAGACAGAATAAGGCACCACTGCCATCCCTTGCTACGTGCAGTTTTCTTCTGGGGCCTTCTGTGGTAATGTCCATACTGAATGTTTGATCCTTGTCTGTAAATATGGTACTTTTAGACATCCAGATAGAATGCTTCACACTAGAAGCTACTCTTTGTCTGAAGAGTGAGCCTTTTTTCTTTTAATGTGAAATGTGTGCTTTATTTTTTTTTTCATTTTCACCCCTTTCTAAAGAGCCACTGACTGTGGTATTTAAAACCATGTAGAGCTTTCTCTTCTCTCTGACACCTCCAACAACATCAGGATCTCTGGATGTGCACTGGATGCTTTGGTCCTTTAAACTATATTATTAGTGGACTGAGATCATCACTTGTAATTCAAGTTGCCCAGTACATCCCCCATTGAGACTATATTGATTTTATGTGTTTAGAACATCATCAAACTTTAACTGTACTTGGTATGTGCTTTGGGCAGAGTATATGTAGAAAATGTCAGTGAAACAGCTTAAGTGTATCTGAAAAGAGGATAAAACTAATGCATTTATTTGTCAGGGGTGAAAATACTAGAGATTTTTTTTTTTTTTTTGAGAAGCTCTAAAGCTCCTGTTCACTCAAGAAGAGAGCTTAAATTTGGCAGGGAAAGGGAAGATGAGCGATGAGCTGTGTTGACGATGAGCTGTGAGTAGCAAGGCAGTCTTAGTTTTGCAACGTAATATTGCAAAACCAGCATTCATAATGACTAGCTCCAGCATGAACCTGGGGGGAAAACAAAATAATTTCCCATTATTTGACCACTATTTGTTCAGTTCACTGAATAAGACAGGGTCTTTAGGAAGGAACATAAATGAGCACTCAATTAAAAACAGGTACCAGGATGCACTCAAACTGAGTTCTTAACTAAGATTATACTAGCAATGCTAATTTGTATTGGTTGCAACTTCCAAGTGTTTAACTTAATTTAAAAAAAATTACTTCTACAGAGGATTTATCAATGTGATTTGTGTAACATTTTATGAAATGTGGAGGGTTTTTATTTAAAAGCTGCTCAAACCTGTTTGTCAAAAATTTGACAATTTTGGGTGAAACAAGAAAATAGTGGCATTTAAAATTGGTCTAAAAGCTTTTGTCATGTGGGCAACCTTTTCCAACACTTTGTGGGACTGCCAGGTTGTCTGAAACCTACAAGGTAATTTCCTCCTCAAAGTGCAAAAGGAAACTAATGTAATACACATATGTTCATTGTCAGGGCTGTCTGCTATTGAGAACTCACTAAGAGCCCATTGCCTTGTGATGACTAATTAAATCTGATTTACTTACTCTCCAAAGTTCAGTTTCTTCCACGCCTTAAGCAAAGAGCAAAGGAAGACTCTGGAGAGCATGGGAAAGAAAAAAACCCATGGGAATGCAGGCATGCCCAGTGCTGAGCTATCGGCTTCTTTTAAGCCAGCTGAGAACAACTGCCTTTTGAAGAGCCAATTAATAATTTTTGGGGGGATCCTTGCAATTCTTTGGCCTCTGGTTGGTTCATGAACAGCAGAAGAGCAACAGGTTTTTTTCTTTTTACCATGTAGTGCAATGTCCAACGGCTGCCTTTTCTAATATGCAGTGATCACATCAGCTCACTGAATTTCTCAGTCCAGTCACACATTCTCCTTGTCTTTTGTTATTCACCAAGAAGCCCTGTGCATATGGTTAGTGCAGTTCTAAAAACATCTTTGCAGTTATGCTCAAAATTAAAGTATTTTTCCTCGGTTAAAAAAAAAATAAAAAGCTTGCTTAGTCTATCACTAAGTTTCATAACCACCTTAAACTGGCTGAAGTCAACAACACAATCAAAAAGATAAGTTTCACCCTTCCTCCTACCTCAGTCCTGCCTCTGCACAAGATCAGCACAAGGATTTGGACAACCACACAACGAGCCAGATCAGGAAACTGATCCAAATTAAAAATGAGCTTGGCCCCTGAAACATTTGCTCTCCCCAGCCATCTGAGTTCCCCAGGCCTGTTCAGCTCACAGCTGCACAACAACTGTGCCAGCACAGCGCGGGTGGGTGACACAGGGTTAGGGCTGAGCAGCCCTTGTGCAGGAGGGAGGGTGGGACTGCTTCACTACTGACTTACTCAGCCAAGAGTGACACTGAGCTCAGGCAACCTGACTTAGAATCCAGAGCCTTTTCATTTTATGTTTTTATAATCATTGTATAAAATGGGCTGAGTATTTTGTCACAAAACATCAACAAAAACATGGAAGTGAAGGGATGCATTTAGATGCAGTATGTGCCATTTCTTTAGTCTTCCAGTGGTGTGATATAATGGTCTCCTCTTTGGGTATAAATGAGACAGAACCCTCTGTTGAGACAATTGCCATGGTTTTTCCAGCCTTCACACATTGTCACAAGCAGTCCTGCTCCAAGGCTCCTTATCCATGGATGCTAGTGCAACTGGGTGACCGTGGCAGTGCCGAGTCCTGCACAGCAAGCTGTGGCACACAGCCACTCGCACAGCCCAGGCATTTGGACCCTGCTTGTGCAGCCACTGCAACTGAGGGACCAAGAAACAACACCTCAGGATTGCCAAACTACCTTTGATTTCTTTTCTCGTAGAGTTATTAGCTTTAATTTTGTCTCTGCCACCTGTCTGAATAAATTTTAATACATCATTCTCTGGTGGTTTTCGCAACAAGATGTAACTGGGACAAGGACTGTAAGAACTTGAAAACAGTAATTAAAGTGGGAGATAAGATTAATCTTAGCGGTGTCTTCCAAGAAACCAGCAATAGAGCTAGGTTATTCCAGTTATGTAAATCTTTTTAAGCTGAATGACTGAAGAGAAATTTAATTTTCAAAGAACCAATAATGTTTGATTGCACCGAGTCTATTATCCCTTGCTGAGGTGATAGCCAGGAGAAAGTGAAACTACCTTCAAAAGCTTCTACGTGCATTCAGGCAAGATCCAAAGGGAGAATTCTATTCTCTATGAAGTACAATACTGGTGCAGTGCAGTGGGCAGGAATATTGTTCTTCGTGGAAGCACGTGATGAGCCGTCAGAACAGAGGGCAACCTCCCTTCTTTACCAGAAATGTAACATTCCTGGAGCAAAGTCCTTACATCTGAGTCTGATGAGAAAACAACCAATAAAGGAGATAAGGGAGTGCCCTGCTTAATATTTTGTTTCAGCCCAAACCTTTTGCAATTGTAACTTTTAATAAGGATCTTGGCAGCTTTGACTGGGCATATTAATCTTAAGAAAGTAATGAATTTAGGTCTGATTCCCATCATCCCAGTGGTGGAAACGATGAATGACTACTCAATCTGATCAAAGACCTTTCTGGTATCTGCAGATGGATTTATGGCAGAAGCCTTATTTAATATAACAGAGGTATACACGTAATAGCCTTGTAAAATTATCAAGTTCCACATTTATTCTATATGAATCCCACTTAATCATGGTGGGCCAGCTTAGGAAGAACTTCTAAGAGTGAAATGGATTCTCTGTTCTTTTGCCTATGACAGTGAGTCAGAACACTAAGGCAGGTCCCAAGCAGATATTTGACTCTATATAGAGTCAAACTCATGCAGGGCTTATTCTAGAAAATGGCCAGACTCCTCAGAGCAGGACTACAGAGAGCCCTCATGTCACAAGTGCTGCCTTCAAGGCTTTTCACAACTTAATTCCTTTTTTCCTGGGCTTGTACTGTGGCTATACAGGACCTTGTATCCAGGTGGGCTTGGAAAACCCATATGCAGTGCTTCACAGTTATGATGACCTCCTTAAAATGCTCCTTACCTTCTCCCACATGCTGTCTTCTGCCTGAGGCACCTTTCCCAAACAGATCTATGTAGTTGCTAAGCAGTCTGCATATCCTATGTTAATAATGCTGAGGTGGGAGGCTTGTTTAATACCTCACCTACTCAAAGACGAAGCAGACAAGCCACGGAGGATAGAGGGTGATACATTTTATCAGCCAGCCCAAGAAAGAGGAAATAATGAAATCCAGTATCCATAGGAAGCTATTATTCTTCTTGAGAAAGCTGCCTCTTCTTTCTGAAAATACTGTTAGTATTTTCCCACGCTAGGGCAACAGTGTAATGGCTGAAAAGAAAATTACTCCAGTGTTTTTTATGTAAATAATAAGTAGTCTGTTTGATATAATTTAATTATTTAATTATCCACGAAACTCTTAATTTCTGGCAGAAACCTGGTGTACATAAAGGTAAAGCAAAGTTACTGACTTTGGAGCTAAACCATCTCCAGAAGACACTCTCCATCCCTGGAATCTCTTGAGTAAACCAGATGAAGCCTGGCTGAAGTTAACAAGAAATACCAAATCATAACCTACATACAAACTTGGATTTTGGAGATCGAAAGCCAATAGTGGTTGTAGCCACAGCATTAATAGTAGTAGTATTTCTTAAATACTTGTTACATAATAGAAGAGTATAAAATACAGCATAATGAATGTCTTTTAGCACTCGGCCTTCTGATAATCGGTTTCCGAGACACAGATTTTAAAGGTGATTGGGCAGGTGCTTGGTGAGGTGTTAGAAAGTGTCTGTGAGATTAAAGTTTCCTTTGAGAATCATATTAGACATTTATCTGCCTAAGTGCCCCAACTCCATTAAAATTCAGGTTCACAGGCCTTATGACTGATGGTGCCATCAGATTGTGCACCTAATCTGATGAAAAGCCAGGCAGTTTACAGAAGGAATGGTTCTCTTTCTTCATTGCCCCAGCCTCACAGCCTGTTTTCCTTGCACTAGTCCGAATGATCCTGTAGTTGCAGAGCAAAAAGAGAAAATATCCATTCTCTGTTGTCTCTTGAGATAGCACAGCCCAGTGCAGAGGTACACACCTCTCTGATCTCCTTTTTTTCAGTTTTCTTATGTTATTCAGAAAAGGCAGGAAGAAATTAATGATTCAGGGTATTGAAGTCACCAACGGAGTTAGAAGTGGTGAGCATGCAGTAGAACACTGCTGATACTGCTCACCCACAGAGCAATGGGTTTGGACAGTCAGCTCTGCCTGCACATCCTAAAGCAGGGGGCAGACTTGAAGTTTTGTTCTGGCCAGTGTGCCAGAACAGCCCAGCCAGGAAGCCTGGAGGCAGATCTGACCAGGGCACACTGTTCTGCCTTGTCCTCTGCTCTGTCTGAAGCCAGGCTACCCAGCCCTCTCCAGGACAACCACTCTGGTTATTAAACATCAGAGGAAGACTCTCCTAGGCTGTTTTATAGCCTTTTTTAGGGAAAGCAGCATATTAATGTGATCCTCCCCAAGCCTCAACGTAAGTAGAAAATAATTTAATTCTCTCATGCCAAAGCCAACCAACTGGTCAACCCTAACAACAACAAAAGCAGTAAAAACGTGGTTCTAACAAGACACCTGACAAACTGCAGTGCTTCCCTAATTATCTCCTTGTCGCATCTGTTTAGTGTGAATCATGAATTGATACTTCAGCAACCAGGATCCAGTGGATGGAGCTTGTGCCTGCCAAATCAGGGTGCAGAGCAGAGCTCAAGCACATGTAAGGCCTTTTCCATCTATTTCTCTGTGTGAGACCGAGACTGCCAAGCTCTTGGGGCAGATACTACTGCTGCATCCACTACTCTTGACCCAGAACACCTGGATCCAGATGAAGCACTACCGCAGTACAAAAGCCAGTATCAGTTTCATGTTTCTTCTGTACCTTGCTTGCAAATGTCTTCATTACACTGCCAAAATTTAAAGACCTTTCAGTTTGTCTTGAGATAAACTCTACAACTTGTATCTGCAGTCCAGTGCTGCACTGTATCTGTGATTGCACATAAAAAGAAAAGTTTACTTGCTAAGTGTAGTCGTGTACAGTGCAAGCACAAAATACACATTAATGCTGATTACCGAAGTTCACTCATCTTGAATCATTCAAGGTTCAAAATTTAAGCAGTAAAAGAGTAATTTTATTCCAGCCTTTCCCCATCAATATTATGGCATCATCCTGTGTGGGAGATCCTCTACTATTATTGTAGCATAATACCTAACAACATAGTACAATTCACCTGTTTGCCATTTATTTATGTGGTATTTATGTGGCAAAGAAATGGATGAATTTTAGATTATGAAGTTAGAAAGAAGCACTGATACCCTCACAAGCATAGACCTGGGTATTTTTTACTGCTGCTCTTTCTGTGACCTTGGTCAAGCCATTCCAGTTCTATGTCTTCAGACTCATAAAGCACCTGGGTGGGAAGGACAACTGTTCATCTGCTAAAACTCTCAGACCCTTAAGTCCTCCAGGCCTCAGTGTTGCTGCATTTTAAAATGAGTTTAAAGTCACACCAGAATTTCCTATACATGTGAAAATTTACTGGCCAAGTATAGGGATATAATTATGCATATAGGTGTATCAGAATATTTTGCCACGTAGAAACATCTTGCACTCGTTGCTCCAAATCTCCTTCCAGGAACGATGACTGGGTAAAAGCCAAAGTGTTTGTTAAAGAATCAGTTTGAGTTCAATCATGCTTGCGCAACACTTACCTGCCTACTGCAAAGATCCTGCGAGCAGGCAGGACAGGCTCTCCATTCCACATGTGGGCTAAAAACTTCCAGCCAGTTCCACTTTGGGGCTGACACTTGCAGGTCCAAATGGAGTTCAGGTCAGAGGGACGGCGGTGTGAGGCTTCATTACTGCGGCTCTGACTGCACAAGAAGCCTCACACACTGGAATGGCTCTACTCGCATGAGTGAGGACCAAGTGCAGCTACACCTATGGGCAGGAGGATGTCCACGTGTAAAACACCTGGGGCTAGAGAGTGCTCTGTCATTGGCAGCTATTACAGCAATTACTTCAGTATTAAGACTAGACCAAGTCCAGGCTGAATCACCTGTGGCAAGCGGCAGGACATACTCCTATTCTATCAGGAGTAGACTTTAACAAGTCGGACAGCATCTGCTGCTGTCCCCGAAGCTCCGCTGCCGGAGCTCCCGAGCCGCTCCGGCGGGGCAGGGACGCCCCCTTAGCCGCACGGG
>NW_005054304.1:3468452-3483355 GCF_000277835.1 Geospiza fortis | reverse complement strand
CGGGGCAGGGGCCGCCTTTGTGTGTGCGGGAGCAGCCCTTCGCCTCCCGCCTCGGCACGGCCGCGTCCCTCTCCCTCTAATTTATCTGCTTTCTTCTTTTTTCCCCCCTTCCTTTCTTTCCGCAGCCCCTTCCCCTCCTGTTTTTTTTTTCCTCCCCTCCCCTTCTTTCTTCTTTAATGACAAATCTGTGCTTAGAGGTCAAGGAAAGTTCACTTTTTTTTTCTTTTCCCTGTTAGAGGGTTTGGATGCTTGAGATTTTCCCCCTCTTCAGTATAGTTGCTTCGTATACTTGTACAGCCAAATAATCTTATCCTGAATATAGATCTTTAAAGCTTATTAAAATTTACTGGCGTGGAAATATTCAGTCATGCGTTCGAAACAATCTGGGCCAAATGCTGACTTTTTTTTTTTTTAATATATAAACTGAAGTCAGAGCGAGTTCTGACCGAGGCAGGGTTGCTGTGATTGGTCTTTTGTTAGTAGATCAATCTGAAGAAGGTACGTGGTCCAACCTTACAGTTTGCTTTTACAGTATCTGGATAACAACAGCTTATTCTGAAAATTAATCGTTATTTTGGTGTATTTTAAGATAACATGATGCTCACTTGCATGTCTACAATTTTATTTGGGGAAGTATTTTCAACAGAGGTTAATAAAAACAGTATTGTTAGAGCCAGATGGGGAGGAGTAAAAGTAGATGTGTATTGCAGATACAGGCAAATGGAAAAGCTCATTGCCTGAAACATGTCAGTGTTTAATGGATGTCAGTGCACCTTAAAACTAACATGCTTCTTAGGAAAGAGCTGTCATAGCTTATAGTTTAAATCTGTTTTGCACACAGAGGGGAAATCAGAAAAAGCAAACTTGTTTAAAAATTTTTCTTTCGATAGTTATATGTATTTTTAAGCAGCATTCAGGAGTAAGAATTAAAACTGTAGCTTACCCAGCCCATGGAGAACACTTTTCTTTGCAGGTGTGTGTCTGTAATTCTTCATGTGGCTGACTGCATGCACCTTGTCATGTCAAACAATAGGAACAAATCATGTGAGGGAACCTAAGTTTGGCTTATTTTTTTCTTTTACTTGTGAGTAATGACTTGGCTGAATTATGGGATCTGAATTTTTTAGTTGCAGCTGATTAATACTTAATTTCCCCCTTAAACCAGAGAGCAGTGCTGTGAAGCTTTTTCAAGGTTCTCATTGGATTTTAGTGCAGGTTTTGAGTGCTCGCTTCTCTGTTGTGACTGGAAGAACATCAGTATGAAAATGAGAGTGATCTGGCCCTTTTTGGAGTCCTTGCTGTGGTCTTAGGGCTGAAGTCTTGCAATTTACTTCAGACTGTAAGTAGGCACTTGAGAGAAATTTCCCTTGATTTGGGTGATCCAGAAGGCTTCCACAGCTATGAGAAATGATCAGTTCAAGGCATGATCAGGTTACCCTAAGGGTAGGGATTTGTCCTTGCATCTGTTTTGACCCCATTACCATTGGGTATGTAATCAAATACATTTTTTTCCTACTGTGTTCTGTTCAACTTGCTTTTTTGTGTACCCTTGAAGATGTGACGATCTGATACATTTGAGAGAAGTGACTGAGTAAACAGATGGAGATCTTTCTGTTTTCATATAAATAGTAACTATCAAATCAAATATTTGAAAACTGTTGAGTTTGGTGTTTGCTTTTCTTCTGTAGTTTGAAAACAAAAGTAAAGAGTTGAACGTGAAGAAAAACAATACAAAGGTTAATAAAAGTGCTACATGTGTTTCTGAGTACTGGGAAATTATTAAGTTGAAACCATGAATTTGTTTGCTTGCTATAAAGATTTAAATTTTAAAAATGAAGGGATTATGACTGTTTTGGTTTATTTTTTTTATATATTAAAGCATGAATGCACTGGATATTATATATTGCCAGTATTCTGCTCTGTGCAGCCTAAGCTGTGTGCGTAAAATATCATTTGAGTAGTCTTACAGGCCTAATGGAGGCATCATCTCAGCTTTATAAATAATGTAAGTTGTGTATAATGTGGAGTCCCCAGAGACTGCAGAGAAAGCATCATTACCAGCCTTTGCAACCTGCTGGAGATCTTAAATTGATTTACAGCACTGAACTGGTGCAAAATGATACATCAGGATGACACAGGGTCAACCTGTAAAAGTCTATGATGTGAGCCTGTTAGTTCAGTCATCATAATTAAAGCATATTATGAGGGCAGCGAAGCAAGTGTCTGTGACATGTCCCATTATGCTTCAGATACGGCTGCTTTAGGAATCAGATAAAGAGAGCACCCTGTGTATTATTTAAGTTATGCAAAGAGAAGTTGGAATTAAAGTTTGTGGTCCTGTGAAGAGTAAAAGCTGAAGCAGTTTAGGTTGACTCTCAACCTCTTCCTTGCAGTCTTTAGGAGCTGAAATAGATGAAGGCACATACAGCTATAGGATGGATGAGTGGGGAAGTGGTTGTGAGTGAATCTCTGAAATTTATACATCCTTTTTTTAAAGGATCAGTTAGACTTTACCTGCAGACTGTGCTATCAGATATCAAAGGAACAAACAGGCAAACAAGCCAATTGTTTGGATTTTTTCCTCCTAGTATTTCTATCCTACTGAAGTTTCTACCTGCCTGTTGAAACATTCCTGCAGATCTGAGTTTTTGTATAAGACAGAGCATTTTAGTCATTTCTTGAACTATATGGCCAAACTTCTAGAACAGAGGCTGTAATTTTGAATATGAGTTGGCATAGGTCACTTTTCTTAGTGAAGACAACTGAGGCTTCAGATTCGTGTTTTCTTCTAACAGCCCTAGAAAACAGCATGTCACAAGGAGTAAAATGTTTGCTAAGTACTCAGCATCTTAGGTCTTGCTGTTTCTGCTGCTAAAATCACTCTGATGTGTTTGGGGAAAAGTCCTGCAAAAACAACTTTTTTTTCTTCTTTCTGCTAGTCTGTGCTGCTTGGGGATTTGAGAGTTTTGCATTTGTTAGTGTTTAAACCAGCTCCTCATACCTGAAGTGGTGTGAGTTTTTATTCTTCTGAGGTTCTCCCAGCCCAGAAAGAAACGTACCTTATTTTTAGTCATAAATATAAGTAAAAAAATAATTTTGAGGCATGCAAGTGGAGCAGACAAAATAAATGGTCACTAGTGGTAAGAGATTTATTAGTCTCCAGGTTCAGCTGCACCTCAAGAGTATGTGCTTTAGCTAAGGTGCTTTTTGAGTGGCAGATAAAAGAATTAAAGCTCACTTTAGAGTGCAGTGGCTTTTAAAATGTGGATGTGGAGCTGTCTTCTGCTGTGTCAGTGCAGATGGAGAAACTACAATATTGGAGAGTGAGCCATAAAATCTGTGAAAATGAAAGTCACATTGCACAAATTGCTTTATTGTTGATGAAGTGATCTTACCAATGTGTGGGGCTTTTGTTTTTTGTTGGTTTTGTTTCTGGTTATTTTTTTAATTTCTGATTTAGGTTTTCATGACAAACTCACTCAGTTTTGCTTTCAGAGTGGGGAAAGATCTGTTCTGTCCATAAAAACTTCACTGTTTTTCCCTGTTGTAAGAGCAGACTAATGTTCTTCCACTGGCCTTTCTTCTGTGTATAGTAAAAAACTGAATGCATACCAGTCTTAATAATTAAAAGATGATATGCAGTTCCTAGAAGTTTTCCTTTGAAATGTACTGAGTGGAAAATTCGAGTTTAAAATACAAACCCCAGCTTGGCAAGCGAGGTTTGAAATGCTGGTGACTTACAGGGTCATCTACACAGGCATCTTGCAATTCTCAAGCTGTAGAACAGCACAGGGAAATTTTATATTAGAATGGAGGGTTTTGCTTGGGGTGGGAAGGAAGTTAATGTAAATTGATATTTTTAAAGTTTTAGTTTGTAAATTGATATTTTTAAAGTTCAGTGTTGCATTCCCGCAGTCTGAGGTATAACTATTTCCATTAGAATGTTGCTACTCTTCAAGATTTGAAATAACCAGAGAAAATGTTCGCTTGAGCCTTCTGTGGAGGGCTTTACAGAGGGTGGATTCAGGGGTGTGGGCACCCTTGGCTAATGGCTGCCACAAAGATCCCTATCCTTCTCCTCAGACAAATGGTAATTTGCATTACAGAAGCTTTTCGGGTTGCTGTGTATTTGAGTGGGGGATGCCCCACTTGTTTTTTAACAGGATGGGGAAGGCAGATGTTTCATAAAGTATGCTGATTTCAAGGAATGAAACAATTTTCTAGAACGACCCCAGATCATACAGGATTCTCTCCCTGCATCCATTTGTCACCTGCATGTGCTGGCCCTGGAAGTTCCTCCCAGTTTAAGGGGAACAAAGGTTGAGCACAGTACTCCTGATTAGACTGTGAGGTCAAGTGTTCCATGAGTGAAACCCCGAATTCCGTCGAGCTGTGGGGATGGGTCAATTTGTGTTATGTTTTTATTTTGGGAAAGGTGGAAGGATGTGTGGGGAACTGTGGCAGTGGGATTGCTCTGGTAGAAGGGTTGTGAGGCTGTAGTGCCACACAGCAGCTGAGTTGAGCCATCATTAGATCCCAAAGGGTTTTCTGCAAGCAGGGATTGCTTGGCTCAGTTGTACTCTTCTGGTGACTGCTATCTTGGGAGACTGTTAGAAGCTGAGTTTAGATCAAGAGTTGAGTAGGGTAGCTGAGCAGTAGAGCTGTTCTGGACACTTGCACGATTTGGTTGTTCTAACATAATTCTGTAATTGTTCTGGACTACATCACTTTTATTCCAGTGTGTGTTATCCACTCGGGAGAGTGATATTAGAACAGATGTCACCAGTCTCTCCCATTTGGTTCTTCCCTCCTCCTTTCTCCAGCATGCACAGGCAAAGTCTAGAGTACAAGGAGAAAAACAAATTATTTTTAAACATGTCTTTATATAAGTCATTATATTTAGGCACTGTTCAAAGCAGTATCATCCAAACCCAACTATTATGTTGAGTTGGCATGTAAGCAAATGATTAATGTGGTTCACCAGTGATTTCTGAAGCATTATTTCATATTTCTGTACTTATAAAGGGAACACTCTTCCCAACATGGCAGCAGATGCGACTGTCTAAGCCAGTGTAGACAGTCTGAATTATAGCACTTAATGGTATTCAGAAGTATATCACTTGTTGCATGTTTTTGTCATTAAAACTACTAAAATGCCAATCCACATCAAAGTGATCTATGGGCTATCAATCCAATATTGGGTAACTTGAAAATAAGATACCCATTAAAATTTTCTGTAGTGCTGAAGTGATTATAGACAGAATCATGAGAGTTTTCACTGTCTCCTGTGTCTTTCCCCACCAGGGGTGTAAGAATCTCATCTGCCCTCTAGTTTTGACTGATGGACTTGCTTCCTTCAGTACTTGGATCTTCTTTGAGGGGAAGCTGAAAATATAGATTTCAGCTCAGTACAGATTTCATCCCTGAGTAGAACTTGGATTTCAGGGTTTGCAGCATTACAGAGTTTCTTCTACAGAGGTGGCAGGACTGATGTACATGTTTAAGGGCATATCTAAGCAGATGAGAGCAAAAAAAGCATATGTGCACACACTTGACACTTCTGTAGCAGGTTGAGAAGTTTCCCATGAGTTCAGAGAATCTTGTATGTTCAGATTGATTGGTGCGTGCAGTGACCATAGTTGATGATACCTCTACTTGGTTTTCTTTCTCAGTTTGTTCCAACACTGCAAACTGGTATCTCATTCTTCTGTGTTGACATGAAAGATTAAATTACTGAGATATTTTTCTTGTAAATAATTTCCAACTTGTGATTTCAAGCATTTTAAGGCATTGAAAATAATATCAGCATTCTATCTGGTGTAGCATGTTGAAACCAGGGCATGAGACTCTTCAAGATATTTTTAGTCTTACAATGGTGTGTATGTAGGATCCTTCAAGTGGATAGGTCTGCTGCATGTGTGTGTGCACAAATGAATACCTAAAACAATATCACTGCTGTTGAAAGTTAAATTGTTTGGATCAGATAAAGGTAGGCTACACCTTTATATAGTTGAGAAGAGACTGTAAATTTTTCGAGGTCTGTGTATGTAATAACTATTTATATATAAATACTTAAATGCTGTGTGAGTGCTTGAAATCAGTTTTGATTAAAGATGAAGTAAATAACTGGAGAATCGTGTTGCAACAAATTGTGGCTTCCCCTTAAATGTGTTCCTAAGGGTGATAGGAGGAGGAAACATCTACTGTTTGGTCAGATGCTGTTAATGAGCTGCATATTTGACTTCATTCTGCCAGTGTATTTCACCTTTGTATCTGTTGGGTTTCGTTTGAATATTGACGTGGGAGGAATTAATCAAGTGCCCTTGTTGTCTTACATGCATCTTACTAGTAAAGACTTTGATTCCACTGATCTGTTGAGGGAAAAATATGTAACTTGTAACCGGACATATTTTCTGTGGCAGGGGAGAGAGGGCTCCCAAAATGTTGCCGAGATAAACATGGTAATATGTGAAAGAGTGAGCGTGGAAGGTGGTGTGGAACTGCCATCTTCTGCTCTTTCAGTTGATGGTTTAAATCTCTGGGGTGTCCCTGTGATTTATCCAGAATTATATCCTGAAGAACAGCAAAAAATGCATGAGTTGGGGTTTTTTTGTTCTCGGTTGTTTTTTAACTCCTTGTCCTTTTCTTTCCAGCCCTCCCAAGATGTAAAACAAACTCTGCTAGTGGTTTGGTAGGACAAAATAGTTGGCAGAACACCCTTGCTCACTGTTGGCCAGTTGTCTTTTTTCCAAGGGTTTCCAAGCTGTCTTACATGAAGCAAGAAATTTGCTTTCAAGTTAGGCCACACACTAGCACCTGCTTAGGAGTGGAGATTCTGCTCCCGGGTCCTGAGAAGTTACTAAAACTGGCTCATCAATAAAACACTGTCCTGTTTGATGAAGGATCTTTCTTTTGGTACCTAAATGCTCTGGTGTGAAATTTGACATGTTTTTATGGTTTCTGGGCTGAAATATACTTTGGGGAAGGTGGGTTTGGATTTATTTTAATCTAGGAAGGGCTTTACTTAGGTTAGTAAAACTACAAACTACGAGATGATTTTTTTTTTCTGTTGACTTAATTCCAGGTGTAATGAAATAATCCATCTTGCCTTTGCAGATGGGCTGGGGGACAAACAGGATGTGAACATGGCAGGGCTTAGTCATGGTTGCCTAAAGTATCTGGTCCTGTAGTGATGAGCATGGGATGGGAACCTCTGTAGATCAGAATCTTCCAGTAGCTCACAAGCAGTGAAAAATGGGGTGGAAAAGTGGCTTCTTACCAGGGCTGTATGTGAAGCAAGGTGACAGTGATGAAGACCTGTGTTGTAATTGAACAGAGCCATACATGAAGCTAAACTTCAAGGGTACAAGCGTGAAGGGAGGAAGAGTGAGGCAATTCAAAAGGCTTCTGGATTCTCTGAAGTGGTCAAAATTGGGGAGAAAGCGGCTTTCTTATGTGTCTGCCTGTGCACAGAGCTCAGTCCCTACCTCAGTGTAGTAGCCCTTGATGTGATGTAGTTGTGCCAAGGCAAGTGGAGTTCTACCCAGTTTTCTTGAACAAATTGCTTTTCTGAAGTGTGACCAAATTAATTGGCAGATGGTTGTTTTGGGAGTTTCACAGAATCACAGCATGGCTGAGATTGGAAGGGACCTCTGGAGCTCATCTGGTCCAGCCCCCTGCTCAATCATGGCCATATAGCTTGCCCAGGACCATATCTGGATGACTTCTGTTTTTGCAGTTGTGACAACTGCTCTGTTGTTTTGTCCCAACAGAGAATAAAGTAGATTTGAAATTTATTTCAACCTCAAAAGACCTGCCAACATGTACATGATGGCTTCAGGGATTGCTGCATGCATAATGCCATTACACTGGTTAGTTTCAAATGTGTGGTAGTATTCCAGGAATCCCAAACACATCTAAAGCATGTACTTGCTTCCCTGTACAGGGAGGGAAGAGGGAGATGGGAGGGACAGAGACCCAACTTAAGCAGCTTCACTGAGGTCTTACCGTGAGTCTCCAACATTCAAGACCAGAATCTCTGGTCCACACAGTCTCTTGCTCTTTGCTCTTGTCAGACACTTCTCTTTCTTTTTATCACCATGAAAATAGATAGATAGATAGATAGATAGATCAGACCTTGGTTATGTCATCATCTTATATCGCTAATTACCTGGTGAATGCAGTGATGAAGTATACTAATCTGAAAAATGTGAATTTTGACCTTGCTGAATGTCTTGGAAAAGCTGACTTACATATAGGTTGCCATCTTGACTATTGCAGTTTCCTGTTCTGCATTTTTGCCTGCTGCTGGCTTTACAGTCTGACATATTTAATAACAGGCCCTTTATTATCCATGCTAGCTAGTGTCAGTGTTAAGTGCTTTCTCTTGGATGTAGTAGCCAAAGGAAAAGTCTTTGTCTTTATTAGCTTAAAACTTAGGCTAATGCAATTATAGTTTCTGTAATGTGTTGTATTATATTTCATGTGGAAAATATTTTATAAATGCTCTTGGATTAAAGCTCTGCAGTGTGTGGTATTTTTGGATAGATGGATATGAAATTGCTCTTTTTTCCCCAACTTTGCCGTAGTTACAGAGCAGAAGGCAGTGGTGGTTAGAGGAGGGTTGAATTGCTTGCGGGAGTGTTTGGTTATTCAGAACCAGCCAAGGCAGGGCTCCTTGCTCTGAGGATGAGAGCAGGTTTTGCAAATCAGCTGAAGTACTCGTGTCTGAGTGTGAGTTCATCTTTGACTTGGATGTCACTTAAAATTTGAGGGTGGCAGCTCCCTGAGATGGAATGAACTCTTGTGAGCTGGGTTTCTCTCAGTCCCAGGCATTAATTTCTTTGTGTAGTCTGCCTGGGTGACTTTGGTGCTCTGAGCTGATCCTGTAGAAGGTGTTTTTTGGTTTATGTTGGTTCTGCCAGGTTAGGAGGGTGAACTGTCTGGCAGGTAGAGGGGAGGTTATGTTGCAGTACCAAGAAGTCAAGGGGAACCTTTTCTCTCTGGGTGGGAGCGAGCCCTTTGGGCTGCTCATGGGTTGTGGACCTGTGACCTTGCTGGCCCAAGGCAGCTGCTGGAGGTAGCCAGGCAGTGCTGTAGCATTCCCAGATGAAGACTTCCTTAAAGTGCTTGCCAAGGAGAGGTCTAATTTACAGGGCTTTTTTCCCAGATACTTATGTTGGTGATTAGAGAGGCTTGGCTGCCAGCAGTGACGTCAGCCACAGAGCCCCAGTGTAGCTGTATTGGCAGGAAAAGGACAGTGATTAATGGTGCAGTATCTTTTATGGGGGGTGAGGGAGGACTGATGGAGAGCAACACTTCAGCAAGCTTTCCTGGTCAAGTGTTGTTTTGCTAGTGTAAACTGCAAGCTGTCTTAGAGATGTTTTTCTAGTTTAATGCAACTGCATGAGCAGAACACACCTAGTGCATGTCCTGTGTGAGACAGGACAAGTGTTTTCCCTCAGGAGGAAAAGAATGTCCAAGTTTAACTTCTTGGTTGTAGAAACTTTATTTTCCTCTTTAGAGGATGAAACAACTTGAAACAATTGGCAAACTGGGTACAGTTAGCAACATTATCAAGAAATCAGAGAAAAGGCAAATACTAAATCCACTAAAAACCCTTCTGTAAAGGCATATTGGTGTTACCAGAAATCACTGCCGGTGATGACAGTTGGGACACCTGAAGCTGATCTGTGCTGTGAGTCAGTGCAGTGTTTGTAGCTTTCCTGTGTTCTTCACCACTGCATAAATCACATTCAAATTTTTGGCTTTCGATCCACTTTTCTCAAAAGAAATTTAGAAAGCATTTGTTTTGGTGCTGTATGATAAATGTGTTTAAAAGCTCTCACTCATTTTTGTTCCTTGCATCTTTGCAGTATATTTCTTAACTTTAAGGAATTAGACTATCTCCAGATTTAAAATACAAACTGTAGGTATTTCCCTAGTAGCAGGAGCTACTACTTTTCCTAGTGCTGGAATGAGCTACTCACTGAATTCCCTTGTAGCCTTCTGCTGTGCTGGGGAACTCTCCAGAACATGGGAATCTGAATGTAACATCTTTCTCATTTTTATCTCTGGCTTGGCTAGATTCTGCTTTGCAGAAAGCATCAGCATAACTGGCATAAATGCTCTAGGGCTATTTACTGCAGTTGGCTGGATAACTGTTCCCTATGCCCTTCTCCCCACCAGTGTATCAGGAATGACTCTTGCTCATGGTCAGACCCAACACATCTCCTGTGGTTTGTGAGCAGGGAGCAGATGAGAAGTGGCAGTACTGGTGGCAGGCTGCTTTGGCTCAAGTCTGATATTCCTGATTTTTTTCTGTCACACCTTTGCCTACTTTCTTGCTTTAACTGATTTGGGACATGAGGACTCTGAATCTTCCAGGCCAGCCAGAAGTCAGGGTTGTTTGAGCCTAAAGGCTTCTTATCATGGGAGCTGGGGAGTGCTGGTTTCAGCCCCAGAATTAAAGACATCTATGGAATAGCTAGAAGACAAGGAGTCTGAAATCTTTGTGTGTTCTTTCCTTGCACTAGCTTGTAGCCTAGAAGTAAGTAGTCTTGGCAAGTGACTTTGGAACTTGGAGCTCTTCTGTCCATCCTCAGTACCAGGCCAGCTGTGAGTGTTTGTTCAGTAGCAGGCAGCAGTGGAAAATTTGGAAGCATTATGGCTGTTTTAAGCTAGTCTGCTGCTGACCTTGCAGAGCATGGGGTGTTTGGAAAATGCTGTGTTTTGGTGTCTCAGCTGTAAGAGACTTGCAGCTTTCCAAAACCTGACTTTTAAAACTTCAAACTGGTCTCAAAAAATTATGCTGGAGTGATTAATAGGTTGTCTTATTGCCATATGCAGAATCATACAGGCTCTGTTAAGAACAAAAGCTTGCAGATAAGGGAAGGGTACTGAGTAATTACTTATGTGGCTTGGTTCCTCTTCCAAAAGTCATGAAAAGCTTACAGATAACTGGGGAGTCAGACAGATTACGGCCCTTTTCTCCTGTTGTAAAACCTCTGGATTCCCAGTAAGCAGTGTAGGAGGATATCTCCCACTTCCTTTCAGGCTGTGCTGTTCCCAACTGCTGCATTAACTATCAGCTCCTATCTGTGGGTTGAAGCCTTTGTAGGGAACGCTGCAAAGCCTTGATCTCAGGAATATGAGAAAAGAGTTTGACGTGAGATTCTGCAGATGTTCTGGCACAGGGCTGTGACAGCTGCTTTTGCCTCATCCCACAGTTTTTGGGATCTTTCTGACTCCTCATGAATGTCTGCACCCTTGTTTTGCCCTTGTGGGAGGGGAAGGGTGTGTCTGTGACTTCTGGGTCTGTTTTTGGTGTAGACACACTTAGAGTTGTACCTCAACTGCTGGTAAAGGCTACAATCAACCCTTTATGTGTGTTTGTGGGTGTATTTTGAACTTTGTTAACCCAAAGTGTCCTTGACTTGGTCTCAAGAGGATCCCTGATTTGTACTTGCCTGTAAGTTGTAAACTTTAAAGAGTTTAATTGTCTTGTGTGGAAGCTGAAGGAGCATCTATAAACGCTGTGATCTTCCATTTATAAAGGGTCTGTGACTTAGGATGGCTTGATAAATACCTAGGAACTGCCAGGGAGTATTTGCTGTGATGGAGTTGTGCTCCTCACTGTCCTGAGGACCTGGAGCACACCGGGCTTTGTGTCATCTGAAGTCCAGTCCCAGTTTTCAGTGGGCCACTCATGGCATGCTGTAATTAAATAATGTTTGATTGGATGGTGGAAGTCTGGAAAATATTGGTGTTTGTGTCTGAGTTGTATAAACTTGGCTTGGAAAGCTTTGTCATCTTTAAACACTTTCTCTGTCCAGAATGGTAGTTGTGAATTGCAGGCCACTTGATGAAATTCAACATGGACATTTTAAAGACATGAAGATGGTACAGTGTTTTAAAAGTTGTTTAAAGGCAAAAAATTTGCTGTTTAGTTTTTACAGATAAGGCAAAAACCAGGAAAGCTGGAAGAATCCTTTAAAATGAGGAAAGGTGGAGAAATCCTTTGAAAAAGTAAAGCATGCATCTCATGAAATGCACTGAAGTGTCTTCAGCATTGGCAAACTGACTATTCTTATTTAATCAGTTTAGACAGTCTTATTTAAGGTGCATAAATGGTGGGTGGAGGACTAATTTGTGGAAAGATTTATTTTATTTAACAGCATTGCTTTTTTGGTTTAATTTTCAGCAGTTTGTTCTACTTTGCTGAGGCTTGACCCAATAACTCTGTTATTGGTGAATAAGTAATTTTTCTTCTCAGTTTTTGCCATCTTTTGATTTGGTGAAGGATTCTGCTTTAAAGCTGGGGATCTTGAGCTGTAATTTAACATCTTTACTTAATCTCTGATAAATGAGGTCTGGGTCACAGTCTTTAGAAGTGGTTTAATGCAGCTGATGTAACTGTATTGGTGCAGGCTCTTGGTGAAATGAATCATTTGTAGGAGCAGTGACTTGCCTCAGCTGAGCATAACTGGAGTGCATTTGGTGGGGTTCCTCTCCTTAAAATATACCCTGTTGGAGCACTGCTCTGGCTGGGGCTGACAAACCCCTTTTTAAATTCATGCAGTCTGTGCTAGACTATCCTGTTCTCTGAAGACAAAACACATCTTGCATTTTATGGGCTTCACTCAAAAATTTTGATGCCTGAGTGGTGATGGGCATTTTTCTTTCTTTTCTGTTTTAAAGGTTTTCCTTTATGCTGCAGATGTATGTTTTAACTGCCTAAAAAAAACCCCTGAAAGTGACATGTCAGTAAATTTTCCACATCTCACCTGTGAAGGAAGTTCCTCCCACCCTGTGCTGATGAATTGGAGGGAAATGCTTTTTTCAGCTGATAAAAAGAAATAAAATTCCGTGCCCTTCCCAAAGGAGGAATTCAACAATTGGACAAGTGATGTGGGACCATGTGTTGGTTTGTAAAAGGATATAGTTTGTAAAGATGTTTCCTTTGATGCCTGTGATGAATATGGATGTGTTTCCCTTGGAGAGGGTTTTGATTAAATTATGCAATTAGAGCTGACCAGACAGATCTAAATATAGGAAGAGGTTTCAGTTATCCTGCCTTTGTGTGTATTAACACACCCACACAGATGTATGTTTGTTATTGTTGTAAACAACACCTGTTTTCTAAAGACAGTTCAAAAAGTCAGGAAAGGGAATGGTCTTTGTGGAAAAAGGGAGTTGCACAGGAGTTTTATGATGAAAGGGGAAAAAAAAATCTGTTTTCCCCAGATTTTTCGCCATTTAGGAAAGGTCTTCTCACTTACTTTGATAGGTGGGTGTTCACAAAGCCATGGCCTGTGCTGCAGACTGGTCTTAGAGGTTCTCCTGCATTTTTCAGGACTTGGTCTGTGTCATCTAACAATGCTGACTGAGATCCTTGGCTGCTCCTATACTCCTGAGTGCTCTTAGTGTCCTGGTGGGACAGTGTGTGGAGTTTAAGTACAACACAGCACAAATGAAATGGATAAACCTGCCCCAAAGATGCACAATGAAATACCCACTGTGATGGCTGGTAATTCATAATGTCTCTGGACAACTGTTTCTTTGGATATGTTTTTCTTTTGAATGTCTTGTCGTAGTTTTACGATTTCTTTAAGAGGCCTTTAGCTTGGAGACAGTGAAGAATGAAGAGTCTCTTCCTGCACATCATTTAGGAAAAAAAAACCCCACACCTTATGAACACTATTCTGGCAAGTTTTGTGATTCACAGCCTTGTATTCATCATATGGGTTATTTTAGTGAAGTTCATATTTTGCAATCCCATCTGTGCCAGAGTTTTGACTGAATCATCAAGTTACAGTTCCTTCCTGACCTTGGTTGAAGTACTAGGCTGCGGTTTTAGAGATAATCTTTGAAAGCACATCCGATTCATTCCGGCTGCTCGCCGACACCAGAAGGGATTTGTGCACACCTGGGTGGATGTTTTGATCTAGCCTACTTGTACTAGCCCTGCTGTGCACCAGGCTTACCCAGCTTCCTGAACAACTATCTTGGCAAACTTGGTTTTAGTTCTTTCCTGTAGTCTTGGCGATATAAAATATATATAAAATAAGTGCAGCAAGGAGACCAGCAGGTGGTAAAGGAAGAGCTGGTGTTTTGTGACTTTGTGGAATCTCACATGCATCTGAATGCAAGAATGAGTAAAATTCAGCAGTGTGTTTCTCATCTCTGGTGAAAAAGGCAGGATTTGAGGATCTGGTAATCACTTAAGAGGCTGTATAGTGTTAGTGTTTTTTGTAAACATGGTGGAGATAAAACATATGAAGGATGTGGTGTTTAAATTTGTTTTCAGGAATATGGTTTTCAGTAGGTCAAAACGGTTGCAAAGGTATTGGGAAGAACTGTTCTAAACCAGGACAAGGGCAGATCTAATTGTTGATGGATGTCTGTTAGAACTGGGAAAGAACCTTTGCCATGTTCTTTTCTCACAAAGATATACTTGCTTAGAAAGACTTCAGTGCCATTTTAGTTACATTGTAACACAGGATTCCGCATCTCATCCATATGGAAAGTGGGTATTTTTTCTGGGAAAGCAACAGCAAAGTTACCATAAATCTGGCAAATCTAGTACCTTTAAATCCAGAAAACCTGTAAGAATTTGCTCTTGTCTTACTCCTGCAATCATGAGAGTTGAGACTTCAAGGGCAAGGAGCAGTGCCTTGTCTGCCAGAAGCCAAGTGGGGAGGCGGGCAGAAGAAAAGCTGTGGCTCGCTGTAGAACTACTGGCCCAACACTGTGTTCTTGGTTTGAACTTTGGGGAGCCCTGGGGAGGGGCTGGCAGATCCTGGTAGTGTAAGGTTATCCCTTCATGCTCTGGACTAACAGGGCAATGGGCTTTTTGGGTTTTTGTTGCCCTCCTCCCCTCCACTGGTAAATCCTACATTGCC
>NW_005054304.1:3447521-3468412 GCF_000277835.1 Geospiza fortis | reverse complement strand
GGATGTTTGTGGGTGTCTGACAGGACTTTCCCTGAGGGCTGTACAGTGATACATGGGAGATTTTCTTGGAAGGACAGTGCCTCAGCCAAATAGCTGGAGGGATGGCTCAAGAGGAGTTCTGACAGAGTGAGTATTTTGGGCTGGAGCAGAGGTTACTTTGCAGAACAGGCTGCGGATACCCATCCTCCTGGCCCTTGCTGGGTCCACGTAAGGAAGGGAGTCCAATACAGCGTCAGGAAAAACCCTGCCTACTCTGTTAGGTACGATGAGGTGTTTTCAACACCAGTGTGTTCCTCTTTCCTTGAATGATATGTTGTATATCAGAACACAGGATCACATATTTCAGTGTTTTTCTGAATTCTTTGTGCCATGCCAAGAGAACATAAAAGAGTTAATTTTTTTCCTTTTTCTTCTTGTCGTTTTCCAAACCTACGAAGGAGGCCAAGTCAGGTTGTCAGCTCTCTAATGAGTTCTACAGCACTCTGATGTGAAACGTGCTTTCTTTTTGCACGTGTGTTGTAATGTTACTGAGGTCTCTACCAGGTTTAGTGCATTTTTCCAAGCTGAGCAAGATCTGATCTTCTGCCATAAGAAGGTGCAAAGAAAAAATTTGTTGACTAAAAGAAGGGTAATTCAGCAGAAGACTCCGGACTCTTCTGTTTCACAAATCACATTACTTGAAGAAAGAAATTGAAACTTTTTGCTACTTGCTCCAAGAATAGGGAGCTAGATTAAGTTAGTGCACAGTATGTTGTTACACATTCTAGCATTGCAGCTGCTTAGACTTCATGCCTTTTAGTAATACATGGAAACTGTATTTATTCCTGCTGGAATAAAGAGATAGCTCCCTGCCTTCTATGCCAAAATCTGTTTGCGTTTGTTTCTTTTTTAAAAAAGGTCTAAATATTGTACTGATTACATGAGTTGCTGAAAATATGTATCTCTCAGAGAGGGTGAACGACTAAATATTTTTAAAGAAGCAAATTAAAATATCTCTGCTTGTTATTTCTTTATAGTGTTACTAAGTAATGGATGCTGGGAAGAGGTATGTTGACTAAGATAAATTGGATTTTTAAAAGGTAGTCATAGACTAGAGAATTTTCACTATTAAGAATTATCCTCACTGTGGTTCCTCCCCATTTTTATGTCTAACTGTGCTAAGCATATATTAAAAATATTTAATAGGATCCTTTCTGCCTGCATCACTGAGCCTGTAATACAAATAATGAAATTAGTAGAAGAGTTAGAGTCATTTCTTGTTTGCCTGAAACTTGGGCTAGAAGTTGTTTTCCTCCCCCATCCACCCCTCTGGGAGAGGATCATCTAATTGTCCAAACCCTTTCTCCACCCATCAAAAACAGTCATTTATGCAAAGTGGGACAGTTTCCTATGGGATCTCCTGTGGGAATTTGAAAGCACTCTCATTGAATATTTTAATGTCTGCTTCATGTTGCTGATGGAGTAACTATCTTTTCTTTGAGGGCTAGAAAAATAGGACTTCACTCTTAGGCATTTTGCCTAAATATGTTTGTTTACATACAAGGCTGGCTGAACAGATATGTATAGAAATATAATGCTGACTTATTTTTTATAGACTGAATACAGGTTTGTGTGTTAATCCAGAGATTACAAAAAAGACAACAGCAGGGAAGGAAGACAAATAAAACAACATCAGGATTTTAAAGGAGTTTGTTGATTCCAACACATCCATCAGCGGACAGAGCACATAGTAAAAAGTGCATGGGTTTGGAAGTGTAGAGAGTGTCTGATAAGTGGGTAACAACTCAATTTCCTTTAAACTGATGCCAGATGCCTTTTGGAGAGTGTTCTGTTGTTTGGCCCAGGTTTCTGTTTCATCCCTACCTCGTGAATAAGCAGACCCTTCCAGGGCTGGTGGTCACTTAGCTGCTGGAAATACTAACTCCCGCTTTCCCAGAAGGGCACGTGGATTTGGGGAACAAGCACACAGACTGTGTCATCTGCTGACTCGTGGTTTAATCTTTATTTTGCACTTCCAGCTGATAAGACCACTTTGTGCAGAAGTAATACAGGAAATGATGCAGTGCAGAAACCAAGAGTGGCAGAAAGGGAAATGGAATGTACTGGCAAGGGCTCAGCCCTGCAGACAAGCTCTCTGCTTCTTGGAAACAAAAATCTCCACATACATTGTGGTTTGGGTTTTATTTGTTTGGTTTTGTTGTTGTTTTTTTCTTTGTCTGTTTGTTTGTTTTTTGGTGTTTTTTAGTTTAATATTGGTTTTGGAGCTTAGAGAAACTAGTGTACAGCAGCCTGTGAGTTTTGTCCCCCTTCCCTTATCTTGCTGCTTGTTCAGGGCTTGGGGTGTGCTTAGGCTCTATTTTGGAGGCAGGACTTGAGCAGGAATCCCTGGCTGGAGGCTGGTGCCCTGCTGGGTCCTGCTGAGCTGCATTATTCCCGAGCTCACCTCCAAGCACTGTGCCTAATGCTGTTCCTCCTGCTCCCAGCAGCTGTTGCCACAGAGATGCCACCATAGCTTTGATGCTGAGGGTGAAACTTGTTTTGGAGTGCATGATTGTGGGAGTGGAATATGTGTGTGCTGCAGGATTTGATCCAAAACTTCAGATGTTCCTTTGCTTGGGGCTGCATCCGAGTGTATCTTGGTCTGTGCAGAGCCGGTGTACTAGCCTGTGTTGGGGCTGGATTTTCAGGCACTGGTATGAACACACAGTCTTAACAGACAGGACTTTTCCTTTTTCACAGCAAGTAGCTGGGTGAAAAATGGGTCAGGCCTAGGTAGAACCACATCTGCAAATATTATCAATGTTGAGTGAAGCTCGGGTCGAAATGTAGACTTTGTACTTCCTCCTTTATTAGAGCTTCAACTCAAGCCTTTTAAATCTCTTCTGTTTAATTGAAATGGAAGTGAAGGAGAAAGCTTTACTTAATAAACTACTGTAACTTGTAACTTTTGTGTGTGGAACTTGTATCTTTTGTTTGAAAAGCGCAGAAAAAAGATACATAGAATATTGATTGAGATACACACTATATGAATTGGGAATAACTCAGTTACAAACATTTAAAGCACATGCATTGGGGTTCTGGTAATTCAGTTCTTAAATTAGCGCAGCATTTTAATAGAGCACTTTACAGTGCATGTAAGGATAAAGTATACCTGGAGTACAGTCAGTGACAGTAATGGAGTTTCAGTTCATTTAACAGTATAGCACATGCCCACGTAACAAAACAAACTCTTAAATTTGCCCCAGGCGCATGCAAATCTTCCCTTGCATGGACATTATTATTTCAAATTCAGTTCTTCGCATAAAAGAAATGTACCAGTTTGAAGTGTAGGTAGACATGGCCTGTGACTTAGTCCATAATCATTATTCCCATAAATGTAGTTTCTGCTGTCAGCCTAGTAAAACTGAACCTCTGCAGTTAGGTAACTGTTCTAGTGACAAGTTAATTTGAATAAAGTAGATGGTTTTCAGCTTAAAATTCTTCAAATATAGTGGCATACTATGAAACCATTGCAGTGTATGACAGTCAAGAGGGTAAGTGTGCCATAGCATTTGCAGTTTTCAGGTCTACAATCTTTTCTTGGTATAGCTGTGAAATCCTGTCTGACATGGGTGTGCTGACACCTTCTATTCTCTGTGTGTATAGATTGCTGGTTGGTTGGGTGTTTTTTGTGTTGTTCTGATGGCAACAAAAACATTCATATCCTTTTCCCCTTCCCCCTTCCTCTGCAACCTGTTGGTATCCAGTCCAGGATATGTTTCCTGTCTTGTCTGTCTATTTGAAAATCAGTGGTGTGGTGCTCTTTGTCTCATTTTCCACCCCCTGCCAGTCCTGGGTCTCTTCTGTTTCCCTTGCCAGAGCCTTCTGCCTGCTCCCATCCTGGAGAAGGACAAAACCTGCTGCTCACTGTTGGGACTCCTGCAGATGTGGCATTCCTCCCCCTCTTGACCCATCTCTTCAGTCCCATTCCTTGTCTCCCAGCTTGAGGACTACTGTGCTCTCTAAAATCCTCTTATCTGGACTTCCTTGTCCTTCCCACTCCTTCATGAGTCCTTGAGTATATCAGGCAGACATTGCAGCATGAAGGGTCAGTCGATAATCAGTGAAGTTCATGATAGCTTTCCCTTATGGGCTGCTCAGGAGCTCTGAGGGCTCTTGGGTGGGGTGGGCAGCTGCAGTTTTCTTTCTCATGTGAGTGAGTGAGGCATAAGATCTTTCTAGTTTCACTTTTTTTTTTTAATTTGTTCCTCAAAGTTGGTAAAACTGAACTGGTTTGGTTTTTTGGTTTTTTTTTTTTTTTTGTCAGATTGAGTTATGCTCAGGTCTAGTGCAGTGATTTTTGAACTTCATGCCTGGCAGTTTTGGACAGAGCTGGGCAGCACATTGCTGTTGAGGCATATGGCTTCCAGCTGCTCTCTGAAATAAATAATAAAAAAAGCACTAGCGATCCTGCACTGTTTCCTTGGGATATTTTGCTGGTTAAAGTTGCAACAGCTGACAGGCAGATTGTAGCACCCCTCACACTTAATAGTGAAAGATTTAAACTGAGGGACTGTTTTAGGCTAGACTTAAGGTGAGCTACATTTCTCATATAGGGATGTACAGGGCTCAGCAGCAGGTCCTGCTGCTAAAATTTTCATCAGATGTTCCTTGAGTCCAGTCCTGGAGGTTGTCAGCATTTGTTGTTGTTTTGTTGTTGGTTGTTTTTTGATCACAACACTCTTCTGGGTTGAGGTGGGGGGTATTTTTAACTGCTGTATGTTAACTTTAAAGGTAAAATCCTTTTTTTCCTTCTTTCTGACACTCTCCTTTAGGTTGTCAACCAGAAGGATTTAGAATAATGAGAAGGTTGTGGCCATCAAGGGGGGATGTCAGCACTGCCTTCCTGGGATTGGAGGATTGAAAAGGAGAAAGGACCAGAACTGTTTGATCCAGTCTGCTTTTGACTTCTGGCTCAATCTGCTGTACCCTGGTGGTGGTGGAAGAACAGGGCAGTGGTTCCTGCTTGGTTCTGTGGTGTCACCACAGCTGGTCACCATGAATGTAACAAGTTTATTCTCCTTCACCAGCCCAGCAGTGAAGAGGCTGTTGGGGTGGAAGCAAGGGGACGAAGAAGAGAAGTGGGCAGAGAAAGCTGTTGACGCATTAGTGAAAAAACTGAAGAAGAAAAAAGGTGCTATGGAGGAGCTGGAGAAAGCACTAAGCTGTCCTGGCCAGCCCAGCAACTGTGTCACAATCCCTCGTTCCCTGGATGGCCGGCTCCAGGTGTCGCACCGGAAGGGGCTCCCGCACGTCATCTACTGCCGAGTGTGGCGCTGGCCCGACCTGCAGAGCCACCACGAACTGAAACCTCTGGAATGTTGCGAGTTCCCCTTTGGGTCAAAGCAGAAGGAGGTTTGCATCAATCCCTACCACTACAAGCGGGTGGAAAGTCCTGGTAGGTTCTTCCTTGTTTGTACCTTTACACCTTATCTGAGCAATGCAAAGTGTGGCAATTAATTATGTGACTCATCAGCTTAAATAAGCAAAAGTGGCTGTTTGCACATGTCAGATTCTTCCTCTGCAGTTTATCTGGATGTAAGCATTAATTAGCAGTTCTCCCTTTCACAGGGGCGAGTGCTGCACTTGTGCAAATGTTTTAGCACTGCATAGAGGTAGTCTTAGTATGTGTCTCAGGCTGCTGGGCCTGGTATCATCTGGGAATGTTGGTACCCACTATCCCTCAGTTAATTTGTTGTTTACTCAACTGTGCAGATCTGTGATTTTGTATGAAGCATTGCAGGCTAACATAAAGGATTTATTTGCCTTATCTGTGCATGAAAACCATTCTGACACACAGCAGTAGTAATACTTCTAGTATTAGTAGTAGTAGTATTTTTGAATTATTGTTTCACTTAATCACTTCAGTTTCTTCAGAAGATAGTATTGTTTATAGTGTCTCTCACAATTGTTGCCTTTTAAAAAGATTCTGAGTTTAGACAGCAGATTATAATCCTCTCATTTTGAGCTTCGATAGCACTGTTTGATTGTATGTGAAATTCTACTGCCAGCTGTTCTGCAAACACAGGTTGCTTACCTGTTACCCACTGCCTCACTTCTTTTCTTAAGGTGCCACCCATTCTCTGTCCAGTCTCCTCTTCAAGGACCAACCCTCTTTTTGATAACTCGGTGCTTAATTTCACTCATGCAAGTTTATTATCAGGGAATACTTGCAGGGACTAAGATGAGCTGTGCTTGGATGTGTCATCACTAGTCTCCAGCTGTTTGTGAGGGTGTACAGCTGCAGAAATGCACTGCAGGCATGGGTGGACTTCCCTGGTTTAAGTGGTTTAAGTGTGGGAAGTCCATCAGTGTTAGCCATTTCATAAACTCTGCAGCTGTCTGTAGAGTGGCAAGGATACACAGAACCATGATGGAAATGAGGTTGTTGCAAGATTGTTTTGCTGTGGATGGAAATTGCATTTGTTTTGGATCTGCAATGCACAGTGCATATCTTGATGTTAAACATTTCCCTTTGCTGTGTTAGTATTAACTTGGAAATCATGTGAATGGCAGATGCAATACCCATAATGTATGTATTTACACAGCAGCAGCTTGAACAAAGGAACTCAGCTCTGCAAGAACAGTTCTGAAAAAATTTAAAATAAAAAAAAAATCTCAGCAATTTCATGTTAAGTACAAGAGGGATAATAAAGTAGTCATGTACTTCTACTGCTAGTTGTGTGCATATGTCTGGGTTGGTTGCTTGTATTCAGTATTCCAAAATACTGAAAATGAAGATTCCTGAAACACCTCTCTTTCTATCAGACTGAGCAACAGTGGGGTTCTTACTGTCATGCCAGATTTCATGTTCTAACTCATTTTGCTTTAGTATTGAAAACAACTACTGAGTCTGAGAACATTCTTACATGGACCATTCATGTCACATTTAAAACCGGGTATTTGTAAATATCCTGTCACTTCACAGAGTCATAGAATCACTTAGGTTGGGTAAGGCCTCTGAGATCACTGAGTCCAGCCTTTGACCAGATACAACCATGTCAACCAGACCATGGCACTGAGTGCCACATCCAGTCTTTCCTTAAACACCTTCAGGGATGCTGACTCCACCAGCTCCCTGAGCAGCCCGTTCCTACATCTGATCATCTTTTCTGTGAAGGAATTCTTCCTAACATCCAACCTAAACCTCCCCTGGTGCAGCTGGGGACTCTGTCCATATTCTGTGCTCACTTCAATGAGTTATGCAAGACAGAATAAAACTTTCAAAAGATGTCTAACTAAAATGTACATTTTTGGCTGGGTATATAATATAGGAGGGGTTTGTGTTTAGTCAGCCACAGATTGTTTTGAGGGATGCTGCAGGGAGCTGAGTGGGAAAATAGCTTTTGGAAACAGGGGGTAGCTGAACTCCCATTTGGCTTGGAGAGCTGTGCTCCATAACTTCTGACTTCTTTGTTCCTGTCCCTTTCTTGTTCTTGCTGTCCTCCAAACATGATCTTTATCTTCATTTCATGACTGTCACTCCCAAATTCCGCTAACCATTTTTTCCCATTTTTGCCAGGACATTAAAACACCATTACTGTCACATAAGTCACACTTTGAGATTAATGGGTAGTGGGAATTCATGCATGAGTCACCACTTACAGCAATCTGTGGACTCGAGCAGATATCAAGGTTTGTGTTTCCCAGAAGGCTTAGACCTGTGTTTTCTCTTGACAAAGCAGAATTGGAAACTCAGAATGTGTATGACACATGTTTTGTGTGCAAGGTACATCTTGAAGCTCTGGCTCTGCTTGACAGCGTGGTCTCTCTATTTAACTGTTTTGTGCAGAACCAGTTACTGGAGATCTGAAGGGTATGATCCATGCATGGGATGGCATCTATCCCTTCATTCTTCTGCTGATTGTTGTGTGATTTGTTTCAGTGTTGTGCAAGGTTTGAGGAATGGATTAGTGGTAAATGCTCAAATATGTAAAGTAAGCTAGTGCTCTTTGTTGGGAAGTCAATGCTGTGGATACATCTCAGTTTCCACAGTGCCAGAGGCATGAATGGATTTTCTACCTTGACACCTTATTCCATCCTCACTGTTTAGCTTGTGAAGATAAGCTTGGAAAGCATGAGAACTGGCATTCTGTGGTGTGTCTGCCAGCTCCAAAGCTTCACCTGAATCCAAATGAGATCTTTGTTAGCCAGCCCAGATAGGAAAAGGTTGTAAACAGTGAGAGGAGGCAGAAAACTGTCAGCAGTCTCAAAGAGGGACTCTCCCAGTGTCCCTGCATAGGAAGGGAGTGTGGCACCTGGCAGGCACATGCGTGTGACATGATAGCACCCTGCTCATGCCTGACCTGACCAGGAGGCTCTGCACAGGCACAGGGGCCTGTGGTGTGCAAATCAAGAAAACTAAACTCACAGAAAACTGCTTTTTGGCACAGTTAACTTGGCAAGCCCAGTGCTCTTAGCTCGCTCACATGGAGCCAGATGGGGGCACAGCAGCATGGGGGCCCAGAGTGGAGGTGAGGAAGGGTGGCCCTCCTGTGACACTGTGACACTCCTTCAGCCTGGAAGTAGGGAGCTGATGGAGAAAGAGTGGGGCTGGAGGGACATGAGAGGAGAAAGTA
Source organism: Geospiza fortis (assembly GCF_000277835.1). Taxonomy (NCBI): domain Eukaryota; kingdom Metazoa; phylum Chordata; class Aves; order Passeriformes; family Thraupidae; genus Geospiza; species Geospiza fortis. The sequence goes on along the minus strand of NW_005054304.1, from coordinate 3,459,794 downwards.
GAGACTTGTTGCTGCGAGTGGGAATGCAGCCTTGCACTTTGAGTGCCAGGGGGAAATATCTCCTCGAGATGGGTTGAAGTGGCTCAGTGCTGCTGTTCCCTAGTCTGCTGTGTGCAGAATTATTTCTGGAGCAGGGTAGTTAATGGCTGTCAGATTTCTCCCTTGGCAAGGCAAGGCAAAGCTTTTAATTAAGGAGGGCAAGGTCTGAATTTGATGCCTCTTAAAAATTGGCACATTGAGCTGAACTGGTGTGCTTGCTTGGCTGAATCTGCTGCTTCTCCTCAGTTTTATTTTTTGGTTTAGAGATACCTGTTGGGATTATCCTTAACTATGATCAAGACCTGCTGAATAGTTAGGTGTACTGCATACACAGAGGCTGGGAGGAAAAACCTGACACAATGTTTCTCATCTCTCTGAAAATGCCACAAATGACCTCTCAGGGTTTGCTGGAGAATGTGTCCCTCCTGAGACACTTCCTTCCAGTCTCTTATTCCTCAGGTTTCTGTGGAGATACAGCCTCTGCTGCCTCTGTCCTCAGTTATGGCAATGGGACCAGATGAAAGCTGTCATCCAGGATTTTAGGGGGAAAAAAGGGCCTGGATCCTGTTTGCTCTAACAGCAAAACAAAAGGAATGGAATACGGAACAGGGAGGATGAAGAGGTGCTTAAATTGCCACTGCTATTAAACATAATAATAATAAGTCACACCTCTAATGTGGCTTTAGGGGAGGAGGTTCAGTTCTTTTGCCTTAGCTAAAGGGGAAGGAAGATGAAGAAACTGAATATTTAATTTTCTTAAAGTGCTAGTGAACACTAGCTCTCCTCCATTCTGATGCAGATTTGTGTTTGCCTCTAATGTGCTCGCCCCATCGTCCTGCTAGGTTCTGACTTCGTAATATGTTACAAAGGAGGCAGAGGAGAAATTAACTTTGTTTTCATGTTTAACGTGTGGAAGTGGTTGAAGGTGCAGTTTCTCTAGATGGCTATCCCCCATTTTTTTGCAATTACAATAAAACATAGATAAAAAGGGCTGAATGGTTTTCCTCTGTTAAGCTTCTCTTCTTCAGAGAGCTGGCTTTACAAAGCTGATGGTGCCAATGTTCCAGCCAAACTGTGGGCAAGCAGTGGTGGCTTTTTGGTGATGCAGACAAATGGAGTCTCATAACAGTTGGCTTTTTACAGCTGAAAACTGTGATGTTCCTTTCAATTATAACCATTAATTCAAAGTGTGTTTCTGCTTCATCAAGCTTGTTGCTGGCCAGAAACATTTTACCTGTATGTACAGCTGCTTTTTGCCCCCAGAGCAGGCCAGGTCCCCGGGCTCTGAGTAGAGTGGTAGGTGTGTCATGCTGCTTTTGCTCTTGGTGTGGACTCCCTGCCTATGACTTTAACATTATTTTCATACTTGTCTTTGATCTCCTCTGCTTTTTGCTCTCAGTGAGGCTCTGAAAGGCAACACACCTACTGCAGGCTCCCACAGATCCAGGCCTGGTGGAGGAGAATGCCAGCAGTGCCAGGCATCAGGGAGAAGGGGAGAGGAGGGGGGGAGTGGAAAAGGCAAATGGGAAGCTGCTTCTGGGGTGTAAGGGAGGGCAAAATTGCTGCATCCCTTCAGAGTTAATATGTAGAACCAAGTTACAAAAATCCTTGTTCCTGTATGATTCCCAGAGCAGGATTTTTGCACCTCTGCAGGCTGGGGGTGAGGGAGCACAGTGTCATCCCTGAGAAATTTTGCTGTGCAGCCATGTGTGCACTTGGGTGTGACTTTAAAAATAGCATTGCTACAACAGGTGGGCACAATTATAGGATGGTTCCCCAAAATAGCAAAAGCAACTGTCAGTTTGCTTGGCAAGCAGAATAAAACTTCCTTCATTTTGGCTTTGCAGAATTCAGTTCTAAAATTCCCCAGCAGAGATGAGCTGGGGGAGAGGAATTGAAATGAGGAGGTGGAAGGAGGGAATGGTCTAACAGCAGGGCTCTCCTTGTCTAGCCTCACCACGTGTCAGAAAAAGAACCTGCAACAGAGGGATAAAAGTTGTCAAGAAAGATATGTTTCTGTCGTATTCTATGTGTGTTTTCTTTCTTCAAAATTAACCAGACACAGATGTTTCTTCTGATTTGAGAGACCAGACTTCCAAGTTTTAACCTACTCAGTAGGATGGTGATGTGGCTTTGGTACAGGTAATTTGAATTCTGGTCTGTGTAAATGTCTAAGTTAATACACACTATCACTGTGACTGCTTCTCCACCAAATCTGCTTACAAGGACTGCCTCGCTAATGTGCATACAATTAGTGCTAAATTCTGAGACTGACCTTGGCAAATGTCAGTTTAATCAGAATGTCAGTTTATCAGAGCATCCGCAAATAAAATCTAATGTTAGCTGAATATTGTAATGCAGGAAATGTCCTAATATTACTTGTCAAATGCATTTGGACCAGATGTCTGATGTAAAAGCAAAGTCAGTAAAGTAACAACTGTTTTGCCTTTTTTTTTTTTCCAAGACATACAGTCTTCATTTGTAACTGTGTAAAATGACAAATCAAGCTGTGGGGTCTCCCAAAACTGCAAAATAAAATTAAGAGTTGAGAAAACAAGACAGCTGTCAGCTTTCTCCTGGAGTAGAAAGTTTGTCTTTTTGTCACTCAAAATAGATTGCGGAATAGCTATAATTACTAGAACAGAGGTGTGGAGTGAAAGTCTCAAAGACTGGAATTTCTCCTTTTGAGAAACCAGCAAAGCAAAGCTGTGATACCACAGCCAAGGGTTATTGGAAGAACTTTAAGGAGTTCAATCCTCAGAGATTCCTTTTGACACAATGCTTATTAATTTTATATTTTTAACCAAGAATAACTCAGGCAACATGAGAAAACCTAATGACATGAAAAGTGTTCTCTCTACACAGTGTTTTACTGTTTACAAGCAAGGTCTTGGCAAGGCCTGGCACTCAGAATGACTCCCTGGTGCTGCAGAGAGCAGCATGTCCAGCTGAGCATGTGTTGGTACCTGCTCTGTTCCCACCTCCCACCGTGGGACTGGAGTGCTCATCAGGATGCCACAGCCAGCTTCAGCTGCTGTGACCTCAAAGGCAGGAAATGAAGCTGCGAGTCTTCAGGAGGGTTCAAATTTATTAGTTTAACACTGCTGCTGTCTTTTGTTGCTTTTGTTTTGGTTTTTTTTTCCTTCTCCTAACTCTTCCTTTTTGTTACGATTTAGTCTTTGCAGGATTTTCTTATTTCCAGATAGCGTGAACTTTTGTTTTAGGATTTTCCTCCTTCCCAACCTGCAGTTCTGTTTTTCTGGCAAAACATACGTGGCTTTGCATAAATTCAGATGAAAATGCAGCTATGTAATGCTTGGAAATTAAAGCACTCTGTCTAATGATAGTGTTGTCAGGTCTTCATTAGCACTGAGGGCCCTGTTGTGGTACAAACCCTTTTACAGAACATATGTCAACCAAGTCGTGGTTTTTAATTGCTTATATTTTTCTTTTTTCATTTCTTTTATAATTTTTTTGTTTTACAGAAGAAGTAGAATCTACTTTGGCAAGGAAAGTGGATTAAAGTCTGCTTTCTTATATGTGGCCCCTTGTATTTCCTTACATAGTCTTTCAATTTCCATACGTGGAAAGAGAGATACCTACCCAAATTTTCGCATAACATGCAAAGGGTGTGGAAAGAATGAGCCCTTGAGGGAAACTAGCTGTCATCTGGGCCTTGTGTAAAGTAATCAAAACCCATCTGGATAGAAAATATGCTTCTTTGAAAGTACAGCAGGTCCTTTGGATTGGATTAGTTTGAGGTTTTTCATAGAGAAACTTTAAAAAAAGAAGTTATATTCATAAATTGGATACTTTCTGTGTTTGCTAAAATCATTATCTCTGGAATGTGAAAATAGAACAAAAAAGAAAAGTAAGAAGATCTTTATTTAGGATAGCACAGCTGTTAGCTTTCTGAAGAAGATCAGGGTGACACGCTGGAGATAAAAAGAGTAGAGATCAGTTAGTTTCTTCAAAGGCCACTATTACATTTTCATTAAAGCATTTCTTCCTTGGTGTGGTTAGTCAGAACATTTATCTGAAAGCCAGGTTGCCTTTGGTCTATCTTCTGTATTTTTGGCATTCTTGGCTCCTAGATGAAATAGCCCTGTGGGTTAAATTGCCCTATAGCTCTAATTTCTTTAATATAGCTCCTCTTGTTTGGTGCAGGCATACTTGGTCTGATTTGCATGGTAAAAACAAGCTCCCCAATTCCCAGGCTGGCTCGACAGACACGGGATCCCAGCTGCAGTTCCACAAACATACCCAGCCTGCTTCCTGGGGGCTTGTCCCCCTCTTCCTTACTGTAACCTTCCTGGTAGCAGTCCTGTGTTAACTCTCAGCTGCAGGTCCACATCCATAGAAAAACTTGGGAGCAAAATTTAGCCACACTATAGCACATAAAACCTTTTAATCTGGTGTTTGAAGAATTACAGAAATCAAGCTGTCGGGTGACTTGTGGTTCTACTCCATTAACTTTAATGAGCTTGAGTTGGCAAATCTGTTGCAGCAGCTTTTTAAGAAAACATTGTATTCAATATTATGTTTCCTTTAAATATATGCTGATGATACTGATGTTAAATTAAAAAAAAAAAGAAAGAAAATGAATTTTTTATTGTATCAGCATTCCCTTCCGCTGAAGAGGAAGGGAGGAATTGTGTTTGCAAATGGTCAGAGCCACATCCTGCGGAGATCTGCGCAGCAAAGATGTGCACTGCTTCATTAGTTCATAGCAACAGGTGTGCTGGCTTAGCACCGAATAACTCTCTCATGCTCTCTCTCCTTCAATTATTCCTCTTCCTGGAGCTGGCAGCTGCAGCAGAGATCAGCCTCCTCCCCTGCTGCCCTGAGCCTCAGTAATTTGTTATTCCATGTGGCTGAGGGCTGCAACCTGACCAGAAGCTCAGCGCCTCACACAGGGGCGAGGGGAGCAAGAAGGGTGTACGTCCCCCTTTATGGTTTGAGCTCCTGGCAGCCTTCCATGCTCCCAAGGGCCCAGTCCCTGCTTATGTCTTTACTCCTGAGTGAGCAGCACTCAAATTAACTCCTCTGTGCTCCACTAGGAGCAGCTTCCCTGCAAAAAAGCTGGGAGCTGCAGAGAGATCAGGTTCTGGCAGTGAGTGACTTGGAGTTGGACTGCTTGGAGCACTGCAGGCTCTGTCCTACCTGATGTGGCCTTTTAGGATTTTTCCTCCTCATTGAAGGTTTTGTGTATGCAGGGAGGATGTGAATTAGGGGCAGCACTTAATATAAATTCTGCAGTGATATTTTTGAGACAATTTGTGTTGCATCAATACCAGTTGTATTCTTTTTCCCCCTTTTCCATGTGCATTTTTAAGAAGTTGGCAGCATTTTGGGGTTGGCGGCAGAGTTGGACAAAAAGCATGGGTTTGCATGAAGGACACCTGGGAAAAGGAGACTTGTTTTTATCTCAAGTCCTTCTAAATTTTGCCAGTGGTTCTGCCCAACAGGAGAAAACATGTATATATACCTTGGGAAAATCTGGCACTGCATTAATTTAATTACAGAAAACATACAGAAAATATCCTGTTCTCCTGCTATTTTAAAATGCTGTAAATCATTTGGCTTCCTCTGATGTCATGTGTGTCATTGTTTAATGTGAGGTAGGGGATGGGAAAGGTAGGTGATGTACTTTCTGCACAAATTAACTCCATAAAAGTTAATGGTTTGACCTTCATCCACAGGAAAGGAAGAGATAGGAAAGCTGTGTTGTTTTAATGCTTAGAAAAGTAAGGAAGAGTCATAAAGACAGGAAAAGGAAAATACATTTTAACACATGATCTCATTGTTAATTTTTTCACTGGTAATTTATTATCCCAGCAAATGTTGACTATGACAATTAAGTACTACTTGACCTAGCTGCAAAAGGACTGCTTGATTTAACAGAACAAGCTTAATTCTGAGAAATCCTAATATTCAGAGAGCTTGGCTCTGACATATTGAGGATGAGGGGATTTGTGATGTCCACCTGAATGCTGAGTAACTTTTCTATAACAGCCTTTTCCAGTGGCATGTCAGGATGGTTGAGTTGGAGCAAGAAACAGTCTGCACAGCTGGGGGAGATGCAGCTTCTCCTGGGCTGTTTTGCAATTGAGAACTTCCACAGAATGACAGATGGATGTGTTTTGTTTCAGAAAACACCATAATTAGGAACTTTGCCTATGCCTGGTAAAGTGGAGTTGGGTTTTTTGACATCTAAACAAATCTACTTAAGGGTGACATCTGCCTCAAATATTTGAGATATCTTGGAATCTCAGCGAAGTTGCACTAAGAAATTGAGAGATCAGATTAAATACTTAAAACCTGCTTCTGTTTGGGCAGCCTAAATTTCAGTAGTGAGGGTTTGGGGTTTTTTCAGTGTATGTTCAATGAAGATTTCTGGGATCAGATTGCTCCTGCATTAATGCCACTAGCAGGCAAAAATGGGAGCTTAATTACTCTCTTAGGCATATGCAAAAAAAAATCTGAGCAAGGGAAACCTACTTATTTTCTTTTTATTTAATCTGTGACTTTAGGAATAGAGAGTGAGTTTTTAGTGTGACATTCATTTATATCCCTTTTAAGCATGATCATAGACCTCAGACCTGGGCTACGTGTCGAGTGGTTATCCTGGTACTCTTGGACTCCAGGACAGTAAAGTAAATACCTGAGTGCTGCTTCTGTAATAGCAAAGTGCTGGAAGAGTAAAGATGCCTCAGTGTCCTGGAAGAACCTGTTTGTCATGTGAAGAAAATGTTGGGTTTTTTTTTTTTTTGGCAATTAGTTTGTAATTCAGGCTTTTAATAAAGCAGCTGTCTCCAAAACACCTTTCTTAATCTGAATGATAGCTATGTCTGTGTAGGTTTGTTGACTACACATGCTCCTGTTCCTCTTCTGTGTGCCCAGGTGTTGAGGCCAGAGCAGGAGTCTCAAGGAAAGGGGGTGGTAGCCTTGGCTTGTTTTTCCTGGGTTTTGTTGGCTTTTTGGCACCCTCTCTTGAAGGCAGACTATCTGAGGGGGTTTTTTTTCCAGTCCTGCTCAGACATGGAGTTGGGAAATGCAGGTTCTAAAGGGGGACGATGTGAAGAGGACTTGCTTCTTTATTTCTCTTCCACTACATTGTGCATGGACCTCCCTCTCCCTGACCTTGTCTCTCCTCTCCTATCCATCACCCAGACATTTCTGTGGAAAGAAGAGCTTTTAATCCTTCGGTTAGCTTGGACTTTGCTGTGAGGCATTCAAAGATAGAAGCTGAGGAACTGGAAAAAGAATTGATTCTTTTATCTTAATGTATCTGGTATCATGTTCATATTCCCAGTTTGAAAGAGACCTTTGTTTCACAGCTGAGAAGGCTTCAGAAGTGTGGTGAGACTCGTAGTTTCTGATGTTTCTCTGATCCCATAGTGGCACATAGTTGCAGCTCAATTGCTGCTCAGTTGGTTTTTTTGAACTACATAATTTTGTTTAAATTGCACAGTTTGTAAACTGACTTGAAGAGTTAATAACTGTTTTAATAGAAACTTGTAAGAACATAGTCTAGGTTAAAAATAAAATTACAGCTGTCGGGACCAGACTGAGTTCAAGGCTTATTAGTATTGTCTTCAGAAAAAAGAAAAAAAAAATGTTCTTATTAGCAAGGGTTTGGGTTACAGGCCATTAGGTGATTAGTCAGATGACAAGTGCAGCAGGAGGAACTGCATGTCAGCATTGTCAGGCTCTTCCCAGCACCTCTTTGTGCGAGTGAGACTGAAACACAGAACTGTGGTTTGTTCTTGGCTCCTCTTCCCTGGCCCTCTGTGAAAGCAGGCTCCCATCTGGCAATCCGGGGAGCTGCGGGTTGGAGCTGTGCAGTATCCGGATGTGAGGGAAGGAAGGAGCTCTTGCTTGGACATGTGCTCCTGGCTTTGACTGCCTCGTTTCTGAGGCACCTGCGGATATGCCGGGGCCGGGGAACAATGTGGGGGTTTTTCCCCTATACACCTTCAGGACTGAGTCTCTAACGCTGTGGCTTTTCTCCCTTTGTCCCTTTGCAGTTCTTCCTCCGGTGCTGGTGCCGAGGCACAGCGAGTACAACCCCCAGCACAGCCTCCTGGCGCAGTTCCGCAACCTGGGGCAGAACGAGCCCCACATGCCGCACAACGCCACCTTCCCGGACTCCTTCCAGCAGCCCAGCAGCCAGCCGTTCCCCCACTCGCCCAGCAGCAGCTACCCCAACTCGCCAGGGAGCAGCAGCAGCACCTACCCCCATTCTCCAGCCAGCTCAGACCCAGGAAGCCCTTTCCAGATGCCAGGTACGGTCAGCTTCCCCTGAGAAGGGTGTACAGATGTTCCAGATGCCAGGTATGGTCAGCTTCCCTCGAGAAGGGTGTACAGATGTTCCAGATGCCAGGCACAGTCATGTGTACAGGGTGTTCCAGATGCCAGGTACGGTCAGCCCCCATTGAGAAGGGACAAGGTGCTTGAACATCACTGCTGTCATGGACTTTTTTGCTCAATAACACCAAATGATCAGCCAACACTTGTGTTTAATAGCAAGCTAACACTTTTAAGGTAATAAAGAGTATAGAATCTCTTTGTCTGGTAATATCGAAGGCCTTAACATTGTGCCTCTTTCAAACACACTTACAGTAGAACTCTTGTGAGGTGTGGGGAGGGATCCAAAATGTTTTGGGGACCAGTTCAGCAGTTTAGCCCACAGAGTGTAGTGTTCAATGCTCCAGAAGTGTGGTGCTAGAGATCATCCTTGCTTATGATCGTAAGTTCAGCACAAGGCTTTAGTTCTGCAGAAAAGGGATATTTCTCAAGGTAATCATGTTACTGTTACTTGATAAACAATTTCTTCTCATAGTGGTGTAATTCCAAGAAGCTTCAACTGAAAAACAGGCCCTTAAAATAACTTTCAGGCTGTTTCACTACCTACAGTCAGAGAAGAGCCTTCCTTTGTTGACTGGTGTCTGTAGAAAATTCCATGAAGCTGCCTTTTTTTGCTCTTTACATGCAGCTGGATAAAAATACTACAGAAGCAGTCTGTGGTGGATTTCTTGATATAAATGCTGGGAGAAGGATGCAGTACAAATGCTCACTGATGTTGTTTGCCTGTTTCCTTCAGGGGCTGAGGAGAGGGTATGTGTAAACAAAGCAGCAGATTTGTGAAAATCTGTTTCCTATTACATGAAATTAATATCCATAGATTTCTTCTCTTGCTAATTGTTGCAAATTTTTCTCTTGTGAGTGAAAATTACTGAATTTGCTGGAAGGAAGGAAAGAGCTTGTATTGGTTTTTCTAAAAAATGTGAAAATTTGCTGTGAAACTAGCTGTCTTTTTTTTTCTTTTTTTTAAAACATGATTGCTGTGGTTGGGGCTTTTCCAACAGAGATAAAGACCTAACAAGGTCTTCCTGAATGCTGGCTTGTGGAAGTTCACTAGATCTTTGAAGGTCTGTTCTGTCCACATGCCCTTAATGTCTGCAGCTGCAGGGAAGAAATTGAGTTAGAGGGGAGGTCAGGATACTGATGTCCTTGTTGCTTAGCTCTGGACAGTTGTCCATCCTGCACTAATGGGGAAAGAGGCTGACATCTGGAAAATACAAAAATAAAGGGGCAAAGCAGTTAGCCTTGAAAACTTTTTAGATACTGCTTAATTAGTTGCCTGTGGCCTTGGAATCTTGTGCATGACCAACATGATGTTTGCACACACAAGCATTTAAGCCTTAGTAAAACATGAGACTCAAAATCCAGTGCAGTTTGTTAAGGTTTTAGTGCAACCCTGTTGCCATCTGTGTCTTTCTCTGCTGCTTTCTCATCCACCTGAATGTGTTCAAGTAACAGAACTAGCCAGGCACCTGCCAGCATTAGATCTAAAATACAAAATACCTGCTAAACAATAAGTTAGTTAATAAATTTCATGAACATATGTTTTCTTAAGAAAATACATGGAAAAAAATCTGAACAAAGCCACCACTCCACAAAAAGACTCCCAAACTTATAGAGCATTCTCCTGCCTTTTGTTCATGCTAATTTGGTTTTCGGAGTTTTGGAGTCTCCTGTGATTATTTGCTGTGGTAGTTTGCAATCCATACTCTCAGTAATGGAAATAAATGTGGGATGAGCAGCAGCAGAGACATCACAGATGTAATCTAATCCCAGCTTTTGCAGCAAAAGCTTGCAGGGATCAGGCAAAGGTTTCTAGCTCTTGGATGTACCTCTGTGCAATTGATCTGGAGGAGAGTGTCCTCTGATCTATTGGGAAATGGTGACATTGGCAACCTCCTGCAGCTTGTAGGAAATCTTTTGGGAAGCTTTCCTGGGAGTGGAATAGGCAGCTGAAGGGCAGTGCTGCCTGGGACACTTCAAACATATGTTAATGAGTGTGGGCATTGTGCATGGGCTCCCGTGCTGGTGATGCAGCCCTGAATGGGACAGGACAGAAACACTGACACAGAAATTCCAGACCCACAAGGTCACTTTTGTAGGATTTGGGTTCCTGAACACTTTCTGCTATTCCCAGTCTAGGGAAACAGAGCTAATACTTTGCACTGACAATGATAAGGCCCCGGATATGCTGGGATGTTTAAATAATTTGCTGGTAGAATTGTGTTGGAAACAGAAAAGTTTCTGTTCACTTTTAACATATTCAGTATCTACTGCTGGCTGGGCCCTGAGACCTCTTTGTGCCCTGATGTTTGTATGGCACTTTCAGCCTGCAGAACCGTGGGTTGGAAACACAGCTGAGCTTTCTTTTGTGGTTTTATGTGGGGGTGAAGTGACTTGTTTTTATTGCAGTTGTGCTTAATATACACAGCAATTCTTTGCTTTCCTTATTCGAGGTCCATGATTGCTTTTTCAGATTTCTGGTGGGTGGAAGTTTATAGCTGAGTCAGGCTGGAAGCATTTCCAGGCTCAGACTGTTTATGTGGATATGTAGATGTGCTTTAAAGAGAGGAAAGCACTCATGTATCTGCCTCTTCTATATTTAGCTGATACTCCCCCGCCCACCTACCTGCCTCCGGAAGATCCGATGACACACGATACCTCGCAGCCCATGGATACCAACATGATGGCACCTGCAATTCCCCCTGACGTGCACAGAGGAGGTAAGAATGCCTCCTTCATGTTTTCTTCTTCATTTCTTAAGAGTAAAGAACCTCCAGAACTTAGGAGTAATAAATGACTTTTCATTTTGGATGTTGTTCATGAAAATTTTTGTCTGCGGAAAAGAAAAAAAATCGGTCATGTAATTTTTCTTCCGTTGTTGTAAGGGATGAAATAGTAAAGCTGGAGATTATTTATAAATGTAAATATTTATTTAAGAGAGAATCTATCCCATGACTCTTTAAAAATGTAAAATATATGGAGGTTATTACTTTCTTTCTCCCAGCCAACTCAAAATCCAAGGTAATTTTATGTTTTCTATTGGGAACTTCCACTAATCTCTGAATGGAAAGAACTCCTCTGAGGCTGCAGAATACAGAGTAATCTGCCTGAGGTGTGGCATTGCTAGAGAGTTTAAAATTCTGTATGAAAAAAAGGCCTATTGCTTTATGTGCTGTGACACAGACATCTTTTTACACATTGCTTGTTAAAGCCACAGCAGCAGCCATGGCTGCTGAGCAAAGGGTTCTGTGCCTTTCATCATCACCTTGTGAGAAATGAGCCCTTCAGAGAACACTTCAGCTTGCACACTTGTGGCCCATGCCAAGAAAGAGCAGCAAGCTGGGTGCTGTGCCAGAACGATTATGAAGATCACAGGCGCATGAACAATTGAACTGTTGTGTTTTGGATTTTTTGGTGTTGGTGGGGTTTTTTCGGTTTTGGGGTTGGCTTTTTTTTTTTTTTGGTACTTGTTTTGCTGCTAAGCTCAATGTCTGGTTTCAGGTAGTATATCTGCCCTCTTAGCACAATTTGGATGGCTTTTGTGTTAGCCTGTTTACTCTCTGCTTGGAATGAATTTTGCGTGTGATAAACTCAGTCTCTAGCATTTCCATTTTTGCTGCTCACACACACTACACTTTGAGGGTATGAGTAGTTTGCAGGAATTTGAGGCCAGAAATTTACTGCCTCAAAATACATTTCTCAAACTTTATGCCTAACTGCAGACCTCTGCATGTGTGTCCCTCTCCCAAAATGTGTATTATAGAATTCCTCTAACACATGAGAGATGATAAAGAAAAAACAGTTTACATTTTTCTTCTTGGTCTTTATCATTCAGCCATTTCAAAATAAAAATTGTCTATTGAC
>NW_005054304.1:3400984-3447473 GCF_000277835.1 Geospiza fortis | reverse complement strand
TTAAAAAGAAAGACTTTCAGGTGCCTTCACATGTTTATTATTCACATATATATGCTGTGATAGCACGACTTAAAAAAAAATCTGCTGCAGGTTGTAGAAGAAAAGTTTTTACTGTGAACTTACTGCATCATTTTTTGTTGCAAACTTTGTAGAAGCGTGTTCTTCATGGTGATTTGCTAGTCTTAAGAGATTTGATTGAACAAGCTGCATCCTGTCAATGATGTTGGGTAATTTCCATTGTTGGCCCATGCTGGGAATAGAGAGACTAAACGCACCTGCTCTGCATGACTTAAAGCAAATGTGAGGAAGTCAGTATGAAATCTGTGTGAGAGAGATATGATTAATTCTGTAAGAATGGCCAGCTGGCAAGATTTCTTCCTGACTTTGAGAACTGGGGCAAAGCTGCAGCTTTGATAATTGCTGGCATCTTTATGGGAATTAAAAATGTAGCAACCTCTTAGTAATAATTAAAGACTGTTTTTTCTTCTTTTTTCTTTCCTTGTCAACAGTGATGTGAAGGGATAGAAAGTGCCAGATTATCAGGAAAAATCAGCTTTTTACCAGTGTTTTTAAGCAAGTTATTAGCGATACATGCTATGCTCAGAAGTTTTGCCACAGTGATGTAGGATGTGTTATCCTGCTCTTGATTATTTGCCACCTTTTGTATCTATTGTGTACTGCTGGTTTGAGGGTGACTTTTGGTTTTTTGTTTTTGTAACAGAAACTCATAGTGGTATGATCTGTGAACAGAGGAAAATATGAACACTAATCTTAGTTGATTGATATCAGTAAAATCTTGGAGCTGGGAGAAGGAAACCTCTGTCCAGAAAAAAACAAGTTTTCCCATATTACCAGTCTGATTTTCATTTTAGCACTTTGCCCTGTAGTGGGATCTGCAAAATTGGTGTTTCAGCAGCAAGTACAACTTTTCAAGTCTTAGTAGTAAAATTGTGTCCTTCATTTAAAAGAAGGCACTCACAAAGCAGCCACAACCCCCCAGTAGCCTCCTTTTATTTGGGGCTGTGCTTCATGCATGTTCTGCAGACAAATATCAATCTCTCTCGGGTTTCTTGAAGTCTCCTACCATTCTCCCAAAAAACCCAGGAGAAAGACTTGGCCACTCTGAATGCTGTAAGATTGATCTGCTGACTGTATATTTAAGCTGCCTTGCTGTAAAGTGAGAAATGGTCTTTGATGCAGTTGTGCGATGCTGTTTCTTCCTGTTGCTATACAACTTTGCAGTAAGCAAACAGGTGACTTGGAGTTAGTTAGTAAAATGAACTGAAGTAGAAATCTATCTACTGAGTAGGAAAGAAAGCTGGGTTGTAGAGTTGCAGCATTTCTCTGGTGTCACTGTAAGAAAATGGGGCAAGGGTATTGGGGCACTGCTTGGGATGTGCCCAGGAGCTTCCTGTACTTTTCTGTTCATACCTAGTGCCAGCCTTTGTCTCTTCTGAGTCTTGAGTTGAAATTATTTTACTCTGTGTAGCCCAAATCTGCCGGGTTAGGACTCTTTCCTCCTCAAGGCTGTGTTCCAGCACTGTTGGGCTGTAAGGTTTCCACTGTGGCTTTGCAGATGTCCAGGCTGTAAGGTTTCCATTGTGGCTTTGCAGATGTCCAGGCCGTCGCTTACGAGGAGCCCAAGCACTGGTGCTCCATCGTCTACTACGAGCTGAACAACCGTGTCGGGGAGGCGTTCCACGCGTCCTCCACCAGCATCCTGGTGGATGGCTTCACTGACCCCTCCAACAACAAGAACAGGTTCTGCCTGGGACTGCTCTCCAACGTCAACCGCAACTCCACCATTGAGAACACCAGGCGGCACATTGGCAAAGGTGAGTTTGGGATCTGGCCATCCATTGGCAAAGGTGAGTTTGGGATCTGGCCATCCATTCTGGGTGGGGGTGCTGTTTCCCGAGACATGACAACCTGGGCCAGTTCTCTCAAGAGTAAACTCTTCCCTAGCATGTGGGAGAAGTGCTTGTGTTGGTAAACATATAATTTTCTGGCCTAGTCTTATAAACAAAGTATTGTTCCTACCTGGTTTGTAATTACAGGAAGCTTTTACCCTTAATCGATTTTTATTTGCCTGAAGGCTATTGAAATCTAAATTAGAGGTTAAGGCAGTTTGTCTAATGAAATGTCTTGATTTATCTTGATTATTGCTGTATATGAAAATCCAAATTGTGGTTCTTGGCACCAAATGTTTTAGCTAGCCTTAGTTCTAACATAAATTAGCTATCCTAACATGTATTTTGGGAGATAACCTGCTAAAACAGTTTATTCCAAATGCATTTTTCACAGGCTGGTGATTCTTTCAGTGGGAATTTTGTGCTTCCGTTCTGTGTCTCAGCAAAAGAGAAAATCTTCACCTTTATGCCTGACTAATACAGTCCTCTTTTCTGAGAACTCACCTGTAATGCAAATGGCAGGCAAAGCTGAGGTTGCCCCCTGCAGTGGGCCATTCCTAAAAGGCATATTTTTTAGGTATTTACATTTTCAGTAAACTGTAAATTTTCTGAGACAGTTGAGGGTTCAGCATGCTTAAGCAGTGGGGTAGATGTGCCAGTTCATGAAGAGGAGAAAAAAACTGAAGCTGAAGAGAACTGTCAGATCCTAAAGTCTGAGCCCCCAGTCTGGAGAGCTTTTCCCTTCATGAGAACTTGTGCAGCTCTCAGTAGTGCACCACACCTGTGTTGTGCCACTCAAGTGTTAATACTTCTTCCTTCTTTTCCTCCCCATCCATCTTCCCAAGTATCAGGATATTTATTTAACACCTCATTCATTTTTCCTGTTAGGAGTAACCCAGCTGCAGGCAGAGCTCTGCTGAAGCACTTAACTGTGTGTGTACCAAAGCAGAGCGTGGGAGAGACAAGGATGCAGTTCAATAAGTAAAGGTGTACAAGTAATGGTGATGTGGAACTTAGTCTTTGAGAAAGGAGGAGTAAATCCCAAACTTGAAAACACAGCCATAAATGTTTCTGCAGATCAGGTGGCAGTATGTATCTACCCACACAGTCAGTGGCAAAATCTTACATGACAGAGCAGTCAAGGCTTTCTTACTGGACTGCAGTTGAGTCTTCTAATTCTCCATGTTCACCTCTGTGATTTGTGACATTGTGGGGGGTGAAAGGTTTAAGTAGCAAATAACCCAATTTTAAACACAGAAGGTAAATTTTCTTGCTTTCTCAAAACCTTTAGAATTGACTCCTACTGACACAAAGGTTCTCAGTATAATACTTTTTTGGGGTTTTGCTGCTGTGGATGACAAGTGAAAGAGCAGGCACTAGATGGGGAGAGGACTGTCAAATTGGTGTGTAGCCTCATTTGGCAGATAGGTCTGAGGAATACAAAGGCCTTTTTTTTCCCACCTGGCATTCTGGAATTAAAGCTAGCTGACACTCAGGCTACCCAAATTAGCATTCAAGACTTTTCCAAAGAATCAAGCTTGGGGCTGCTTCAGTATCTACAAATGATGCAGCGGGTTTCTGCTCTCTTTGCTTGCATTCCCAATTACTGCTTCACTTAAATATAATGAGAAAAAGTTAAGTGGTCATGTTGTCCAATGGAAGGCATGAGAACTCCTGTGCTTGCTAGTTTGGTGTTGTTGAATATACAACGTGTTGATTGCCCATACATACATACATACATACATATATACATATATACATACATGCATACTCTTCTTTCAGATTGCCTGCTGATGAAAGAGAAAAGTGGAAACGAAGACAGATGATACTCTGATATGTAATTAAGGTTTATCTCTTTGAACAGAAGCCTATCTCTGTGGAGACAGAGCATGAAAACAGACACAGAGTGTGAATTTGCCACCTTCTCCTTGCAGGTGTCCATCTCTACTACGTTGGAGGGGAGGTGTACGCTGAGTGTTTGAGCGACAGCAGCATCTTCGTGCAAAGTCGGAACTGCAACTACCACCACGGCTTCCATCCCACCACGGTTTGCAAAATCCCCAGTGGCTGCAGTCTGAAGATTTTCAATAATCAAGAGTTTGCTCAGCTCCTGGCTCAGTCTGTGAACCATGGCTTTGAGACAGTGTATGAGCTTACTAAGATGTGCACTCTCCGGATGAGTTTTGTAAAGGTATGTGGGCAATTTGCTTGAGATTATTTTGTAAGCCAAGTAAATTATTTTTTCTTAATGCAGTGATTTTGAATGGTCCACTAAGTCCCTTCATCGGCCTATTAATGGCTGTTTAATTTTAAGGATGGAATTGCTCGTTAAGTCTGACAGATCTTTGTGAAATGAAGTATTTGTGGACAGAAAACCATCTGACCCACATACTTAGAAAGCTTGAGGTGACTTACAGAAGATGTTTCTTCACATAAGTCCTCTATATCTTGACCAGCAACTCCCAAATTAGGAGCTGTAGTCATTATTTAGAATAATATGCATACCCTTCTATTCTAGGAAGGCATGCAAGGTCAGGATTTGTGATGTGGCTGTTGTGTGAGTATCAGCATAGGTACTGATATGAAAGGGCTGGTCCTTAAATGAAAGTAATCAAATGAAGGTGGTGATATGCTGCAGTCCTCCTCATGATGGGAGGATGAGAACTTTCAGATGTGTTAAGACAGGGGTTCCTAATATGGAATAGGCTGTTTACAGCTCTGCATCCTACAGAGTTGTAGGGCAGCATTGCCTAAACAGTCAAACAGGACCTCTTGTGTATTGGGAGTTGCACTGCACAGTGTTCAGAGCTGCTGCCAGCTGTGCTGGGAGCTGGGAAATTCCTTCATTAGGGATTAAACTAATACAGAGTAGAGCAAACTGTACCTGCAGATGTCATTGTTTGCTCTTCAGACCTGCCCCAAAAATGGTTCACTTACAAAATAATTTTGAATGCTTTTAAATATCTCTTCATATCTTTGGTAATTACTGTAACAGAATCAGGTATGAGCTGAAACAAAACCTGTCTTAAGTATAGAAACAGCCTGATGGGGGATGACCATGCCCTCTTTCTCCAAGGAGGAATGTTTCTGACTTACTGCTCAGTTTATCATCCCCATCCTGAGAATGATACTTTGGTTCTTGTCAGACAGATGCCTCACCCCCATTTCCACATCAGTCTTATCACCTCATCTTTTAATTTTTTGATCTGTTTGGCAGCATTTCCACCCAATTTGTTCTATTTTCAGTCTTGGCAGAGAAGATTTGAATATTCCCCTCTTTAGAGGCTTTACAGGGACCTCAGGCAGCTGGCAGTGATGTATGGGGAAATTCTGCACTGCTACAGATTTTGTCTTTAAAGACTTCCTTTCCAAGAGATCTGAAATGATACTTTTCCACTTTTATGGGTTTTTTTTAGCTTCTGATTTGTTTGTTGAAATGTGATAATAGTTGGTGGGTGCTATGGGTGCTGTGGCACCCTGCTGATAATGACTGTTGAAAGCTATTTTGGTAGGAAGTATGCTTTTCATGTATTTAGTATTATAATATAAGGTGATTTGTTTTTTCTTTCCCCGCTTATGATTCTATTTCCAGGGTTGGGGAGCTGAATATCATCGCCAGGATGTAACGAGCACTCCGTGCTGGATAGAGATACATCTCCATGGTCCCCTTCAGTGGCTGGATAAAGTACTTACTCAGATGGGCTCTCCTCATAATCCTATTTCTTCAGTGTCTTAAAAGGTCCCAAGCTCCTGCATTTTGGAAACAGTTGAGCCTTGCATGTACTTGAAAGATGTATGAGTCAGACACACGTTTTTATTTTTTTTCCCCCCCACTCAGCTGGCAACAGCTGAAAAAGAGCCATGAAAACACTTGACTTCTGTGACCAACTGCTGGGTTCAGAAAACAAAGATAAATAAACCCCTTTGACATACTGTTGGTATAAAGAATTTTAGTTTACATTGTAATGTACTGTTGTGGAGTTGATTTACAGGGCTTAGTACAAGAGGGACAACAGAGCCAAAGCCAAACTCAGTGTGCTGGACAGAGTTCCTGAAGGATTTTCCTGCAGCCGTCGCTCTTAAGGTTCTCCTTCCTTACATTCAGCACTCACTGGTTTCCCCCCCCATCCTCTGGAGCTGAGTGTGGATGTTGGCCAAGTCTGCTTCTTGCAGCCTCTCTTCAGTACTTCTTGGAAACACTACACTGATGGCTGCTGTTCGCTTTAAAAGTAAAAGAAAGCATAAGGTTTAATCTCAATAACTGTGTGCTATCTCTGAAATTGTGTCCTGACCATACTGCTGTAAGAATGTTAGGTATGTTCTTTTGCTAAATGTATGTATGGTGTATTTGAAAGTTTAGAAATTAATTAGATTTAGCCCATAAAGGAATTAGGAATATTTGAATGGGGGGAGGTGGGAGTGGGAGGGGAAAATGACAGCTGAAATGTAGAATATATTGTAAACATAGCGTGTTAGTTTAAACTGAGGTCTGAATTTTATTGTGCATTTTGTTTTCATAGTGGCTTCATCTTGTTAGTTCTGACTATTTTTGCCTCTTCCTTTTCCCCCAAAGCAATTGTGCAGCTTCTTTTACCCATGAAGAGGACAAAATTATTAATTACTGCAGTTTGAAGGCGGTAGCTCTATGTATTTCAAGACAAATTTGTACAGAGTGCTCTTTAACTATTGAGCAGTTTTATACAGTTTATGTAACAAAAGTAGGCTTTTAATTTTGTGAGTGAATCTTGTTTTGCCAAACCTAGTAACTGTTAATTGTCTGGAGGACTTCAGTATCCCTGTGGAGGTCTGTTTCAAACTTTAAAAAATATATATATTTTTAATTTTTTTTCCTGCTTGGTTTATTTTCTTCTCTTTGCTCTTTTATATTCATGTAAGCTGTAGTACTTTCAAGTACTTTTATTCCAAAACTAGTGGGTCCTCTTTACTGGAAATTTTGAATAAAACCTGTTGTTACTGCTTACATTTGATTAAAACCTTGTCTTGTCCACTTCTTAGCAGCCTCTTAACAAACCAGATAAAGATGTGGTCTTGGAGGAGGAACAACTAGAAATGAAGATGTGCACTGAGCTTACATGTAATGATTAGTACAGGTTAGTCGCCCTGCTAAACTCGGGAGCAAGGGGAGGCTGAGCAGCAGAGCTCAGTGTGTGTTCAGCCAGACACAGAATGCATCTGCCTGTCTCTGTAATGAGTAATTGAGTAATAGCTCTTTTTGGAGTATGAGTGAATGCCACCTTTTTCTCTTCTTTTTTTCTTTTTCTTTTTGTGTGTTTTTGTTAAAGTTAATTCCACAGCTTGGCTCAGTATATACATTTTTTAAATTAAAAATTTAAAAATTCTCCCCTTGCTCAGGGGAAAAAAATCCATAACGTACAAGTTCCCTATTGAGAAGAACCTGCTGCTTTTACATTCCAAGAACAGATTTTTTGGTTTCTTTTCAGATTCAGTTTGACATGTCTTTTTCATAAAGAAGTGGTCATAGCACAAATGTAAGTCTTAAAAGTAAATAAAATCTAGAGATGACCAAAAAGTAGAAGAATGCTGTTTGCTGCTTAGGCACTGTCTTTGTTTTTGATATCGTCAGTCCCTGCTACATAAACTCCCAGCTATTCCCAACAGTTTCATTGCTTTTATGGAATGCAGCTGTGAGGTAGTGACTTCTTTTTTAATTAGTGCTGTAACCATCCATCATGCAAGTCTTAAGGAGTGTTTCTACTTGGATGTTTTCCTATTTGGGTGATCCTGTGCAAGTTTCGATAAACTTTGAAAAAGCGTTGGAGTAAGAAAAGACAGTTTTATGTTGTGACTGCTTTCAATGTTGCTGTCTTTTATGTTTTGGGCTGTAATGCCTTTCTGTTTTTCCTAAATAGGGATTAGAATTAGAAAAATGGGACTTGCAGGATGCCAGTTTTTCTGAGTTCCTTCTGTTGTCAATTTTTCTATAATACTGTTGAAGTGCTGGGTACATAATATTTTCATTATCTGTTCTCCAGCTTTTTGCTTGTGGTGTGAAGATATTAGGTGCAAGGAAAAAGTGTACCTTCATATGATGGCACAGAGTATCTCAGCTGCACTTCATTAAATGAGATGAGTGGATTGGAGTATCATCTGAGACTCTCAGGTGCTTTTGTCTGGGTTAATTTTTTTTCACAGTACTGGTATGGGGCTGTTTTGGATTTGTGCTGGAGACAGTGTTGATAACACAGGGATATTTTCCTTACTGCTGAGCAGGGCTTGCACAGATCCAAGGCTTTTTCTGCCTCCCACCCGACCTGTGAAGAGACTGGGGGTGCACAAGGAATTGGGAGGGGACACAGCTGGGACAGGCAAGTCCAGCTGACCCAACATATATCCTGCAACATATGGAGTCATGCTCAGCATGTAAAATGGGAAGAAGGAAAGGAAGGAAGGGTGTTTGGAGTGATGGAGTTGTCTTCCCACATTACAGTTATGTGTAATGGTGCCCAGATTTCCTGGAGATGGCTGAACATCTGCCTGCTCATAGGAAGTGGTGAATGAATTCCTTGTTTTGCTTGCTTGTGTGTGCAACTTTTGCTTTGCTTATTAAATTGTCTTTATCTCAACCCACAAGTGTTCTTACTTTCACCCTTTCAATTTTCTCCTCCATCCCACCTGGGGTGAGTGAAGGAGCAGCCTCTGAGTGGTGATTAGTTACCAGCTGGGGCTAAACCACAACAGACAAACAGCCAGAAACAGAGGAGGTAGGACAAGTTGCCTGGGAAGAAGCAACTGCTGGCTTCAGGCTGCTGTGAAAATTTTTGGAGCATTTGGAAGAAGCCTTCTTCTGATTTGTCCTGCTTTGGATAGTTGGAGTCAGAAAGCTTTTAAGGGCAAATGACAAGAATGAAAGGAAAAAGAGCTTCTTGCTGACCTCTTACAAAACAGAGAATGTTGAGAACTAAACACATGGACAGAGCCTACAGTGTCAGCTCTGTAACCAGGTAAGTTTCTGTTTCTTATTTGGTTTCATTTCCTCATAGTTTCCTCCATCTAATCTCCTGGACAAGGGTTAAACACAGAAGATGCTACTTAAAAGCCAAGACAAGTCTCTGTTAGGAAAAACTGAAAAGACAGGGATATCTGTATTGAGGAAAAGCAGTATATGTGGACACAAATAATTCCATGAAGCTGAATGTGTTTTCAAATCTCTGCTTTGGCTTTTAAGTGCTGTAAATCAAATAATTCTCCCTGAGTGGAGATGTTTTTTTAATCATTTTGGAGGATCTGGTGAATGCTTAAAAGATTTGTTGAAGGCTAACAGAGGTAGTCATGCTTACCTGTATGGGTTTAGGAAGGTATGGAAAAAATAATTCATGTTTTATCATATCCTGTATAATAATTATGGGCCTGATCTTTTACTGCTTGCTAAGCTGGTATTAGTGTCTACTTTGTTAAAGCCTTTTGCTGCTAAATCACTGCTCTTGCTACTGTAGCTATTGTCCTGTACTGTCTTAAGACAACTATAGTTGTCTTTTTCAGCCTCTAAGCAATACAGGTGTGGGTATCATTGTTTGAAGACAACAAATCAGTGTAGAGGTGTCTGAAATTGATGTGGACCTTTCTTGGTGTGCCTATCTCCTTGACTTTGCCTTGTCCCACTCTAAGGTGGGACAAGGTGTCTTTGATGGACACCTTGGAAGTTAGCTGTGATTTGGTTGTCTCTTTAGTAATTGCTGCTGGTTTGTTCTGTGAAGCACACTGTAGCCTCTTAGTGTGCTCCTGAGATTTGTGATTCATGGCCATGAACTGGCAGTCACCATTTTTCGGATGCTTGCCTAAATATACAACATAACTCTACCATCACCAGCAGCGGTGGAGCAGTACAGTTTTTACACGCATCATCTCACGGTTCATTTTCTTCAATACATTTGTGATTCTGTGCAGGAGGGAAGGGCAAATGGCTGTTATTTTCCTCTGACCCTCTCTGTTCTTGACTTAACTCAGTGAAGAGAGACACCCTTGCCATGTTGTCCTTCAGGGGATGTTCTCGCCTCTCTGTTCCTTAAGCTTCCCTCAGTGACTTCCATATTCTTGATGACTTTCCTTGTTTTTTGAACTCTGCAAATTGCTCTTTATGATCCCTAGGAGGTGCTGTCCCTGTGCCACTGTGGGTCATGTGTCTGTGTGTCTTCATGTGCTGGGAGCTGCTGGCAGAGGGCTCTGGTTCCCCACTTTTGTTCAGTTTAATTGAGGTGTCTGACAGGTGGCTCCTGTTTCATTCACCCCACCTGCAGACCCTTCAGCAGGGAGGGCTGTGTCCCCTGGGGTGTGTGGTGAACTGTTTTTCATGAGGCAGGTGTGATGGAGAGGCAGCCTCCTGATCAAAGCCTGCTGCAAACACAGAAGTGGCTCCAGTAAAATTGACAATGTAAGCATCCACTGGGCTTGATGTGGTTACATAGCTGAGTGGGTCTACTGCAGGGAATGGACAAGATGGGTACAGTTTTTGTGCAGGTCTGATGAACACCTTGCAGTTAAAAATGATCCTCAGTGTATGTTGTTAATTGATCCTGTGTGACTGAAGTAATCAAAAGTAATGTCAAACAAACCCCCACATTTTAGAAACAGTCCAAGAGTCTGGAATTTGATTCAATCATCTTTAAGGAATGTTAAGATTTTTTTATTCTAATGTGTGCAGATTGATCATTTTTTCTTAAAAATTGGCTTGTGATTTCCTCTTTTTTATCCTGCTGCTAAGGCATAAATTGAAAAATCTGTTTGTTCTCTTCATGATCCTGCCAGCTCATCTGAGACTCTTAATCTCTAAAGCTCGGAGGAGGCTGCTGTAGATTAATTTTGAAGAAGTAAACACTGTCACTTACTCCAGATTGCAGACAGGAGTTAAGATACCTCATAGCAATGATAAAGACCTGCCACTTCCAGTTGTGTACTACAGTAAATAGAAAATGAGCTATAATTATATTACAGGCTTTCTTTGCTCAGAGTTTGCTTTATGTGGAGCGGTTACTTGCTTAGATGTGCTGGGAGAGCACAGTTTGCTTTTGTAAAATATATTCTGATTTTCCTGTTGCAGCTTTCCCCAGTGTCCCTGCAAGGTGTAAAAACATTCATTTCTATAAAGAAAAATGGTATGCATAACTTTGCCTTCCCCTTTCTCCTAATATAACTTTAAACTTCTCGGTCTGCTGTTCTTTTAGATTACTGAGCAGAGCTTAGAACAAGCAGGAGAATGAGACTGGATGTGTGTAGTGCTGCAGTTACACTTTGCTGTTTTTTTGGAGCACTTGGTACTTGGCAGGAGAGCAGGGTCTGTCTCATGTCTGAGCCCTTCACTTCTGCCTTCTGTTGATACTTTAGGGATTGGTAATCCTGAGTGTTTTCAGATATACATGTGGAGACTGAAAGATGGCTGCTATCCCATCAGATATTTCTCCAAGTTTGTGGACCAGTCTCCTCAAGTCAAAATCACCATAGGCCATAGTGTTGGCAACAGCACTATTTAGAAACTGGATCCAAGCATGGCTTCATTTTGAACGTGATTCAGCCAATGGTTTGACTACAAACGCTTTTCAAACCTCTGAAACACAGCTTGATCCCTCTGTGTGCTGGATTTGGGCCATGCTGTTTTCTCAAGCAGCACAGAAAGAAGCTACCTTGATCTGCATGCACTGGAGACTCAAAAGTTCAGGAACTGGGTTTTTATCTTGTGCTAAGAGAACAGTTCTGTAAATAATCTTTCATGGAGTAGCTTTTAATTGCAATGTGGGGTTTCTTTGTACCCCTACTGCTAATGATTGATACAGCTCTAATTCAGAATACACTCTGGGCACTGGGGCCATTCCATTTTCTGACCCACTGTGTTGCTCTTGGTCTTTCAGGAATCACATCATTGCCTCAGGTGTCCCTGTGATTTCCCCAGGTCACAGGAGCAAGTTTGAGCAGATAAAGTGGTACATCTGTGGTTAAATTTGATCTTACACTGATAGAAAGCAGCTTACAATCAAAATATTAAACCACTGAACTCTCTAGAAATTGACCATCTTCAAAAAGCTTCTTAGGAAGGCAGTGGGATGTCTTAATGTTGGCAAGGGCACGTAGAGCAGTCTGAGCTGTCACCTTGAGGTGGGAGCCTCGAGTTTGGGGACCCTGATTTGGCAGTGTGTACTTTGAGTAAGGGGCCATCCACTCCCTCACAGGATCTGTTGGCACCATAGAGCCCCAGATGAATCCATACTGTGAGTAAGCCACAGAAGCAATGGAAAAAGATCCATGTGTGTACAGTGGCAAGGGAAGATTCACAGCCAGGTTTTCTTACCATCACCTGAGGAAGTACAGGAAATGCCCAATTCTGTGCCAGCAGCAGTGGGTGGGTGACAGGAGTGTGGCAGTGCCATTGCATGGAACAATCCCAAGCATGGTCAGACCTGAAGCTTTGCAGCTGAGCGAGCATGGAGGTTGGTCTTGCATGTGAGCATTTTGTTAGATAAAATGGGGGAAAGGATCACCTGACCACACTATGAGTGTTCTTGTTGTATTTGGTGTTTGTTTCACTGTTGTTTCAGAGTTGTCCGGGTGCTCTTGCACTGCTGTTCCTTTGATTGTAAGGTGAATAAAAGGATATGCAGAATATGTGGGCTTTCCCTTTTTTTTGTCCATGTTCTGGTCACCCCTTGTGTTTTGTAAAACATTACTGTGTCTCCTTGTGTTGAGAATTACCATGGCCTGACACAGATGGGGTATACAAGAAACCCAGTCAAAATTCATTCTCTCTACAACTTTATCTGAAATGCCTGAAAAATGTGACATTGCCCATCACATAGACAGGAAACAGCCCTTGTAAGGGACTGAGTGTAGCTGAAAGCCTAACCCAAGTAACATCTCCATCTGAGAACCTTTCAGTGCCACACAAGTTTGGAAAACATGGTTGTGACTGGCTTCCACATGTGGGATGAATGGCAGGTACCAGATGTTGCCTTACACATTCAGCTCTTTTTCTCTAAATTCCATCTGAGACACAAATGTTCTATCTGCAGCACTTGTGGGTGAAAGGCTGCACATGTGAAGGTTCTGGTGTTTGCACAGGAACAAGGCTGGACCTGCACCACTGGAAGTAGGGTTGAGGTTTCTCTGGTCATCTGAAGTTTCTGATGACAGTAAGCAGTAAAAACCAGCGAGGTAGCAATTTAAATATGCAGTTGTCAGAGGTGGAATGCAGTGTACTTCTAAGCACTGGCTAGTATGTCTGTGAAAGCTGGCCTCATTTCCTCCAAACGAACACCATGGAATGTAACAATAGACTGATGATATCCTCCTAGGGCATATGTAATAATTAGGCACTCTTAATTTCCATCTTTTCAAATTTATGGGCTATGGATTATATCCTGTGTCTGGTTTTAGTTTTCCAAATGCAGAAGCAGAAGCTCCTTGTGAAGTTCCTACCTCTCAGTACTTGTAGCCTGCCCCCTCCTTCCACACCCTTTCTTCCTCCGTGCTTACAGAAGTTTGGAGAGCACAGTAAAAGGGCTGGTTATGGAAAAAAGTAGAGTATGAGTTCATGTGATACCATGAGAAGATACGTAGTGTATACCTGGAAAAGCAAGCAGTTGTGTGGGGGGTATTTTAATTTCTGTTGTTGGGCATTTTTGAAGTAAACTGTTTATTTTTTGTGGTTTTTTTTAGAAATGTAGCTTCTAGACTAACAATTCTGAGATGATTAACCTGGTATTGCAGGTTTGTTACTAAAGTACAAATTAAAGAATTGTAAATAATTTGAATATCCCTTTTTTAGAGAAGGCACATCCTGTAAGATAATATTCCTGCTTTTAAGGAATAGTTTTGGTTGGGTTTTTGTGTTTTGTTTTTCTGGAAAGCTGGATGAAAACAGGTGAGAAATTTAAGTCCTCATACCTACAGAGGGGGAGTACAGGGATCTGCTTCACTTTCTTCCCTTCCACCTCCCTGAAATGAATTATTCTTCTGTAGTTTTATGGGAGGAAAGGGAAAAATCTGGAGGGGCTTGCTCCATGTGGTTTCCCTCTGGCTAAAGCTGACCCAGCCACAGGGAGAGATCTCACAATGGAACAGATGCTGTGTTCTTCAGATGAATTATGAATTTCAGCCTCTGAAAGGATCAATCTAAAAGCCGGAGGGCTGTGAGGGGAGGGAAAATAACTTTGAAAAACTAAAACATCACTTTGGGTGCATAAAGATATGTGAGAAATTCTTTCAGGAATGCTGCATTGGAAGTGTATTTGAGCCTTGTACCTGTTCTGCACATGCAGAAGTGCAGTAAATGCTGGTCAGATGAGGGGCTGGCTGCATCATGCATCCTTTCAGTGGTGTATGGGATGATCACAAGGGCTTTGTGTAGGACTAAAGTTTAATTTAGAAGGCATTTTGCAGCTTCCCTACATACCCCGTTCCACATATTAATCACTTTTGTAGTTAGAATGTTTCTTCTACTATTTGGTTAAAATTTGCTTTTCTACAAAATGGGTTTGCTTTATAGCTGTGTATTGTCTGTGTATTTTATTTTGTCTTTTGCACTTGCCTTTAGTGATTGTCGCTCCTCCAGAAATACAGCAGGTTTCCATCATGTTTTCCTGGGAATCCTGAGACATTCTTCATTTCATGATGCTTTCATAAGGCTCTTGTGAGAATGAGCAATGATTCTATGAAAAAGTTGGCCTAATCTCAGGACTCTTACATAATTGAGCTAAAATTTTTAAATTTTATATCTCCTGGAAATTGATCATGTGGAATGTCCAGATTAGTGCTCAGAAAAGATTAGTTAAACTAATTAACAAAAATTACCCCCTTAGATTAAGCTATTATTTTTGTTCTTGCCCCTTCTTTATTTGACTATTTCTCTGATACCTTTTAACACTAAAACTCTTAAAACTGTTGTTTGCTTGTTTGCGAAGTATTTACTGTTCTTTCTTAAATAAGAGTTAAAACATTTATCCAAGAAGCATCTGAGAGTTACTGTTTTAAAAAATTGCCTTAAAGTGAGGAGGCAAAAGTTGGGTGGGTTTTTTTTTAATTTTGTCTTATTTCAATGGAAAAAAATGGATGTGCTGTCATCTTTTTCTTAGATCACAAGGAACAAAAAGAGTTTTCTTTTACAGGTCAGACTTTAAAATGTGGTCTTTGTTATTTAGAATGCATTCATTAAGAAAGTATGTGGTTAGATAACTAGCATTAGGTATTTGTAGTCTTCTTCCAGAAAAGCTGACCAAAGGGTTTGCAGAAGTAACCTTTGCTGAATTACTTGCTGCCCTGCTGTCGGAGCCTCTGAGACACTGCAGTCATCAGTAACTAATGCAGGAGTGTTTGTGTGCATGGTGGCAGAATCAAGCGAGGAAACTGCCTGCTCGCTAAGTTTTGTTCTAAAACATCATGGTAAATAAAATGTGCTTTAAAATTAACTGAAAGGGTCAAACCTGGAGGTTTTGAAGCATGTGTAGGTAGCTACTCTGGAGAAGAAGAGTTAAATTCCTTTTCTCTGCTTTGCAGAGAATAGGACAAGAAATAGCAGTCTTAAACGGCACAGAATAAAATTGAGTCTAATACTAGGGGCAGGGAGAAGAGATTTGTGTCAGTTAAGATATTAAACACTAAGAAGTTATTTGGATAGGTTTTGGAGAGTTGGTCATTGGAGATTGTCAATGGCAGGTTAGAAAAATGCATACTAGGCATAGCAAAGGTCTTCTTGATGCTTTCCTGCTGTGTGCTGTGTTTAGGGCTTGCTCTGAACTTTGAAGAGCTGAATTCTATCAGAGATATTGAGGATGCCTTTCTCACCCAAATATATTTTCCTACCTACTGAGACATAGTGATTTAATATAAAGCTGGCGAAACTATTTTCCCTCTCTTCTCCTTGTTCCATATGCCTGTGTAGTTAAGGATGAGTTGCAGCTAAAAAATGCATTGATTTGCACAGCCATCCTAGTAACAAACCTCACTTTCTGCTCAGGAGTGTGTTCTATATGAGCATTTAGCCATCATTGGGAATGCTGGAGTATGAATGCCTCATACAAGACCATCTGGGAAAGAGCTTTCCCTGAAGCTTATCAATATTCCTAACAGGAACCCACAGAGTCTTTGCTCTCAGAGCAGCAAGACTGAAGAAGCAGTGACAGCTATAATGGCAGGGCACTAATGACTTTGGAGAAGTGTTACTCGTGTAATTGGAAATGATACAAACACTGTTATTAAAACAGATTGTTGATGCCACCTTTATTCTTTTCATAGACTTAGTTACAAGAATGGATGCACTCTAAGGTGATGATATCAGAATTTTTATGCTTCCCACAACTAGATGGGTAGATCATGACACTTGAAAATATGAAATGTTTTTCCAGAGCACCAGCTAAAGGAAGTATGGATTTGAATGACTGCATACTTTTCCTTCACTAGAACAGGAGCACTGGGAAGGTGAAATGTCATTGACATGTGATTCTGAAACATGGAGTAAGAGCTGAGAGCTCTGACTTGAGCTGTAATTTTCTTGCATTTTTTGATGTTAGCAGAAAATTCTTTATAGCTTCTTCAGTGTTCAGTATAAAATATAAGAAGACAAAATCCATATCCCTTCCCTTCAAGAAACATCTAATTTTGCAAGTAACTGCTGTTTTAATCCTTTCAGTCTCCACTTATTCTGTCTTTTTTAGAATAAGTCCATACAAGAAGTTAGCAGCAGAGAGGGATGGTGATGGGGAGAGACTGCAACATAGGAGGCCTCCTAGAATACTTTTAAATCAACACTATCAATTTTTTGCTTAATCCATCCTTTTAGATTATTTTTAAAAACTAATGGGCTTGTAAGGCCTTTTGTCACACCTCCACTATTGGTGACTGCACGCTCATTGACATACTCAGCATTTGTTTTAGTATCTGTCTTGCTTCATGAGAAGAAGGTAGCACCAGGGATATGTTCTCTTGGAATAAATGGCTAACAGGGACAAGGGATGGTGTTTGTGTGTCTGTGTGTGTGTGTGTAACCCAGACTTGTAGTCAAGACTTCCCATGTCCATTTTTTTAATGTTTCATCCACTGACAATTTGAATAGTCTGCCTCTAGCTAAGCAAGGGAGAGCATTCCTGGAAGTTCCTAGAAGTGAAGTATTCCTGGAAGTTTCTTTCCAGAAATGGCAGAAAGCCTGAGTCTAGGCCAGACTAGAGACATGCAGATAGATACAAAACTAGAAATTTTGGACAGACCTACTTGCAGTTTTTGGCATCTCACTGCTGCTGTTTCTTTCTGCAGCCCTGTGGAAAGAGCCATCTAACATGTCTGATAGATTAGCTTAAGTCAAATAAACAGCTGAGTTTTCAATGCTGAGAAACTGAAACGGAATAGCTGATCGGAAAAAAAAAAACAACCCCTCAGTCTATCCCCTTCCATACTAAAATTCAGTTGAATCTGCTCTGAAAAGGACGAAGGATGCTGATAATCACAAGCCATCTGAGCTGTGAGCACTGCAGATTTCTTGTCTTCATTCTAAACAATAAAAAACCTTTAATATTAATGCAACAAGGCAACATCCATATGTGTCCGATAAAGTTTTCTGTTTGTTTCCCACACTGATACTCTGAGCAGGTGTCTTAACACAGTAGCAGAATTCTGGTTAAAATGTATGCCTTGTATTTTGTTTCTGGTTTAGGTGGGGAAATAAGATGACATTCCTATGCAAGCCTTATGTTACCCAGAGATTCATGACTTGCTGCAGTGACCAGAGATAGGGCAGCAGCAAAATCCTGCTGGGAAGTCAGAAACTCGCTGTAAGGGGCTCCTAAACAGGGTTACAGCCACTTGCTTCTGGTGTTCTGTGAGTAATTTTCCAAACTGAGATGGAACACATGCTTGCAGAGAGCCTTTTGTATTTTACACTCTGAAGGATGCACTCTCAATAAATGTTCAGTATATTTAAGTTCCTCAGGTAGTTAAACTCTGCCGTGGCCAAACAGGGCAGATTTTCGATGGTGATGGTGACCTGAATTCCCGTGTGTTCAGAGTCCATACGGGCTGTGGGACTCAGCCGCATAGCGCTAGCTTCCCCTTCTGGCCAGAAGGGGTAAGGGAAGCCTCATGGCGAGAGTCGCAGGAATTATTTCTCAGTTCTACTCTCTGCACTAAAGATAAACATAAATTTTCAGAGAACAAATGAATGGCTAACTTCCAGTGGCGGGGAAGTGCAGGTGTTCATCTTTGATTCTTGCAGCATAATATAATGATATATTGAGATGGCGTTGCTGCTTGAATGTAGAATTCTTTTCTAAACATGGACCTGGTTGGCAAAGCAATTAGATGAAAATACCAACTTCTGAACAAAAAGATTCCAAATTTCCCTACTGGACCTCTATTAGCTGGTCCTCAAAACAAATATTTGACTATTTTCCATATGCTCCATGCTAATTTTCCCCATGCAACTGCACCAGTTATGACTGCAGTGGTGTTTGTTGCTTGGACATCAGAGTTTCTTGCTTCCCTTTTTGTCTTATTTAAGGATTCTTCTTTCACCTGAATTCTGTGGTACAATATTTTGTATCATTAGGCTAAGCTTTGTAAATGTAGGGGGTACTTACATGAAGGTGTTTGTTTACTTTGTGGTGTAAAGCAATGGCACACAGTATGATCCAACAGGCTTTTTAGCAAGCCCTTTCTGAGTCAGTCAGCCTTTCAGAATGCTGCTGTGCTCTGTTTCTGGATGGGTTGATCATACAACATTGAATCCTAGCAGAATCTTCCCTTTTTGTCCTTTTCACACCCATCTGCTACAGCTGCCTGGAAAAATGGGACATTTAGCTTGCACACAATTTTGGATTGTAAGACCAAAGGCTTGCTTTTGTGGGCATGTTGGAGAGTAAGCAAGCACAACAGAGACTTCCAGCTTGAGTTTTTGGCAACTACTGAACTTAAAAACTGCAACCA
This sequence comes from Geospiza fortis, assembly GCF_000277835.1. Taxonomy (NCBI): domain Eukaryota; kingdom Metazoa; phylum Chordata; class Aves; order Passeriformes; family Thraupidae; genus Geospiza; species Geospiza fortis. The sequence continues at coordinate 3,428,628 of NW_005054304.1, read as the reverse complement.
ATTAGGCCTTTCCTTAAGCAAAAAGTGTCTGGGAATGAGGGTGTCTCAGCAAAGTCAGGTGTCAGATTGTGTTATATTTTTTATGTTTACAAATATGCTTAGTATGGTTTCATTGCTGTATTTAAAAAAAAAAAAACAGGAAGAGGCAATTCATGATTTCCTTTTTAGCTGTGTAATAATGAACTACATGAGAAATATTTTGATATCATGAGTCATTGGTGGCCATGGAGAAAAACATACTCTTTAAGCCAAGTTTTTAAATACTTTTTTAATTGAAAGAAAAAGAAACATTATTTTACTGGCAAGTGACTTTCTCTTCCAGGTTTATAATTTTAACAATGAACTGGTCTTGGAGAACATTATTTAAATGGCTTTTACAACCAGTAGTAGTATAGGAATAATGTTTGGGGGTTTTGCCTATATAGTAAATTTCTTTCCTTTTTTACAGAAAAGATGGTTTTATCTGTCCCCTTTAAAAATCATTTCACATCAGGCAGTGCATCATTAACAACTAAAAAACTTGTGCATAAGCAGTAGAAAATTTTCCTGTAATGGGTGATGTCATTTCTCACTAATGTGCAATCACTGCTCAGTTCATACCAACAAGGAAACACCAAAGTCACTGCTCTAAGGTTTTGTGAAGAAACTTCAGCTGCCTTGTTTATAAAAATGTACACAAATACAAACCATAATTATTTAAGATAATTTTTCTTTCTGCTTTCTTCAGATGCTCTCTTGTCGATCTCAGCCAAAGCTCAAAGAGCAAATTTCCTTTTCCAGGCTTTCAAGCTCCAGCAGCCCTGACAGCCTTGTGGTTCCTCACCAGCACAGGTACAGAGAATCTGCTCAGCCGTGGAGTTGTCCTCCTGTGTAGACGGCTGGTCCTGGGAAGCTGTGGAAAGGCTGTTTTCTCCACACCTAGCCAGGCAGCTGTCCTGCTGCTCTGTCCTGGCCTTTGTAGAAAAACCTTGGGATGCTCACAGTCAGCAAACACCTGTTGGAGTAGCAGTTGCAGAGCTTTTGGCCTTTTTTTCTGGTATTTTCTTGCCTGAGGAAATCTTGTAACTGCAGATCTGAGGCCTGGGCTCAAGTTGCATTTCAACAGGCAAACTTTCAGCTATGAATATGCTTTCTAGTTATTTCATTTCAGGTGTCCAATTATCTTCTAAGATAAGGCAGGAGGTATATTTTGTCTAGAGTGCTAAGACTGTCCTTGAAAAACTTAGCCTTTCTTCTTGAAAGGAAGGCTGTAATCAGCAGTTACCTTGCTTTGTGTTTTGCTGTAAAGAGGTGGTTGGATCAAACTTCTCTGCTTCTGTGTTAACTGAAATGAATTGAGGGTGCCTTCTGCAATAAAGGGCAAATGGTCATTTGGACACCACTGTAGTTTCAGTTTCTACCATGGCAGGGACTGTGGTTTTGTACTGGCCTTTACAGTGTATTGCTGTAGGGAACTGTCTATGATGATATTAAATATCACTGTATTAATTATGTGCACAAAGATTACTTTGGATTTTCTTAAAGAGGAGGTGAACAGAGCAAGGAAATCAGTGTTGCCAGGGAAAGAAAGAAAGAAGGAGTTAATCCAAATAAAACTGCAAGGGGAAGCCAGTTAGACGGAATGTAAATTTGCATGGTTGAATTTGGCATGTTCTACTGTTAGTACTATTCTCTGTGCCTCCCTGCACCTTTAGCTCATGGCACAATATTTATAACACTTTACAGGGTGTTTGATTTAGTATTGGCTCAGAAGGAAGACTGCTATTTCATGAGTTACCAGCAGTACCCTTTTCTTTAACACTGGGATAAAGTTGCAGCAAGGAGGTTAAACCAGATAATTTTCTTAAATCTTGGAGAAGTTTGAAGACTGATGGAATAACTATGGGGTGATGCATTTTTATTCTTCTGACACCCTTGGGGAAAAGAAGAAAAGAGAACACAGAATATGAGTTAAATTTGAAATTAAAAAAAACCCAAATCCACAAACACACTTCCCTACCCCAAATTTGAAAGATAATTTTTAAGAAAAAGGAGAAATGGAGCCTGATGCAGAAAGCTACTGAATTACCCTCCTGAATAGCTGAGCAACAATGTTAAGTAAATTAATAATGAATAGATAAAGAATACAAAAGCCAAGAGAAATCTGTATGTTGGAGATTAGAAAGCACAAATACAGTGAGTCTGCCCAAAATTTATCGGGCTGTGTGTAATAACAACCAAAAACCTCCCTCTTTGGTTGCATATATTACAAGACCATAGGAGAAACACAAGAACACTGTATAGCATGGCAGGATGTAGATTAAGAAGACTCTAGATATGATCCAGCCTGTAAGGGTGTATTTTGCCTATTTTGGATGAGGTTATAGTAAAAGGAAATCAGAAGTCGTAGAAGTGCACATAGTTCTAGCAGACCTATATAATCCCTGATATATGAAAGACTATGGAAAGAAAGGGTGTATATAACTGACAAGGCAATAGGAAGTCTTCCTCTCATATCTGGCATTTGGAGACTGTAGCCTCTGACTGGTGAAAAGCAAACTTGTCGAATAACAGAGTTGGGGGGAAAGGGGAATAAAAAAAGAGGATGACTTGAGCAATTTGGAGTTCCAGACCTCCCCAGTGAGCAAAGTCTTGAAAACAGTTCTTGCAGGGAGATGACTCTACAGCACATTCATGCCTGTTTGTGGCCATATCAGATTGGCAGTACAGCTGGTGGGCTGTATAAAAGAGCAGCAGTTTTGTTCTGAACTGCTGAGTGCACACTTCAATCTCACTCCTATTATTCCGGTCCACAAGGTTATCATAGAGAACTGGGCAATCCCCTCTCCTCTTCAGCACTGATGAAATATGCAGTTTTCCATGCCTGTTCATCAAGGTTACTGACAAAAGTATTCCATTTGGGAGAACACAAAGGGGCATAAACTGAAGGATAAATTAAGCAGAAGTAGAATGGTTTTTTTGTTGTTTCTACTGCTATTAAAATAGTAGTGGGGATGTGCTACCTAGGTATAAGTACAGCACTTGAAACAGAGAGCCTTAGAAAGCTTGTTAATGAAGAGATTATAGTGATCCAGGCTAACTGGTGAATAAAGACCTGGTTAAAGAGAAAGACCTTACAAGGCTATTTCAAAATGGAACTTGTTGTCTCTTTCTGCAGTGATTTCACCCCATGCTGATGGGCACACAAAATTGCGTATTTTCTTAGCCCTGAAGTGTTCAGTTCTCTGTATATCATCATCTTCTGGACCAGAATAACAGCACTGAGATTAAATTGTGCATTCAGCAGTTCAGAACAAAACTCCTGCTATTTAATAGTCTGTCGCTTTCACTGTGTGTGATGTGATGTGTGTGATGGCACTGTGAAAAAGTCTTTGCAGGACCGTGCAAGGCACTGGGAACAGCTCAGCCACTGGATTCTGTGTTTACATTCACTGGAAATAAATCTGTGTGCTTTAACAAGAAGACAGGCAGAAAAAGGGTTGTGAGATGACTGGAGAATTAATAATAGTAAAAAAAAAAAAAAAGGGAAGCAAAACAAACCCTGCCTCACAATAATCCGACATTCCACGACAGGAAACTAAATTTGAAGAGGAGGTTTAATAAGACTGAAAATAAACGTGATTTAATAAGCACATGTGGGGATTTAAGCATTTCTTCTCCCTTCCTGGTGTATGAAACGAAGGGGGAGGACCAGCAAATCGCCATGCACGGATTCAGAGCGGATACCTCTAAATCAGGAGGGAAAAGATGATTTGCAACATCCATCACTGTAAGGCCAGGGCAGGGACACTGTGACTCCACGGCCATGGAAGTTGGCGTACACGTGGAATGGCCAGACCCGAGCCCTGAGGCCTTGACCCCTCGCTCTGGGAGGCCCGAGCAATGGCGGGGTAGCTCCTGGCCCTTCGGAACCCTCCTCTCCCGGCCCTTTCCCTGCGGGGCAGCGGGTTCCGGCTCAGCCTGAGGGCGTCACTTCCCGGGGCGGAGCGGGGCGGCTCCGGTAGGTGCCGGGAATGGCGGGGATCGGCCGGGAATGGCGGCTTTTCCATGCCCTCCTCCCCTCAGCGGCCGCCCCGGGCTGAGGCGGCGGAGCGGGAGCGGGGCTGGGGCCGCCCAGGCGCCTCGGGGAGGCTTCAGCTCCTCCTGTTTATTTCTAAATGTTCTTGTGTCTGAACTCTCTTCCATCCCCCCTTTTTTCTCTTTCTGATGGAAATAAGTGCCAGTACGCCCTCGTCCCGAATAGTTGTTAAAACCAGTACTAAAAATAGCCCGTCAAACTAGAATGTACCACCATTTCCATAAGCGTAAGGATTGAGTGGTCCTGGATTTGTAGTGTGCTGTGTGTGCTCTCAGAGGCTTATTTAAAAGCACTTTTTTGATATTTTCATTTATGAAGTATGATAATAAAGAGATGCTGTGCTTTTGATTCTACAGCGTGTTTTTATTGGGTCTGTTTGACAGGAAAAGGGGATGGTCATTTTTTTCAAGGCAGCGGGTACAGATAAAATCAAAGCTGATGATCAGGAGTGTACATAAACTTAATTTGAGTCCTCACAAGTGCTGTGAGGAAAGTAAAAATGTTTTTCCTTCTCTTTAGGGTGTCTGCAAACAGAAGTGAACTGACAACTCTGGTATTTTTCGTTCATAACAAGATGAAGATCCCCTGTTTGCTGCTGAGATTCCCTCGTTGTTATTTCTCCAGAACTTACTTCATGAACTTTGGCTTCACTTCCCGAGCAGATTTCCTGGGCCTTGAGTCTCCTGGGCCAGCACATCGCTGTCACACAAAATGGATTTGTTCATCAAACACTTTGAGGAGAGAGCTGTGCCAGCAGGCAGCCCCTGAGCTGCAAGCAGAGGAGCTTTCTGACCGGGAGCAGAGACTCATAGACAGACTTTACCAGGGGCTAATCCAGGGCCACAGAGCCTGCTTAGCCGAATCCATTACACTCATAGAGTCAACTCAGAGTAGGAAGAAGAAAGTAGCCCAGGTGCTCCTTCAGAAGGTATTATCCTACCACAGGGAACAAGAAAAGTTAAATCAAGGAAAGCCACTTGCCTTTAGAGTGGGTTAGTCGTTTTATGTCTTGTCTAGTAGTTGGTTACATATAATTACTGTCCTCACCTTTTATTATCACTGTTGTTTGTGGTCTGTAGTCTTGGATTGCTATTTTTTTGTGGTTGGTAACCAATCTAGATTACTTCTGTTGTCCAGTGAAATTGTAGTTTGAGATGAAAAATGCTTTTGAAAATGCTTTAGAAATTATCATGGCTTCTTGGGAGTGTGTTATTCAGGGTCGGTTGTGTAACCATTATAAGGTGAAACATTCATTAGTTTGCAGATTGATGCAGATGTTATCCACACTTAGGGAAAGATGTGTTCGAGCACACCTGGTCTTTTCCTAAAGGTGTTTTTTGGACACTTCCTGAATCCCTTTTTTAGTCTACAGAAGGAAAAACATGCCCCTTCCTGTTTTACGACCCTCTATTAAGTAGCCTGATTTTCAGCTGAAGGAGACTTGAACCTGCGTCTCCTGGAAGCTGTAAAATATTTTTCCCTTACAAAGAGAAGGACTGCTAACGTGTCATGCCCAGCTGTCATCTCTCCTGTCTGTACAAAGGTAGTAAGAACAAGAACTGGGACATGGGAGTGAGAGAAGTTTGGTGCTAATCTTAGTTTGTGAGCTTTGACATGCAAATAAATGGCCTCTTTTTTTGGAAAGAACAGCTCTTCAAGGTACAGGCTTGCTTTTCCTTTTGGAGTGTTTCTTTTGTAGTAAATCTGAAAAATCCAGTTCTAATATATAACATTTTGAAAGTTCTGAAGGATAAGTCATACAGTACAAGTAATTTTATTTGGAGGGGAAGAAATAGATGTGGATAAACCCAATGTTATGTTGGTGTCAATAGGATGAGGGGTGGTGAAGTGCTGCTGTGTTGCCAGTCTCCTATTTTGTTTTGGCATAGCTTTTGTTTGCTTTTGTTGTGATGCTGTGTTAAAGTATGAATTGTTATCAACTGGATGTTGATGGTATTCATGAGATATATTATTTATTTGACTAACAAAATTTTTTTTCTTCCTAATGTGATTATTTAGGGTTGTCTGGTCCTCCTGGTGCTGGAAAGTCGACCTTCATAGAATGCTTTGGGAAGATGCTTACGGAAAGAAACCACAAAGTGTCTGTGTTGGCTGTAGACCCTTCCTCTAGTACAAGTGGTGGTGAGTGTGAATTAAAGTTTGAGTCAAGTTTCTAATACCTTGTCAACTACTGAAGTATCTCTTTGAGCCAAGTGGAAGAAAATTTGGTGCCTATAACAGTAAAATGTAAAAGAAATCAAATTTTCATTTTTTTTTCCAGTAGAATGTAAAAGAAATCACGTTTTCATATTTTTTTCCTATGTGGAACAAAATTGGAAAGTATGTATCAGTGTTGTAGTTCCTTCAGATTTCCTGTTTTCCAGTGTTCAAATGTTGCCTTACAATTTATTTTTCTAAATTTGAATTTTTTTGAAGTTGTGCAGGATTACTGATGACAGGCTGTGATCTGTAACTCTCCAATAAAAAATTGTAGGGAAATTACAAGCTGAGCATGCCTGATTCTTGGTATCTCTGATACAAATAATACAATCTTAATTTTGATTTTTCCATAAGGAGCAGCTGCCAGGCAGCATCATTAATTTTTCCAGCTTCTGTGCTGTTAGAGGTGTGTAACTATTTGTAAAGAAATAACTAGAGCATTGCAATGAGATGGAGCTAAGATGGACTGTGTTCTTTGATGCATGCCTTCAGGATGCATCAGTAGAGTAGCAAAATGTGGCAGCAAGACTGCAGCAGTTGCAAGAATTGATCATCTCTCATCTTTTGGAGTGTGCACTGAGTGTGTAGATCTCGCTGAATGTGATTTGCAGTTTGTTTGAGTAGAAGGAAGGCAGGGACACGTGTCAGCTCTCTTAAAACAAAACATCCAGCACCAAGATGTGTCAGAATCATGATGCAGAGATTTGTCCCTTTGGCCAGGAGCAGACAAGAATCAGCTGTGTGGCCTGATGTGTGTGGGCTTATAAAAAACATTCAGGAGTTGTAGAATTCATTCTGACCTAGCACAAATTCTTCATGTTTGGTAGCAGTAAGGTCTGCCTGTCAGGCCTTTCCAGCTTCTGAGAAGTAGAAGAACTAGACAGTAGCTTCCTAGTCCTCAGCTAAGTGTTGAGCAGCTATAACTAGGATATTCTTATTTGACTGACTTTGTATGAGAGATCTGTCTTTCCTCACTCATTTATTGGTGGGAGGAGGGAGAAGGGGCAGTTTGTCTGTATTGCACTTCTGAAATTATTTAACATTAAGGTTCCCTACTGGGTGATAAAACACGGATGACTGAGCTGTCAAGAGACATGAATGCATACATCAGACCATCTCCAACCAGTGGGACACTGGGAGGTGTGACAAGGACCACAAATGAAGCCATTCTGCTCTGTGAAGGAGGAGGCTATGATGTTGTTCTCGTGGAAACAGTAGGTATGTGCTTAGGGTTTGCTTTGATTGTCCTGTTGTGACATGAAAATAAGCTGTGCTAATAATTGCATATCCCTGCCTTGATTTTGCCCATGTTTTCGTACATGGTCACTGGTTGAACACAAATGCTCATTCTGTCTTGTTTTCTAGTCCTGTGTGGCTTTTACTAAACTTGTGTTTTCTGTTCTCTTTGTTTTGTTAGTGGGATTTGTTCATGGGGCAGTGCTGGGATCTGTCACAATTACTGTTATTAATGTGACTGAAAGTTTGTAGTAAATGGTAAATTCTGAATTTAATTTTTTAGGTGTGGGCCAGTCAGAATTTGCTGTGGCTGATATGGTTGATATGTTTATATTACTGCTACCACCTGCGGGTGGAGATGAATTACAGGTATTTTTCAGTTTCTCTTATTGGTTACTACCTGGGACTAGAAAGAGAAACTAAAATTCAGCATGTAGTATCTGTGCAGAAACTCCCTATCAATAGTGTTTTGTCCATTATACTGTTATTATTAAGTATTTTCAGTGTCATCCACTTACTGCACAATTAAGCTCCCTTTTTGATTTTAAAAGTATTAGGATGTAAAATTTTGATGCTCCGTAGCTTAACTTTGACATGTTTACTAGTTAAATATATTTTTGGGGAGAAAACCAGAAGCTACCAAATCATTTTGACCTGCTTTTTGTGCTGAATCAGCATGTCACAGCCCCTCTGGGTACTCCTGATTTCTGTCCCTGCTGCATTTAGGGCATCAAGCGGGGCATCATTGAGATGGCAGACCTGGTTGCTATCAACAAGGCTGATGGTGATTTGGTTGTGCCTGCCCGGAGGATCCAGGCTGAGTATGTCAGTGCCATGAAGCTGCTTCGCAAGCGTTCCAAGGTTTGGAGGCCAAAGGTTTGTGGACTTCCCTGTGTTTTGTGGGGCTCTTTGGGCCTGGTTTGGTTTTGTTTGGGTTTTGGAGATGTCTTTGGGGGTTTTTTGTATTTTTTCGCCCCAGAAAATGTGCTGAATGAGTTAAGATTGGTATCTTCTCACCCAGCTGTCCTAGTGTCCCTTGGGCTCTTTTTAAAAATTGCAGTTGGTTGATCAGTCTCAGTGTGCTGGAGAGGGAATTGCTGCTGTCACCTCTGATCTGGAGGTATGCCACATGAAACACTGCAAAACCAGTCCTCCTCCCTAGGATTTCTGCCCTGAGCTGCAATCTCTGCACTAGCAGAGCTATTACTGACATCAGGAGTGGTGCAAACTTTGTTTGCTTTTTTGTAAACTGTGCATACCTAAAAATGTCCCTTAATCTACTTCTCCCTCTCTTATAACTCTGAAGCTTGTGATTATCTTTGCTCTTTCACTACTTCGTGTGTTTTCTTTATGGTTTTAATTTTTTTTTAGTTTCTCACATAATAAAAATGGCTAGATAATGGGAATTCTTATCCTGTAGGTCTTCAGTTTTAATGCTGTATTTTATCTACTAAAGGGTTTTTGGTGGATTTTTAAGAAGATTCAGTACTAGTTTTTAATGTGTGTATATGGAATAAGCACAAACACTCTCACTGCCTTTATAAATAAACTATCTGTAAAGGAGGTTTGTTCTACCCTGGTGTTGAAATTGACCCATTAAGCTGAGTTTAAATCAGCTGGGCTGCCTGAGGATTAGCCTTTCTTTTCTAAGTATGGAAAAGGGGAGAAGCTTTTTTAAAAAAAAACAAACAACCCAGGCTGTTCAATTTGAAAGATTGTGCTGGATTTCTGAAGTATTATTGGCAAAATTAAATCCTGGTCTGGAAAGCAAAGATTAAAAAAAAAAATTAAAATACCTTGTTTCTGGCATATTTTAAGTGCAAAAGAATAGCTACCAGAATATGCACTTAACTCTACATTTAAGTAAAAGAGCAATAATGTGCCTCTTAGCTGAAGGACTTACTAAAAATGATTATCAGAACAAGCAGCTGGACAAATATCCCAAATAGTATGGATCTCAGGATCTACTTCTAGTTAGTAGAATCCCAGATTTTTGTGGGGGTTAGGGGGGAAGGCACAGAAATGCTTAGGGATTCGTGAAGCACGTACTGAAGGAAGCTTCCCTCAGACATTTCTTGATTTCCATGCAATCTGCCTGGTGCAGTCCTGGCAGCCTGGAGGCCAGCAGGTAACTTGGCTTTGGCCATTCCCTGAACCCCGCAGGTGATGCGCATCTCCGCCAAGACCGGCGAGGGCATCTCGGAGATGTGGGATAAAATGGCCGAGTTCCGCGACCTCATGCTCAGCAGCGGCGAGCTGCTGGCCAAGCGGCGCCGGCAGCAGAAGGTGTGGATGTGGAACCTCATCCAGGAGAACATGCTGCAGCACTTCCGCACTCACCTGGCCGTCAAGGATAAGATCCCCCTTCTGGAGGAAAAGGTTCTTACAGGGGTCTTGTCTCCTGGGCTGGCAGCAGACATGCTGCTGAAGGCATTCAAAGATGGTCTCTAGGCATTGTTTGTACTCTGCTCTTGATGAGTGCTTTATGTAAAACATGTGAACATTAAATGCATCTTTTCTATGTGTGGATTCTGATGTTTTGCTGCAGCGGAAATGAATAGAAAACCTATCCAGTACTCTGCAGAAGAATTCTGGTGGATTCTGTATATGCAGTGATCGTGACAAATCTAAATACTCACTAAGAGACTACTACACACTATTGGAAAAAAATAAACTTCCAGATCTTCTATTTCTACATGCCTTAGATCTGTTGATAAAAACTGGATGCCCATGTAAAATGATTGGGTTTGGGGAGGGCAGGAGAGCGAGGTTTGTGGTGGTGCAGGGTTGGATTCTGCTTGTGGGGTCATCTCAGAGCAGTTGACACTGCAGCTTTCCATTCTGATATAGCAGCAGCTGTTGCCAGAATGGATTGCATTTTCTTTCCTCACCTTGAGTGACAGCAAGAACATTGCACTGCCTGACAGCACCAGACCCCACAGCCTTAGTTTTAAATAAATTGTATGCATATAAATAGAACATAGTGGTGTTTGGTCCCTCTTTGGAAGTTGTAGTTAGTTATTACACACTGTACAGTAGGAGAAGGGAATTTTAACCATCCTGGTTTCAAAATAGATGTTTTATTAAAAAGCAGAATGTAGTTAGACTTTTTTTTACATGCAGACATCAGATTGGACAAATGTTACCCATGATGTTTTAATAGCAAATGTCTTTATACTAGAATAATTTGTCTCTAAAAATAATGTTTTGTGGTTTTCTGATCTGACTTACATTTTTTGGATTCAAACAAAATGGCCAGTCATGTTTGGTATTTTTCTTTATCTCTTGCAGAAGACAGGACTGCTTCCAACCAAAAGCACTTTTATTTTCTATTTTCCCTTGAGAAAAATCTGGAGGAAACATTTTCCTGATCCATGATCTAGAAGGCAGAGCTCGTCTGGTACCCACTAAATGTAAAAAGAGCTGATTTTTGGAGATCTGACAGTAAAACATGAGAGTTTGTGAGCCTGTTGGTACTTAGATAAATTAATTTTTAAGGACATGTATTGGAAGTGATAATTTCCACAGTTTTGATTTTCTGGATATGTACATAAAAGGTATGGTAACTTTAGCTCAATATCACCTGTTTGGCTTCTGGCAACCCAATTCCAGTATGGCAGTGAATTGGGTTACTTAAATCCTCTTTTTGCCTTCATGGTGTTTGGTTTTGTTCAGGGGTTTTTTTTTCCCCTCAAAATATTTTTTCCTCTTCATTCCTCTTGTCCCAGTTGTTACATGGTGATCCCAACTTTTGCCTGCTTGGCACTGTTTGCAGTGAAACACTAAGGAAGGGCATTGTGGTGTTTTGGGGGCCATATAGCTGGGGCATTTCTTTGGTAAGAAAGTTTGCACAGGGGTAGCTGGTGGTAGTGGTTTCCATCACCTAAATTATCAGAACTTCTGACCTCTTACTCCTGTTTCTTGATCACTAGTTTGGGATTGTTGCAAACAGTTACAAAGAGGCAGCTGAAGGAATGTATGGAGTGGCAGAAGCACAGTGACTTGGTTATGACCATGCTGAATTGTGAGAGAAATGCAGTGCTTGCAGTTTCTTTTTTATTTAAACAGCCTCTATTGAATATGACAGAGAGTGCCCTGACCCAAAAGCAACTTCTTGTATCCTTTGAGTCCTTTCAGCTTGAAATACTTGACTGTATTTTATGATACCTGGTAGAAGAAATGATAGGTGGGGAACGAGTTAATGAGAGCAGCAGCATTTTAACCAGTGAGTTCTCAATTTTTTGATAGTCCCTTTGTTTCAGGTGGCAGTTTTTGAGGTGACCTCATTTGTGTTTATCTGTTAGATCAAACCCTTATTATGGTCATTGCTTCTGTCAGGACTGCTGTTTTCCTTGTCTGTCATACATGAGCTACCAAGCAAGTAAACCAGAACCTGCAGCTTTGTTTAAATGACACCTGCTCAAGCAGAATATGTTTTACAGCCTCTCCAGTATTTATTTTCTGGATGCAGATCTACTGATCCACTCAAGCCATGGGCTATCATTATTTTCTCATTTTGTTGCTTCTTTTATAATATTGTTAATTTACAAATGAACTCTTAGCAGAAGTACAATGGCTTAAGCAGGTTCTTCAAACTGCATTTTCCTTTTAAAGCAGAGCATTAGATGAAAATCTGATTTGCCTTCTTTATGTGTTCAATTATGCCTCATGCTTCAGTAGATGGAGAAATATCCTTATATTGAAAGGAGCCTGGAAATGGAACAGTAAATGAGGGTCCCTGTTTTGTTTTTCAGTGATTCCCCTACCAAACTGAAAAGCTGTCCTGTGCAAACTATGAACTGACCCTTCCATGTGGTAATGAAATAGTTTGTTTTACAGCCTGTAAAATTTTGCTGTGATGTGTTTTGGAGTCAGCTGCTGCTCAGTTTATTGTGCAGTTTTGTTCATGTTCTTGTGGGCTGAGCAGATTAATTGTCTTCAGAAGGACTGCAGAGCTTCAGCTGGTCAGCTACAACTCCATAAACAATCCACTATGTCCCAAGATAGGGAAGAATGTTTCCAGCTCATAATTTTTAGCTCTGTGGGATTAACTTGGCTAAAATGCATTAAAATATTGTTATTCAAGTAAACAGGTTTCTGAAAAAAGATAGTAAACAAATCTGTTGAGTAGGATGTTGACATATTCTTAGTTTCTGGAGTTGTCAAGCTGCTCTCATGTTAACGCTTAAACCCACAGCTATTGCAGAATAGTATGGGAAAATAATATAACTTCATGAGAAGCCAATAGCAAGAGGAGGTTTGTAGCTGGAGGCATGACAAACTGGTAGACAAATGAGTTAGGGAGGTAAGGAATAAACTGTTTAGATACACAAAGTCATTTTCTACAAAGTCTTGCATTTGTCTGTAAGTGTGAAACTTTTCCCCAGGTCCCTGTGTAATAGACATTGCTGGTGTTTCACAGCTGGCAAAAACAAGTGTGGTGAGATCAAGTGATTTACCCAGGACTCTGAAACAGGTCAGAGAGTGTAAGGGTCACAGTTCAATAGTCTTTACTCTGAGCCCCACGTATATTTACAGCCACGTTACTTAAGGTTGAAAAAATGCTCTTAGCAAGTTCATGCTCTTAGTGTGACTTATTCCTTTCATATCTAATCTCTCTGTTTTCAGTGACAGGACCCAGTGACCCCTTCTTGACTACTGTTCTGTTGTAATGTCCTGCTTTAAGTAATAAAAAACTTTCCTTTGATATCTAATCTGCCCTTGCCTTCTGCAAATGCATTACTTCCTGTTGTGCATGCTGCTTCAGCCTTTATGTCCTCCTCACATATATTGCTTATTTGTGAAATCTGCAATGTGTTGGCTGTTTGAGATTTTGGGGCATGGGAGTTGAGTAAAGCTGAAGAATACAAAGGAACTTTTTTTTTTTAACTGTATGTAGTTCCCTTCCTAAAGTTTTCTTTTGTAATGTGGCAAGATTCAATTACTGACTTGCTCTGTACTGGTGCAAGCATTCTTATTTCCCTTTTATTTTCCTTTTCAGAGTGCTCTGTTGCTCCCCCTTGGATGCACAGTCAATAAGTAACATACTCCATGAGTTAAAATGAGAAAAATGTTTTTACAGAGTTTAGTGCTTCTGTAACGATTTCTGCTGGACTGTTCTAAAACGTTTATGATGTGATGAAAGATTGACCAAAAGTTGGTAAAGAATGTATTCAAGGAAACATTAGTGTGTTCCCCTGAAGAGCTGGACAGTCATCAGTGCACAGACTGACTAGCAACAGGATTCCTCTTCCAAAAAACCAGTTCAGCTGCTCCACAGTCATATTCTTACAGTTTATTTAAAAGTAGCCACCCCCCCTCATAATGGAACATTTGTAAATTGAGAATAAAAGTTTCAAAATTAAAAACTCAGAAGCAATTAGAGTACATACTTGGAAGGATGACAGACATACTCTGTTCCCTCCTGTCATACTAAAGTAAGGTTCAGCTGATGAACAAGGAAGGAGAAGAGGGACTGACATTCATGACATTGTCTGGAGAAGGTACATTATGGAGCAGCAAGAGAAATGCATGTTTTTCTCTATTTTTCATCCCATGGGAGCATAAGAATTATCTTGGATAATTCACTGTGAAACCACAGAAACTGATGTGACTGACAGTGTTTGCTGTGTGAGGCTTACAAAAATTATAAATTCAACGCCTGTTCCTATCTTTTGGATTTGTGTGTTGCATGGGACCCTGTGATGCTTGTCCTTGGCACTAGGTGGGTTTGTTTGTAATTGTGCTCGAAGTGGGGAACAGTTAGAAGTTCTTGTAGTTTGAGTAAAAGATTGTTTACTTGAAACAACTTAAAAGCTTCACCTTTCAGAATGCATGATAAGATTGCTGTGTTCTTCCTTAAAATAGTGTGGCAAAGTCAGTTCCTGCTCTGTGTCACTATGTCTTCATTTCTTCTTACATCCCTTCCACTGTTAGCGTAGCCTATAAAAGCTTTAGTTATGCACCTTTTACCATGACTCAAATATTCATGAACTTAATCAGGGGCTGACAACACTTCTGCTTTGTTTCTTCAACTGAAAGTGCCCACTACAACCTAAAGATTACAACCTGTGAGAAGCCAAAGGCTATTACAGCTTCAGAGGCCTGGGCTGACCTGCCCTGTGCAGGCTGCAATGGCTGGGGATGCTGGCGTGTGTCTAATGAGAAGTTGCTGCACGAGCTGTGTGGCTGGGAGCAGTGCACACTCACTCTGCTGAAGGTTTTCTCCTGGCCCTGAATCTGTGATCCTGTTTGTAGTTCTCTAATTGCAACCAGCAGAAGACAAGGGTGATGGTGGTTTTTATGACTTGTTGCTTAGCAGCGTTGATCAACAGAAGTACAACCTTTTCTTTTGCTGTGACCTCGGTGAACCTGGGCTTGGACGGAGCTCACCAGCGGGGAACAAGGGTTTCTGAAGCCGTGTGAAACTCCTGTGCTGTGCCTTGTTAGCAGTGGCTGAGGGAAAGCATCTCTTCTTGACCTCTTGGTTACCTTTGCCCTTTACTCCTCTTTCTCTCTCTCTCATCAAACATTTAGAAGAAAGCAGGCACCGTCCTAGGAAGATTTGGAGGATGGGAAATACAGGGACAAGTCAACTATACTAAGATGTATCCTGCCTCTTTTCAGGAAAAGGAGCTAAGCTGGTTCCCAGACCGTGATGTCAGACCCTCCTCTCATGGAAGGAGAACGACTTCATCACAGTAAGGTCTATTCTTATTTAGAGAAGCTTTCCTAGTATTTCAAAGTAGACATAATAATCCTTAGAGGAAAGGGAAATTAGGGTGCTAAGAATTTCTTGGTTTATGTCTTTTAGAAGGGATTTCACAAACTGAACCAGAAGTGATACTGAACGTGGTTGAAAATGATTGAGGGTCTGCACTGAATGTGTGCCTTTATCTGATCACATCTGGCAAAGCCTGTAAAATAAGAGCAAGGAATAAGTTACTTGTTTCACCTTAAGTCTAAACTGTAAATTGTTAGTCTGACTGGACAAAGGCTCTTTAGTGACACCAGAAGCTGCAAAATTTAATGTGCCTTACCACATCAGAAGCTTAGACCAGGAGCTTTTGCTCTTGCTCATGTGCTTGTCTTTTACACCCAGATCTGAGTAAGAAACAGCTGAGTATTTGTATACTTTTTCTGCCAGAAATGTTGTTATCCTGAGCCACTTTTATGCTCATGGGCACTAGGTCACTGTACCTTGTCAGTGTGGTGGTTTTCTCCTTTCCATCTTGTCACCTCCAGCACTGACTTCTCCCCTCTATTAATTGGTGGCTTTTCAGAGCACTACAGGTCAATGTGTTAAAAAGTCAGCATGTGTTGCACAAGCCTTTTATGCTCTGGTGTCCCTCCTCTTCTGAAGTTTAAAGAGAAGCTCTGCTGTTCAGCTATCCCAATCTTGTAAAATTCATGGAGAGGACTAATATTGCTGTAACTGCAAAACAGATCAGATAGATCAGTTGTTCATTCCAGAACAGGCAGCTCATAAAAAACTGGCTTCTGCCCTAGATGCCATGTCAAAAGCATGGCAAGTGCATGGTATCTGACAGAGCTCAAGTAAAATAGTCAGCAAAAGGGAATGGGAATTATGTTGCAAATAGTGGGGGTTTTTTATTTTTTATTTATATTGGATGAATCTTAACAAAATTATCTACCTGGAAATTCTGACTGCTATCTGAGGCTGAGAGGAATGACTTTTCATGCCCTTGCTTGATGAACAGAGCAAATTGTGTTCACCCAAACAGGATTTCTTTATTTTGAGCTGTGAGTATGATTTGTCTGTCTTCACTGAACAACAGCTGCTAATATCTGATATCTGCAGGACTCAAAAGAAGAGACTGAAGTAATGTTCTTGACTTCTGATTTACAGGAGAAGTGGGGAAGATCAATAAGCTTTTAGAAACAGTTTCAGTAAAAATAAAAAGACCCTTTTCTGTTGTTTATGAGTGGTACGATGCAGCGTGTATAACCTGACTGGTTCTTTCTGTGTGCAGTGGCAATAGAAACTGATTAGATTTGAAAATTAGTGTTTCAACCTTCAAATATTGTTGTCCTTCACTTTTCCTTTTCACTATCCATTAGAATGTGTCATTCTTAGAAATGAAAGAGTCTTTAATGTGGGCCTCTTTAGTACTGTCATTTCCACACCTGCAGCAATGGAGCAGAGCATGGCTACTGTACAGCACTAGTTTGACTAAAAGCCACTTAATGCTTTATTTCTGTAGTGACATTAAAGAGTTATTTTGAATTATGATGTGTTGGAAGTCCCAGTTTCATGTCTTGCGCGTTGCATGTGGCTTTCAGTTTAGCTGGAGACACTGCTCCAGACACTCATTTTTACCACTCACAATTCCTTCCATGTTAGAAATGCTGCTGCTTCAACACACCCTGAGGTCAGGAGAGGTCAGCAGTGGAGCATGTGCCTACACGTGATGGAATAAGGTCCTAGAATAAAGGCTGCCTGAGGTTTGTCCTGCTAGGCAGGTCAGTTTTCCTTTTTTAGGGTGGTAAAGTTCATATGCAACGAGACAGGAAATTTCAGAGGGAAACTGGGATAATTAAAATAATCTTGTCTGGCCCATTGCCAATTCTTTCATCTCAGAAAGCAGCTGTGGAGACAGGCACAGATCTTGTAAACTAGTCTTGTCTGAATAGCTCTCATCTAACATTTTTGAACATTGAACCTTAGCGAACATCTAACATGCAAGGGCATTTCTGTGGGACAGTTTGAACACTTTTATTTTCATAGTTTTTTTTTTTCTTTATTGGGTGTTCCTTGAGATTAAGGCTGGACTAAGTGGATCTTCAGGTTAGTGTGGTATTTCCTTATGTAGATTGCATCACAAAACCACTCCAGAAGAAGATATTTTTATGAGCAAGACTGGAAATAGAAATTAGCTGAAATAAGAAATTAGCTGAAATAGAGATTTACTTACTGCACGAGCTGGATAGAATTAAAGCTACCCTTGTTTTTCAGTTTCTAAATCTTGAACCTATAATATTTTCTCTTCCTGTGCTTAATCTAGAGTGTTTGTAACAAGCCACCTTGTCTGCGTGCCAAGAGATTGCCAGAGAAAGAAACAAATTGCTGCTGAGGACAGAATCTTGTTATTCTGAAAATTATTCCTCGGGTAGCTTCTCAGTAACTTCCTTTTCCAGATGATTCCTGATGAATCAGAGGCAGCGACTCAGAGAGGAAACAGTTGCTCAGAGAGTTGTGCTGTGGTGCCAGTGGTGTATGCTGGGATGGCTGGGAGCATCCAGGAGCCGATCCATAGGTGTCATTCCATACATCCCCTCGGCAGTACTTATGGAGAGCCCTTAGATGGTGCTGTATGGCAGCGCTCGGCACCGCTGCTGCCTTAGGGATGCCTGTGCCCCACCTCAGGGCTGACGTTTGGCCACGGCTCAGTCTGAGGAAGGTGAAAAAGCAATCTCTGGGCACTGTTAATTAGGATGAGCAAATGAAATCTGTCAGTAGAGACATATTAAATATTAAATTCAAACATGGATTTCAATAGCTGCTGTAATTTAATACTTCTAAACTCGAACCATGTCGTGCCTAAACTTCCATGCCAAATGTATTGCTCTCTGTCTGTAAAACAAAGGGCTTTTAAGTAATAGTTAAGGAGTTTTTAAAGGGCATTTGAGGATCATCCTGATGGAACAGTAGTGCTCACGCTGGGACTTCCTAATGTAAATATGGGTGTGGTGGTGTGGCTTTCAGGTTAAATCTTCCAGGCTGTGAAAGTCTCTTCATTTCTGAAGAACTAGGGATGCAGATTTAGGAATTTGAGTTGTGATGTCAATTACAATGGAATTGAAATGGAATTTCCTCTAGCAGGGTGGGTTTCAAGCCACAAAGTAAATTTTATTTGGAAACTGTTGGTTAAATTATTAGAGTTATTAGACAACTCTAAAATACTGATGGTATCTTTTGTAACAACACAGGAGAGAAGTGAGGTGTGAAAAACGAATTGATCTCTGCCCCTTGGAAAAGAGTTACATGACTGTTTTTTTTCCTAAGTTGGGAATGTAGCCTTCCTATAGTTTCTCTGCATGCTTATGCATGTTCCTGTATTTTGGTAGTGCTTTCCACCTGTTCCAGCAGCTTGAGGGGGTTAAGCCTGGGAATATTCTGCCAGAGCAAATGAAATATGAAATAAGTCATGTTTTCAGAACGACTTCATTTAGTCATGACTTTTATTTATTTAGAGAGAGAGAAAGAGCTGGTGTTGTTACAGTCTCCAGTCTCTCTGCTCTATTTTTTCAATCTCTGGAACTTCCTATAACCCAGCTTTTTTTTTTTTTTTTTGACATTTGAATGTCCCAGGCTGCATAAACTGAGTATCTGCTGTGTGTTCCTCTCGTCCCAGTAATTCTCATCCTGTGGTCCCTGTGTGCTGTTATTTTAGGTGTGTCCTTTACCATCATGTGGGTTGTTAACATTACCCTGAATCCTGCTGCCATGTAGGTGGGACCAAGCACTGAGATTTTCTTTCTTGTGAGTTGAGAAAGAAACTCTGACTTGAAAACATTGACAGGTTACTGGGTGGTGATTTGTAGTCTAAAGCTGGTGGCTATAAATTCTCACCTGTGAAAAGAGAACCTTGGAGCTCTGCACAATATGTTCTTCCAGCTGCAGCTGAATTTCTGCACTGTTAATATCCTTAAGCAGCTGCAGCAATGTGTCACACTGATCTGGCATTTTGCATCCCCAAAGCTCTGCTCAAATATTTGAACTTAGTAAGGCACTCCACTGAGCTGAGAGGGAGGCCAGTGTCACTGCAGCTTTACGGAAAAAGAAACAGCACCTGGGAGGTTACAGCAGCTTTCCCTCACCATGCAGCAAGTCAATGGCAGAGCTGGAATTACAGCTCAGGAGGTTCCTGGCTCGTGCTACACCGGGCTGTGGAGAAAGGTCATTTCCCAAAATAGTGCAGGAGGTTTGTTATTGATAATAGGGTAACAAAGGGCTCTAGATGTATTAATAGGTGACTGTGTGCCACTCTTAGTAATACATAATTTAGCAACCTTGCAAAACGGGCTACATCCTATTTTTCTGCAGCAGTATCACTTTCACAGTTAGCTTTGTCTGCTTTACTCTGGACAGGTATTTTTGTTTTGGCTCTTCTAACACAGTTTCATTTAAAGTAAATAGGGACATTTACTAAGTAGGCATGGAAAGCTTCCTGATTAGCAGCCACATTAAACTGCAATACCCAGCTCACCTTTCAGGTCAGCACAGCTCCTCTGCCCCTTGGGAGCCACTGAGCACAGCTCTGTCTGTCTGAGGAGAGCAGAGGATTTTGGTGGCAGTCATTCCTGGCAGTGCAGGAGCTGGGGTACAAGGATGGGAGCCCCCAGGGCTGCCAGGTTTGGTGATGGCCTTAGGCCTCCCAGGGAGGCAGGCAAAGCCCATCCCCACCCAGTGGGACAGGGTAGAGGGTGCTGGTACTTGTGAAGGGGTTTTCATTGAGATTTGGTCCCAGCTGTTCCCCAAAAGACCTTGGGGATGGGGTATTTGGTAGCTATTGTTGGATCTTGTAGATTTTTATTTCAATTTGCCTTTTATACAATGCTGTTGATCCCCTTTGAACTCTTCTACTTCAGCAGTGTACTTACTGAAGGATTTTGTTTCTTCTCAAAATAAATTATTTGACCTGCTAGGTTATTCAGCAAATTCAAAAGTACTATGTAAGGAAACAAGTTTATTTTTTCACCAAGCGCCTGGATCTGTGCATCTGCAATTGAAAGAAGAACAAAATGGTATTTTGCCTTAGCCAAGTTTGAGGAATTACAGTGAATAATGGTGGGAAGAATGACAAAGCAAATAGCTATTGAATCACTTTATTCAGTCCCATTATGGTTTGAGTTTGGGTGAAGAGTCTCCAAACAGGGAAACACCAGGGAAAGAAATGTGGAAGCCAAAATGTGTAAGGAAAGTTGAGCAGAGCACAGCAGCATCCAGAGATGGCAAAGGTGCTGTTCTCTCCTCTGTCTGTGGATCCATGTATTGGAATTACCAGAGCAATGTGAGCTGTATGTGCTGCATGTGCCTTTTAATGCTTGTTGGTTGAAGTAATTAGATCCATTGTTGTGGGCATTGGGAATGCCAGCTTGGCTCTAAGGTCACTGACTTGTGAACATGACCTGCTGGAGGTCAAAGCACTGGAGAGCTTGCTCTGTTTCATCCTCAGAGGTACCAGCCATAATAGTCACTGCTTTGAAAAAGCAATGTCAGTGTTCCCTGCCTTTAGCTAGGTTGCTGTTTGTGCTGAATTGTGGTGTGTTTTGTTTCGTTCTTGTTTTACTAGTTCATCTCTTAAACTATCTTCTGGTGGATTCAGAGTTTTTTAAGTTTGGCTGACTTTTTTTTTTTCCTTTCCCCTGTGTGTGTTTTGGTTTGGTTTTTTTGAACTACAGTTGAATTTTCACAACTGAAACTGGTTGATCAGAGTTTGAATTGTAAATGTTAGTGGTTTTGTTTGGTACTTGATTGGGCATCCTGCTTTCATTCTTGCAGATGATGTAGTCAAGCAGTGCCACAAAGGAAAACCAGTACACTTTCTGGGAGAGACAAAAAACTCTTCTTGTGATTGAGCCAAATTATTCATGGCAAATGCTAAAGGATGCATAATTTCAGCCTTGACTACATCTGCCTTCCCTACTAGGGAACTCAGAGAGACCTAGTAAAATATCCTGTACAAAAAGAGACAAATGATCTCTCTAGAGTGTCTCAGTTCACACTTGTGGTCTGGAGCATGCCTGAGCTCTTGTGGCAGAGAGCGAGGTTTCAAGGTCTGTGTGGTTTGTATTTTCTGGCATCAAATGGTTTTATGGTTCTTCACAGTGTGAATCCTTTCCAGGAGCTCAGGGAGTTGCTGTCAGCCCTCAGCTTTCCTGTACAAACCTGTCACAACATCCAGGATTAAAGCACCAAGCATGGCATGGAACAGCCCATAGATTTTGTGGCCCATCTGGATTGGCTGGACTTGGAGCAAAGCAATCATTGCCCACCATCAAATTCCTGGATGGTTCACATGGGGACAGTTGTGCTTCCTCAGAGCCTCTTTGATTCTCCCTAAAATCTCACCAGGATGTAACTGTCATGTTGCCCTTGTCAAAGATTGTGTTTTAGCTGAGTTGAATATGTTTGTTACCAGTCTTTTGCCTTCTTGCACCACACTGCTTAAAAATGCTCACATTACCAGCTGAAATTTGCATCTGCTATAGGAATTTGGGACTGTGGGTGGGCTTACTCTGTCTAGGTAATGGTGTGGTTTTCTGGAGTTAGGAGAGTTTAGACCTCCTTAAAACTGAACTCCTGCTTACAATGGATTTGAGTATTTTTATGTCTTGCTAGAGAGCCTTAATTTTTTTGTGCTGCTCTGTGGCGTGATCAGGGCAAGCAGCACGTTGTATATCTGCCTGCACTTGTTTGGAATTGATGCTGTGCCCTGGGTGTTGAGCACAGATTTACAGCTGAGGTAAAAAGAACAACCACTTGTTGTAAAAAGAACAACCATCTTTTCTTTTCCCCCCTCCTCAATGTGTGAAACTGCTCCATGGTCCTTTGGAATTGTGCTGGGCTACCCAGAACCAGGGGGAAAAATGGTGAGCAGAGTCCTAAATCAGTTGTCTCAGGTCTCATTTCCTTCAGGGTTCTGCATTTCTGACTCTTTTTGGCAAGAGTTTTTTCACTGCTTTGCAATGGGCAAGAGCTACTGAGGATATAAAATGTTTTGTTGCTGGAGAAGAAGCAGGGCTGGGAAAGTTAGGAGTCACAACTGTTGTGTAAATAGCTTTAAGGGCATAACTTCTTTGAAGAGGCCTGTTTGTGGTTAAGTAGTTCAAGGCATTCTCTTAGTCAGGAAACCTGTTTTCTGTAGCCCAAACAGAATAAAATCCACTTGGATCATCTCACAAACACCTTTTTATTTTCCTTTTTTTTTTTCTGGATATCTTTTGTTTATGTGATATGGCATTGCTAAAACTATCCATTTCTCAAAGCTTCCTTCTGCTCATACTTTTAGATTCTTATGAAGGTGTATTGTATAATTCACACAATACATTGTATTGTGTATTGGTCTCCTTTTCCTTATTTCTCCCTGTAGATGGAAAGCTGCTAGAGCTGGGGTGAAATCCATGCTACCTTTAATTACTAAGGGCAAAGTCCCACTTTTGCAAAGCACTTCTCTTATTTTCCTTGCCACTCTGTATCTTTGCTATCTTTGCATCTCTGTCCTGTGAGTTGTTTGGCATTTCTAGCCTGACAGGGCAGTGCTGGCAGGGCTACCTCACAGGTGCAGCCCTCTTCACCACTGTTAGATGAGGGAAAATGCATTTTTCACCTGGAGTTAGAAAATGATCCACACTATAGTCCCTTGCTCAAAATCCAGGCTGTTTCTCTTCAAGAGATGCTGAAGTTATATCATGCATCTGACTGGCTGATGCCACAGTATGGAGCCTTTATTTATAGATGTGTATAAATAAAATCAATCTTCCTCTACAAACTGTCAAATTGTATTGCCCAAAAGCTGAGGAATCTGCAGTTCATTAAATCTGGAGATAATGAATGACCCCAACTCTCTAGAAAGAGCACCTTCTGTTCAGAAAGACTGGTTTGTTTTAATCTGGCTGCTGACATGAGTTGTCTACAGTTTTTTCATTCAAAATACGAAAATATTGTTTTTGATGTGTTAAAAAAGTTACTGCATGATGGTATTTAGTGTAATTATGTTAATTCATGTTATGAATTAAAGAGATCCTGAATAGTTGAAGGCTTGTGTGGTGATATGAGCACAGACAAACCAAGATATGCAGGCAGGGGATGAGGAAAGGAAATTACTTAAAGAAAGTGTTCATCTTCTGACATTATTTGTTCAAGGGAGAGGGCAGATCATTGGCAGCAGGTGCCCTGAGCACTTGGTATGGCTGGCTTTTGCTCACCTTTTTGGGATGTGGGTTTGAGTTACAGTGTTCTGTTTCATCATTATCAGGAAAAAAGAACCACATTTTGAACTGAAGTACCTCAAGGTTAACTCCCATGCCTTATAAATTAAGAAAAAAATCCCAATTGCTTGTCTTCATGACCAGCCTATGAGACATGGAGGCTGCATTACCCATTTCCTCGTTAAGCTGCATTAATCTGTTTTCTGACTCCTCTCATGTCCGAAACAACCTGCAGGCCCTGTCAGGCACAGCCATAGTGAGCTGCCTGGTGAGAAAGGGTTGGTTTCAGGACCCTCCAAGAGATTTTTAATTAGAGTCTGGAACTCCTGCCTCTCCATTCCTGGAGAGTTTTATTGCCAGTCTCAGGTCCTCCCTGTAATGAGCTGAAACTGGATGGGGTTTGGCACATGCTTGATTGTCCATTAGCAAGAGAACCTGTGCTAATTGCCAAGAACCCCCCAAGATCCACAGGGCCAGGCAGATGGATAGTGTGGGACAGGCTGCTGTCTCCTTTTGCCTCTGCCCAGGGTCCCAGATTGCCTGCTGGGATCAAAGAGGGTGAGACCTTTGCCCTGCACTTAGCAGCAGTCTGTCTGCCGCTGGAAGGTTTCCCTGTGCTCTCTCACCTTGCTGGGAGACCTCCCAGAGATCTTTGGGAGAGGTGGGAGGGTGTCTTTCCTTGAGGGTGGCTTTCTTTGCTGCCTATCCTCTTTATAGCCAGGAGGGAAAGGGTAAACAAGGATACCTTAGAATTCAAGCTGAAGGCATCCTTGGGATGGTGTAAGATGTCAGATTTCACTTGGCTTGACTGACAATATTAATTGTGTTCTTGGGTAAGTGCTTTTTCCTTTTTTGTTTACAGGACAAGAGTCTTCAGAAAGTCCCTTTCAGAAAGCTTGTGATGAGATGATCTGAGGGATGTGGCAGTCTTACATTGGAAGCAAGATAATTGATTTGAGTTTGTTCTGCTGCTGCAACTGGTTACGACGAGCAGCCTGCCCTCTGCAAGAGCAGAGCAAGAGGAGAGCAGGTCTGAGCACTTCTGCTGGGGTGAAGTTCTCTGGCTTTCAGTGTTTGCACAGTGAATTCAATGTCAACAGACACAGACAGCAGATCTCAGTGGAGGCAGAGGTAAGTAGCCTGGCTTTTTGAGGTTTCTAGAAAGAGCTGCAGAGCTAAGGGATTTCTTCTGAGTTTTCGGCCTGTCATGAACTGGCAGATGACATGGGAGGAGGAAGTCCCTGGTCATTTGGCAGTGCCAAGAGCAAGCTTTGAACCATGCAAGCTTCTGGCGGGTTAGGAAACATTCCCACTAGACATTTCAGAGTCCTGGCCTCTTGGCTGCCAGTGACAGTTTTGGGTGATCTTTTTATTTATAAATGGTTACTACTATTGAGTTGTTTCAGTTCCTCTCTTAGATTAGCCCAAGAAACTGAAAAAGTTCAAAGGGAAACAGATTTTCTGAAAAGTGTAAAACCATACCCCATGCGTTTTCTTTTGGCTCTCTACATGTGGAGAATTCTTGAAGTCTCTAGCACCAAATAAGAGCCTGGATCTTGACAAGCTATTGATTAGATGACAGAAAAAACTAATGACAACAGTGATGTGACTTGGCCTGAATGGCAAATACAAAAGTTGAGTGCAGTTATTAGTTTTAATAGACTAGCCACAGGATAGTAACGGTGTGAAGATGGGGAAGAAGACCGACCTGGCTGGATAGGGAACTTTTGGTGAACTCAGGGAAGAAAAATAATTTCTGACCTTTAGAAGAAGAGGCAGACAACTCAGGAAAAGTACAAGGATGTCATTAGGTCATGTAGAGAGAAAATTAGAAAGGTGAAAGCTCAGCTGCAACTCAATCTGGCCTTCCCTGTGAACAATAATAAAAAGTGTCTTAATAAATTCATTAATAACAAAAGGAAGGCCTTGGAGGTCTTTCCCCACCTTTATGATTATAGGATTCTGTGAAATACATTTATTCTTGAAACATGATACCCTACTTGTTGTGAAGTACTTAATTCACCCTCAGTTATATTTTCCTGGTTGAAGTTGCTGGAGGACTGAATTTCCTGGCTCTGACTTTGAGAAATCTGTCACTTTGAGTAGGAATGAAACTTGACTGATGCAATCTTATCACAGTATCACCATATAAATGGATCTTATTTATTTTTAATTGAAATGTCAACTTAAAAGATGCAGTGCATATTTTTAAATCACTCTGACATTATATTTAGATATTTTCATTAAGTTCTGGGTATGCAGTCCCATTAAAAATAGGGAGCTAAGTATAAAAACATGAAGTCTTAATGCTTGCTTACTAAATATTCAAGTGCAAGTGGGCATTGCTCTGGTAACACCTGTGAATAGAGCTATTCTGGTAGATTTAAAAAGTGTCACTGCCATGAGTGACAGCTACCAATGTATTCATAGTACTTCAGAGCCCTGCTGATGGAAGGAGCTTTCCTGCAACTATTTATCTTCACTTACATTCCCGTCCCATTTAAAATGTTTTTCTCTGTTTCAGGAAAGAGAGGTCCAGTGATTTTTTTATTGTTAAAACAAGCACTGCTTCTAACTCTGCTGGAATGCATCTGCACACTGTGTACTGGAAGTCTGGATGCCAGGGAAGTGTTAATCCCTGCAGTCAAGGAATACCAGACATGGATACTTTAGTTTGTCTTCATTTGTTTTGCTGGTTCTTGCCCCAGGCAGGGCCTAGACCAGGCTCATGTGCTAATTTGTGGCAACTTGAGGCAGTGAGAGCAAACTGGGAGAAACCTGCTCCTGTTCATGGATGCAGTCCAGCACCTGTGGCTCCAAAGTCCTGCTCACCCATGTATGAGCACCTTGATTAGGGCTTTGACCCTCCCACCTGGCTTCCTGGTAAATCTCTTAAAAAACAAATTCTTCGGCCTGGTGTGTGAATGAACATTCCAGGCTTAAATAGCAGGGAAAGAATCAAGAAAGTATTTGATGCTTTGTTGACCAGCCAGGAAGCAAGGCCTATTTTTGGGTTTGGTCACTTTAGGCTGTGCTGCAAGCATTGGCATGAAGGTCTAGGGGCTCAGCAAGAGAACATTTTTCTCTTCTTTATTTAAACAGGCACATTCCCAGAAGAGTAACAATCCAAAGTTTACCCTTCCAGTGAAATGCTGTCTGAGAAGTGCTGGAAAAAGAAAGGTATGTGATAGAAAGTAGAGGTCTGAAAAGTAAAGTAGAGCAGAGCTAAATGCAAACAGAAGAGGAACTTCTACTACAGAAACTTGAAGGTTTTTTTAAAATTAACTATAGCCTAAACTGGAAAAAATGGGGTAGGTTTAACTTTTTTTAGAGTTGTGCCATATGTTCATTTTAATCATGATTAAGGTGGCAGGAAATGAAACAATTACAAAGAAAACCAAAACAACGCAAAACCAAGCAGGGAAAGCCCTTCCCCATTTTAAATAGGGAAATGGGCTGCCACAGGCTGCAAAAATAGTGCCATGCTATCACTTGATGCTCTGCTCTTCTCCTCTACAGTTGTTGGGATTTTTTGGGGTGATGCTTTCTTTTTCGTTTTTTTTGACTTAATGAAATATTTCCAGTCAGTGTGTTCCCCTACCCTTCTTACTGCTCAGTTCCAGCCCTAAGTTTCCTTTCTTTCCCTTTCCCTTCTTTCCCTTTCCCTTTCCCTTTCCCTGCCATATATGTAAATCAAGCCCCTGCCAGGTTGGTAAAAAGCAGGTGTGGAAGCCCAACAGCTGCATTCCTGATGTATCCACCTGGATGGCTTTCTAGGATATGTTCCCAAGAGCCCTGCAAGGAGCCCAGCAGCCAGGAAAAATCCCAGTATTTGGTTCAAATGGAACCTGGGGTTCAGTCAAGGTGTGCCCCCATCGCTTTTCCAAGGGCTGTGCTGGGCACTGAGGCATTGGCTGTCCCATGTTCAAGGTTAGCTGTTAGTTCAGGGATTTTTTAATTGCATCCCAGGGTGTTTTTAAACCTTTGGTGCAAGAGAAGATGCCTTTTCCCTTTGCAGACTCCTTGAGTGCTCTGCACTGGGGAGATGATGTTCCATTTGCTGCAGCTCCACAGAGCCCATGGTGGCTGGCAGACTCCAGGCAGGAGTGATTGCCCTGGTGTTTTATTAGCTCCCAGAAAATATACAGCAGGGAAA
>NW_005054304.1:3397122-3400957 GCF_000277835.1 Geospiza fortis | reverse complement strand
AGCTCTGACCCCTCGGGCAAGAGGCTACATTGCTTTTACAGCCAGCACTTAACCTTGCTGCTAAGACTTGTCAACAAGGAGGCCAATTAGCAGCAGATAAGATGGTGGATGATATAATGCAGATGTCTGTCTGGTAGGAGCATAACTGATGTATTTTTAACACAACAAGGATCTTAAAACGTGGCTCTGCATAAATGATGCCATCCCCTGCACTGTAGAGAAGCCCTCTCGACAGTGAAGAGTTACAGAAAATTGTAGGTTTGTTGTTTTAGTTTGGTTTGGCTTTTTTTTTTTCCCTTCCCACAAATTCTGTCTTAAAGCCTTGTTCTGCTAGGCTCATGATGACTATGGCATGTGTAGGATTGTAAGAAATAACTATGAAAAGATGGCAATTTTAAGCTTATTTTTTTAAACATAGATTAAAAATGTACATAGATTCAGAATGAAAAGAGGGCACTTGTTTTCCTGAAAGAGTCAGTACATAACTGGAGCTGTTTTCTGTAATCAGACATGGATATTGGAATATTATCAGAAAATACAGGCTAGGGGAATTTGAGCTAATTGATTAAAATCATGCAGGTCTACAAGGCTGTTCTAGCCCCCTGCTGCAAAGGGCAGGTGCTCCTTATCCCATCTCAGCATGTCACACTGACACCTGTGTTTGGGTGAACACAGGGGTTTTCTGTCAGACTAAAGCTACAGGGGCTGATTGCAGTTTATTTTGGTTGAGACTGGCAGCCAGGATAATTCAGTGAGATAATTCAGGCCCCTCCCAGCTTAAGTAATTCTTCAGTCTGGTTTTAGTGATTTAGAACTTATTTAAACAATTAAGCCACTTCTTCATAGAACCACAGAATGGTTTGCACTGGAAGGGACCTTAAAGCCATCCAGTTCCAACCCTCCTGCCATGGACAGGGACACCTTCTGCTGGACCAGATTGCTCAGAGTCCCCTCCAGGCTGGCCTGGAACATTTACAGGGATGGGGCATCCACAGCTGCTCTGGGCATGATTTGCATGATTGCCTTTTAATTGCTAGGATAACTATTTATGTCTAAAAAACTCCACAGAGAGTCTCACTGTTTATTGTCTATTACAGCTACAGTGTGGGCAGGAAGAGAGGGAGACACCACATCTTCTTGAGAGACACCATGACTTACCAGTGCTGTGTCAAAGCTTTTCTTTCAGCCAAGGAGTCAGAAGCAGAAGAGGAGCAGTGAATTGCAACACCAGCAACATGTACAAGGTACTGATAAAGGCCCTGAAAATTAGTATTCACACCTCAGGAGAGTAGAAATAACTGTAAGGAGTTTTTTTAGTTGAGTAGACATTAGCACTGCCCTAACTGCAGGAAAAAGGCAGTCCAGATGTATTTAATGTTAACAGTAATATATCTGAGGATAATTCTTATCTAATGAACACCCAGATTATTTTTTCCTCAGTTAGTGTTTAAGTAGTCTAACTTCCTTTTAGGATGTTGAGTATCTTTTCTTGTTCAGTGGAGTCAATTGTACCTTTGCTTCTTGGAAATTTGTCTGCTCTTAGGGTTTTTCCTCATTAGTGTGCTCTGTGCATTTTAATTGTTCCAATAATCTCTGGTTAAAAACCCAGGGTTTTCTAAAATGCTGATGAAATGAGTACACAATATTTTTACAATTAAAAAGAAATTATTTTTGTGACAATGTTTTAGTACATCGTGTTCTTTCATTCACTGCTTAGCTCATCTTCAAGGAAATTTCCTTGACTTCACTTGGTCTACTTCCAAGCAAAAACAAGTCCACCAAACTACTGCTTAAGGATGTGATTTGTTTGAAATGCTTGACTGAGCAGAGTGTGCAGAAGAGGAATTATCCCCCTTGCAGAACTGACCTGGAAGTTGCTACAAGCACAGAGCCCACAGAGTGAAGTTCTGGAGTTATCCTCGGACTATTTGCTGTATTTTCTCATCAGGAGTGAGAGACAGAGCTTTCCTTTACAATTTCAAAATTGAAGGTTAATATCATTGATAGGAAGAAAAAAAGTGAAGACATTATCTTCTTGTCTTGTAGGAGAATCCTTTACCCCTCCCTCCAAATCAACTCTAAATATATTTAAGGGGGAAAAAAAAGAGAGGAAGGAAAACCAAAAGAAACCAGAATATAGCCAACCTTTTTAATTAGAGTATATTGTACTTCCAAACTGGATACACTAGAAATTGGCAATGCAACATAAGATGCAAAGAAATATACCAGTTACTGTCAAAATGACCCTGTACAGCCTTATAATGCAAAAAGCTTTATACAATACAAATTTTTATTAATGTACACAAACCTTGACAGAATGATATTTGAACATAATACAACAAGTAAAAAAAAAAAAAAGAAGAAAGAAAAAAGTGCTGAGAACTTTAACTGAATTACTGAATGGAAAAACATGCCAGCTTTCATTAAAGAATGCATAGTGAAAACCAGTATGAAATTACCTTTATGGTGGGGGGAATTTATCAGAACTGTTGGTCATTAATCAGTAGGGGGAACCTCTGGAGAACATTCCTGTCTTTAGTCTTGAACTGCAAACAAATTATTTTAATATGCAAGAGCTCTGATAAATAGGGTATTTTATTTTCTTAAAAAAATAAAAACCTCCTAACACACTTTTCCTTACAGAGAAAACTTCTATAACTTGCCAGAAAGGATGAATTTATCCTTTCCAAAGTGCTAAACAAATTTCCCAGGTACACTAAACATTGCCAGGTCAGATACTGGTGCAGTGGAACATGGTCAAAACACGTGGCAGTCGCATGCGGGCAGCTCATTCTTGGAAGCTCCAGCCCCATTTATCTGCCATTTGGATTAGATACAGTGGTCTACAATTATAAAATTCTCTTTCTTCTTCCTCCTGGACAGCTGTACCTTACCAGGAGTTGGTGTGAAAAACAAGCTTTTTGATTTGGGAGTGTTTGGTTTTCTGTGGTGTGGTCAGAGATGCGCGTGTTTTACAGAACTGGTAGAGCTGCTGGATACAGATTGCAGATTTCATGCTGTCAAGATAGTAACTATGTTATGCTCTAAGTACTTCCCAACACAGAATTTTCTATTTAGTCTGTGCTCCCAGGCAGGTGTGAGCAGGAGCTCTGATGGAGTAAAGCATGGTGAGCAGGGCCCTGAGTTAGGTAAGTTGTTTACAGAGGTTTCCACGCAGTTTGGAGCAGCTGAGTTCTCTGCACTGCATAGACAGACCTGCCAAGTGCTCATCAGAACCAAAACTGTCTGCTGGAATGTAAACAAATGGTGAGACTTCTCTGTCCTGTAATTAATAATGCCAAAGGATAACCTGCTACAGTTTTGGATATTTCCCCCTTGTAACTAGCTTCCAGTATGGTAACAGGAGCGCGCGGATTAGGATGGGACGTCCTCCATATACAGGAAGAATTTGGTCATGACAGTGGAGAATGTTTGGCCATCTCAGTACAAAACAAATCTAGGAATCTTGCAAATAGGTTAAAGTGATGCAAGTTTTGCATCCAGAAAGTCTTTCTACACAAGCTTCATTTAAGAACTAATGAAGATTGAGTTACATTTCAACTTGTCCATATGGCTAAGGGCCCTTGTGGACAAGAAATGCCTTCCTGAACCAGGTTATTGCTTTCCTGCTGGGGTGGTTGGATCCCCCCATCCCACAACAACCTGTAGAGGAAGTTCCTTCAGGACAGCACGAGGGTGGGCAGATAGCATGAAAGATGTGACTCAGGGCACCTCCTACAGTGGCTTGGCCAAGGGACAGGGAGGGGACTGTGGCAAAAGCTAGGTCAGACACTTCTAATAGCTGGTAAAAGACAGCCAGATCCAAATCCAAGAG
>NW_005054304.1:3376958-3397089 GCF_000277835.1 Geospiza fortis | reverse complement strand
CATGATCATTTTGAAAGGCTTCACATTTTAGACTTCCAATTGTAAAACAGAGTGCTTTTAATCCCAGTCTTTCTTCCCACATCTTAACTTGTCTAAGGAACAGAAATCAATTAACGATCAGTTAGCTTCTCTTGCATTAAGATCACTCTTGGCATTTTGAGATTAACAAAGGTTATACAACCAATCTGCATTTGCTTCTTCCTGCAATAAAGTGCTACATATAACATGTCATTTTAATGACCACAAGTAGGAGCATTAAATAAGTACAAAGTTAGCTTCCTAGCAGGACACACTCTATCTGCCATCAACAGAAAGGAATAAAGTATTACTGATGACATGGAGGGGAGTGAGAGGACTGTCAAATTTGCAAGTACAATTGAAATACTGAGGGTATAAAAGAGAACTTTATGGTTCCAAAAGCATCTTTTTATAGCTTTATATTTCAAAGAAGTTACTGGTACCTTTTCAAATAAACAGTCTTATTAACTTCAGCCCACAATTAGTTTTTTCTTTTTTTTTTTTTTTGCAAGTGAGAAACAAACTAGTGCAAGACTAAAGCACTGTGCAAAACTGCCTTTTTTTTAGTCTGAGTATTTATACCCAGAATTTATCCATACCCTTTTTTAAATCCCCTTGTTGGATTTTTTTTCCACCATAGAATTCTAGTTATACAAGTTGTTCCTGCAAAGTAAAAGGTAACCACTGCATAATACAGTATATATATAATATTTATATGCCCTTTTAAAACAAAAGATGTATGCTGTGGCCCAGAGGCAGGTGTTTGACACAGCTGTGTAAGAGCTGAGAGTTGGGCCTGCTGTGTGGGTGTGTAGGCTGCACACACTGCATGTGTGTGGACATACACACTCTTTTCATTGTCATGCTCTCATTCTGCAGTGCTGAAAGCAACTTTTTTTAATTTCACCAGTTCTACTCCAAATCCTCAAACCTTGACAACTGAATACAAGGCATCAAACAAGTAAAGGAACCTGCAAAGAGCACTGAAATAATACACCAGTTCTCACTCTGCCCCACCCCAAACATTGCTCCTGAACAGCTCCACAGTTCAGGGGGAGGCCGGGGGAAGGCAGGGAGCGAGTGTGTGGAAAGGGGAAAAGAAGGATGATTAAAGAAGCCAATCCAAGGGATGTGCAAAAGCAATGTCATGGCACACTACAGGCAGCCTCTCTTCCACGCACCCGCACGCACACAAAGCCCAAAAATAAAATGCATCAATATGTCATCTTACAAGTGCTGATTGCCAATAAGGACACTCTTTTTTTTTTTTTTTTTCAGCTTAACAAGACAAAATAGTTTCTTAGATAAAGAGTACTGGGAACATGCCTCTGAAGGTAGAAGTATGCAGTAGGTCACCTCTTGGAGATTTAATAAAGCAGCTTTCATGTCAATGCAATAAGTATACACACAGAGCCATTTGCTAAACCTTACTAATGATATAGTACAAGTGTTCGTTACCTTTGCAGCAATGTATAACCTGCTGGGTTCCTCGGGGGATTTTTGGTACAGAATGCAACTGCCCTCAGACAGTTTCTGCCCTTTCTGTTAGTCCAAGGTAGGCAAGGAAGGAGTGTTTAGGTGAAGAGGCACCTCCTGGCGCAGTCTGAGGTCTGGGTGGATGGAATGTGAGATCGTAGTGGTTTTTGGGGAAAAACATTGTTAAAGGAATAAGGTGGGCAAACTCTGAGTTCCAGTATTTATCGAAGCACAGGGAAGTGCCGTTGATGGCCAAGGCTTTCACTGCCAGGTTTGGCTCTGCCCCGCTGCCGTGCGCAGCAGACATAGCTACTGTTTGCAGAGCCTGGGAGGCAGACATGACTGAGAGGGGTGAGAGAAGGTTCCTGGAGCTGATCGCTGGTAGGAGCGGACTGGCTTCCTTGGAGGTTGAATACTGGCCCTTCTTCTCCTCTTCAGAGCAGTCCCCATTCTGGTGCTTCTTCACGTGGCGGCTGAAGACAAAAGGGTGGGTAGTCTTGAACAGGCACTCGTCACAGCTGAAGGTCTGGCGTGGAGCGTGCTTCAGTTTCTTGTGCAAGTTGAGATTGTCTTTGCGTTTGCAGCTGTAGCTGCACTGGTCACAGTGAAAAGGGCGCTCGCCGGTGTGGACACGCACGTGCTCGATCAGCTTGTTGGCCGTCTTGGACAGGTAGCCACACTGGTCACACTTGTAATGGTTGCCAAGGCGGTGCTCTCGGATGTGCATCTCCAGCTCCAGCTGGTTGGCTTTCACTGTCTGGCAGATCCGACACTTGTACTCCATCTTGTAGTGCGTCTTCAGGTGGCACTCCATGGCTGCGGGGCGGTTCGTGGAGTAGATGCAGAACGGGCACCTGGCAACACAGCAAGGAAGGGCGGGGAGAAAGAAAAGAGGAGTCACTCAGCTGGCAGACCTGCCTTCCTTCTTGCTTCAACCCTGGCACTCAGCCCCTTTCTGACCTACTGAGGAGGAGAAAAAGGCATTCAGTTCTCCCTGTGAAGCCTCTTTCCGATATCTGGTTCACCTTGACACATCTCTACTTAAAGGAGGTTTGCCCATTTAATGGCATTCCTAGGAAAATATTGATTCACTCTGAAGGAGCATCCCTTTAACCTTCTGGCTTACCTTGATGGGGTCTTCCCCCAAAGCAGGCCGGGGAGTGCAGGGTGGGTGACTGATGCACGGGTACTTTGTGTAACCATTCCTAGTGTTTGCACGAAGTCACTTGGGCCATTTTTTTCCGTTAAGAAGTGGTTTAAAGTGAGTGTTTACAGATGAGTATGAAAACAGCTGTTTAAAGATGGAATAAACTTGTAATACCACACGTACAGCAAAAGCTTAGGAATTCCCTTTTATATGACCATGAACAATAAGCTTGCTGGGTATCCTGCTAGGAGCAGCTGAAAGCCAGGCTGTTGGGATGATTTGTAGGGACTCCCATTTCTGGGAGATGAGCTAGCCATGCTGAAAGGGGTGTGTGCTTGGCAGTGTTTGCCTACAGCCGCCTCTGCCGTGGCAGGAATTGCTCCTGTGTAGGAACAGGATGTGGCTTCTTCTTACTCACAGCAGCAAGCGTCCGGCCTGGGGTGGACATGGCAAAAGGCCTCACCCCAGTTCCTGAGCCAGGAGAGGCCAAGAAGGGTAGAGGAGGGAATCATGGAAGTTTGGAAAGAAGCCTGAGCTGCGTGCTGAACAAGCCTGGCCACCCACCAAACCCAAAACAAACCCAAACCAGTTGCTTGGTGCAGCTGAGAGGAAGTTGATGGGGACAGCTCCCTGCCAGGGGTCTCTGCTGTACTGAACCAAGCACGCACCTTCCACATGGAGCTGGTGAGCTCAGAGAGCCAGGCTGAGTAAAAACTTACAGCTAAGGCAGCTGGCTGCTGTCTTCCAGCATCCCTAGCTGCCACACATCTGCATTCACTCTTTAGCAGGTCTGCTAATTGTGTTCTGGCAATTTGGGTAATTTCTAAGCTGAGACTCTCTCTCTCCCTATGTGTGTTTTCCTTGCTACATCTGGTTGCACATAGAGGTATGATAATGATCTACAAGTTAATCAAGAGATTTTTGAGGAAAGTGAGTAATAACAGGAGGACAAAGAGATACAAAAACACCTGGACACATTTCCTGATGCACATCAAGTACTCTGATCCAGAGAGGGACCTGTCACTGAAGCTTCTAATGTGATTATCTCTTTCACCAGAGGACTTGGCTGTCAATGCACACATACCTCTCCTGGGCTGGGTGCTCTCTGGATCAGAATCTCAGATTTTGACCTGGAGCTGGAAGAATCATGTTTTTTTTCTCTTCCCCCACAGCAAACAGGAGACAGAAAAATACAATTTACTTAGATCTCTTCAGGCTCTTCTGGATGCCTTAAAAAAAAATAAATCAGAGCTTTTTCTTAGATGCAGCTTTCAAGGTACCTAATTACTACTTGAACTGGGCAGGAATATAGACTGAGAAACCCACTCTGTTGGGAAGACTTGAGTCATATTATGGTCATGGTTTTTCCTTGGTAAATAGAACAGATTTTACGCAGCTTAAACCAAATGTGCATTAGACAACTGGTCTGTATTCCAAGGCAGACATCCCGTCGTTCTGACACAAGTGCTTGTTTCTCAATCTGGTCTTCTTTCCACATTCAGTCATCTCATCTCAAGTGAGCACAGATCCCAGACTGTGGAGCTACTGAGCTGCAGACCAGAGGCTGCCTGGCAAACAGGACCAGTTTTCCAAAGCTGCACGCGGTAACGTTGGGCGCGGTGCGCTCCTCGTGTCCCAGCCACAGCGCACCACCATCAGCCTGAGCAGCAGGAGCTGGGAGCCCCATGCTGAACCCTAGCTGGGCTCCCAGTGCTTCCAGCCTTTTTTCCTGCAGCAGCTGGACCAGACAGAGGCCAGGGATGTGCCTCTTTCCTAACATCACGCTGCCTGCCCAGAGACAAGCGTATGGCCCCAGCAGTCCCTCTTTCCCTCAGGGCTCAGACTTTGACATAAGGGCACACTCATTCTCTAGAAACACTGCTCTGCACCAAAAGACCCTAAAGATACCACCACAGCCAAAACCAAAGGGCTTTTATCTTAAAAGACTGTATTACTCGTTACATGTTAATTTATACAATAGTGATTGTTGTGGGGCATGCAAACAAAGCAGGAAGCATCCAAGTTATTCATTCTTGGAGAGAAATTACTTTGGATTTGAGTATACAAAGGCTATAACCTTTAAGGTTGTAACTTCATACCTAGGGGCTGTACAGGATTTAGTTTCTCTGAGCCAGGTGCAGAATAGAGCCTGTGCTGGGAGCTTCTTTTTGCTCGGATGCCTTGGAAAAAACCCTTATTTTGCCAAGAGCTCTTTGCAGTACTGCCTTATTCTCTGCAGGACCCATCTCATACTGTCACCCCTTTGACTTGAATGGGGAGAGGACCACAGTTTGTTAGAGCTCCTCCGCTGCTAGGTTACCAATCTGCTGTAATGATGCAAGCCTGAAGGACAGGCCTTGGGTCATCTAAACACAAGGAAACGCCAAATCTGGATTATTAGTTAACCAACCCTTTCTGACTGACTTCCTTTTGTCCTATCCCCACAGTATTAAGGTGCTTAACACAGTAAAAGTTTGTGTACTTGCTTTCCTTACTTGAGCCCACCGGTGGGGACAGTGTGGCATTTCTTGTGCTCCAGTAATTGCTCAGGTGTCTTCATGAACTTGTGGCACACGTCACACTCGAACATCCGTGTGATCAGGTGGATTTGCAGGTGACGCTCAAACATATTTTTTGTTTTACAGACAAAGTTACAGAAAACACATTCAAAGCCTGAAAAGTAGAACAGCAGAACTTAGTCCTTACACTGTGGCCAGATTGACTGCATAGAGAGTGAGAGTTTGTATCAAATATTTTAAGCAAATTATAAACAAACATTAAACAAATTTTAAACAATTTTTTACCTTTCTCTGACTTCTCTTCAGTGTTCACTGAGGTCTGACTACCAGGCACTACAGAAATGACTAGTAGGTTGTTTGACCCCTTGGATTTTGGGGCTATATCTGCATCTTCTTTGCTGTTGGCAGAGTCGCTCAGTGCTGACAGCGAAGATGAAGATGGACTGTTAGACTCACTGGGTGTCTTCCTCTCTTCAGCTGAAAAACAAAACACAACAACTAGTTCACCAGATTAGATGGAGTCTCCACGATTCTGTTTTAAACTTCAGGAAGTACTTATATTCAGAGTTAATTCAAAACAAGTCTGAAATTAATTGAGCTGATAAAAAAAAACATTGTTGGGCCTCTTTCCTTTTTATTAGTGTTTAACCAGAGTACTTGTCTCAGTTTATCCTGCTGCTGACTGTTTCTGTGGTGGTAGAGGGAAGGGATCATACAATTTTACCTCATTACTCGACTGAAAAGAATCCCAAGAAAACACTTTGATTACTCCGAGTTCAAAAGCTTGTCACTCAGAAAGGGAGCAGAATTTCTGTAGGTTTGAGAGGCAGAAACCAAAAGTACCTACTGGTCCAAGCTAAACTTCCCCCACCTTTTCATTTATGTGGGCCCAGTGAGTAAATTTGGGATGAAGGGTAAACGAGAATAATCTCCCTCATTGTACTGAAGAACATCCTCAGTAATCATTGCAGAGGCAACAGTGTGGTCTCAAGATTTATATGTTTTTATTAGGATCTCCTTCAAAGGTAATTGAAAAGCATGTTATTTAACTGGACCTAGAGATAGAGTTTCGAAAGAAAGAAAGAAAGAAAGAAAGAAAAGAAAGAAAGAAAAGAAAGAAAGAAAGAAAGAAAGAAAAGAAAAGAAAGAAAAGAAAGAAAAGAAAGAAAAGAAAGAAAAGAAAGAAAAGAAAGAAAAGAAAGAAAAGAAAGAAAAGAAAGAAAAGAAAGAAAAGAAAGAAAAGAAAGAAAAGAAAGAAAAGAAAGAAAAGAAAGAAAAGAAAGAAAAGAAAGAAAAGAAAGAAAAGAAAGAAAAGAAAGAAAAGAAAGAAAAGAAAGAAAAGAAAGAAAAGAAAGAAAAGAAAGAAAAGAAAGAAAAGAAAGAAAAGAAAGAAAAGAAAGAAAAGAAAGAAAAGAAAGAAAAGAAAGAAAAGAAAGAAAAGAAAGAAAAGAAAGAAAAGAAAGAAAAGAAAGAAAAGAAAGAAAAGAAAGAAAAGAAAGAAAAGAAAGAAAAGAAAGAAAAGAAAGAAAAGAAAGAAAAGAAAGAAAAGAAAGAAAAGAAAGAAAAGAAAGAAAAGAAAGAAAAGAAAGAAAAGAAAGAAAAGAAAGAAAAGAAAGAAAAGAAAGAAAAGAAAGAAAAGAAAGAAAAGAAAGAAAAGAAAGAAAAGAAAGAAAAGAAAGAAAAGAAAGAAAAGAAAGAAAAGAAAGAAAAGAAAGAAAAGAAAGAAAAGAAAGAAAAGAAAGAAAAGAAAGAAAAGAAAGAAAAGAAAGAAAAGAAAGAAAAGAAAGAAAAGAAAGAAAAGAAAGAAAAGAAAGAAAAGAAAGAAAAGAAAGAAAAGAAAGAAAAGAAAGAAAAGAAAGAAAAGAAAGAAAAGAAAGAAAAGAAAGAAAAGAAAGAAAAGAAAGAAAAGAAAGAAAAGAAAGAAAAGAAAGAAAAGAAAGAAAAGAAAGAAAAGAAAGAAAAGAAAGAAAAGAAAGAAAAGAAAGAAAAGAAAGAAAAGAAAGAAAAGAAAGAAAAGAAAGAAAAGAAAGAAAAGAAAGAAAAGAAAGAAAAGAAAGAAAAGAAAGAAAAGAAAGAAAAGAAAGAAAAGAAAGAAAAGAAAGAAAAGAAAGAAAAGAAAGAAAAGAAAGAAAAGAAAGAAAAGAAAGAAAAGAAAGAAAAGAAAGAAAAGAAAGAAAAGAAAGAAAAGAAAGAAAAGAAAGAAAAGAAAGAAAAGAAAGAAAAGAAAGAAAAGAAAGAAAAGAAAGAAAAGAAAGAAAAGAAAGAAAAGAAAGAAAAGAAAGAAAAGAAAGAAAAGAAAGAAAAGAAAGAAAAGAAAGAAAAGAAAGAAAAGAAAGAAAAGAAAGAAAAGAAAGAAAAGAAAGAAAAGAAAGAAAAGAAAGAAAAGAAAGAAAAGAAAGAAAAGAAAGAAAAGAAAGAAAAGAAAGAAAAGAAAGAAAAGAAAGAAAAGAAAGAAAAGAAAGAAAAGAAAGAAAAGAAAGAAAAGAAAGAAAAGAAAGAAAAGAAAGAAAAGAAAGAAAAGAAAGAAAAGAAAGAAAAGAAAGAAAAGAAAGAAAAGAAAGAAAAGAAAGAAAAGAAAGAAAAGAAAGAAAAGAAAGAAAAGAAAGAAAAGAAAGAAAAGAAAGAAAAGAAAGAAAAGAAAGAAAAGAAAGAAAAGAAAGAAAAGAAAGAAAAGAAAGAAAAGAAAGAAAAGAAAGAAAAGAAAGAAAAGAAAGAAAAGAAAGAAAAGAAAGAAAAGAAAGAAAAGAAAGAAAAGAAAGAAAAGAAAGAAAAGAAAGAAAAGAAAGAAAAGAAAGAAAAGAAAGAAAAGAAAGAAAAGAAAGAAAAGAAAGAAAAGAAAGAAAAGAAAGAAAAGAAAGAAAAGAAAGAAAAGAAAGAAAAGAAAGAAAAGAAAGAAAAGAAAGAAAAGAAAGAAAAGAAAGAAAAGAAAGAAAAGAAAGAAAAGAAAGAAAAGAAAGAAAAGAAAGAAAAGAAAGAAAAGAAAGAAAAGAAAGAAAAGAAAGAAAAGAAAGAAAAGAAAGAAAAGAAAGAAAAGAAAGAAAAGAAAGAAAAGAAAGAAAAGAAAGAAAAGAAAGAAAAGAAAGAAAAGAAAGAAAAGAAAAGAGAGAAAGAAAGAAAGAAAGAAAGAAAGAGAAAGAAAGAAAAAGAAAGAAAGAAAGAAAGAAAGAAAGAAAGAAAGAAAGAGAAAGCATCAGAGCTTCCTTATGTGTGCAATAAATGTATGAAGTTCAAATCCCAAGTCTTATCACACACTAGAACTGAACAAGAGAGAGAGTTCTCATATGAGAACTGCCATGAGCCAACGAGGCAAGGATGGGCAAATAATTCCCTCCCACCCATGTCCTGGTTCAATGAGAGCTGTGTAAGAGGAGACTTCACTAAAACTTCAAATTCTCCATGTCATACAATCCCCTGATCAAGGCCTCTGCAAACACCAGCACCTGTGTACTTAACTTTAAACTGAGTGGCACCTTTAAGATAAAAACGAGGGAATGCACTAATGAAATCTGATGACCTGAGCTGCCAATAGGGAGGATGACTGGATATCATACAGAAAGATTCACTGACCTTGGGGACAAGAGTAATACAAATGGAATGAAATTTAATAGCACAGAGAACAAGGTTATGACCTGAAGGGCCAGTAACAAGAATTTCTGCTACAAATGAGAAGTGCTTAGGTTGGAAACAGTCAAGGAAAACAAAAGCAGAATTGGAGCAGAACAAGGGATGAATATGAGCAATCAGTGTTGGGGAGCCTTCAAGGAAATCACAGAATGTTATTGTGTCACCTATTCCCAGTAGCTGCTGCTGGTTTGTACTGCCACCACTGCTTATTTCATTTCAGCATGTACAGCTGTGATTGCATATGTCCAGAGCAGGGGTTCCAACAAGAACATGTGCAGTGAGGGATTGGTACAGCAGGAAAACTGTGTTCCATGTAGGAAAAGGCTCAGTGTACATTTAGAGGGCAGAGTGTTGTTCTCCAGAAATGTACTTAAGGAATAAATACTGTGGAAGGAGGGATGAAAGGTGGAGGGACGAAAAGGAGGACTGCTGTTTCAGACAGAGGGCAGTTCTGGACAAGAACAATGTATGTGTACTCTGATTATCACTATGACACACACTGGAAATTTTGAAAAGGTCCCTAATCTTTAATGCAAGAAGCTGCCTGTCTCTCGAAATAGTTCATTTAAAACAATGCTACTTCTTTGAAGGCATATGCCATATCCTCACAAACAGTCCCTTTATGACCTGGCAACATCACAGGATAAGGAACTGGAGTCAAGTGACCCAGAAAACCCATTCTATTTTTTACTCTGTATTTGCCATATGTGTGAACATTTGGCTGAATCACCAGCTGAGGGGCTCACTTGGGCAGGGTGAAGGAAGAACAAGGGGTTTTGCCTATCATCAAAGGACAAGTAGCAGTTTCAATCTTTTAGCCACAACAGGAAAATACCGCAGAGCACAGCTCACTTTTGAGCTTTGAGGCTTTTCACATAGCTATGGGTGGTGTTTCTCATTTGCCTTGAACTCCTCTTTATGAAGTGAAGTAATGCTGAGGTATGCTGGCATAAAATCCCCTAAGAGCTTTCCAGTAGTTCATATTTCTGTGGTTCCATTTAACTTATGTATCTGTGAACACAACCAATTGTATTCTTCTCTCCCCTCTTCTTCATCCCTCCTGTTTTCCCAATTTTATTCCTGGTAGGACAAGAAAAGCAATTTAGCGATGGAAAAGTTGTGCTGGATGCAATCAGGTTCTGTATTGTAAATACAACTGTGAGTAGTTTGTGGCATCAAAAATGCTTCTGCCTGGTCTTATAAAAGAAATTAATTATGAAGATTCCAATTTTCTTCTCCTTAAATTATGCCAGACTTCATTAGTTGGACTAAGCATATGGAGCTTGTTTGAAAACTGCTATTGCTCTAATCCTTGGCCATTAAATGAGCAGGACCAGGGAGCGAGCACAACTTGTTCTGCTATTTAATATAAAGTACATTTATGGTATTGCTGAATCACAGTGTCAACTAAACATCAGCATCAAATTCCAAACTGATGGACTGGGGGAGGCAACACTGGGGGGGCAAAGCTCAACATAATGTTTATTTCAGACTTAGAGCCAGGTATGCACAATTAGCCCTCAAAGTCACCTTATCATCGCTCAAGTCAAAGCAGGATTTTGAAGAAATAGTAAACCAGGAAAACAAATGAAATATTTGACTGACTCCAGCAGGAGAGGGGATTTGGGGGATAAGGGGAATAGGAAGAAGAAGGGCTAAGTAGTCCTTCATTAATTTCACTAAGCTTGAAAATTGATCTGCACTACCAGATTATTTGCCTGGCTGGAGTCCAATTCACTTCAACTTTGAGAGATCAGGCCTTAATTAGCAAGCATTTCAGTGAAAGCAGAGTGCTAATGGGAAGTGTGAAGGTTGCACCTAAAAAGCAAGGAAGAGAGAGATCACTGCAGCGGGGAGAGAGGGATCATCACCTGTGTGCTTGTTGTTGACATGAGCCTTCATATCTGCCTCTTCCATAGTGACAAAATCGCACGCCGTGCAGCAAATGGAGAACATCCACTGCTCCTTATCCACGTGGAGGGACATATGACTGACAAACTGGACATTCATCTCTGTCTCAAACCCACACACATGGCAGCTGCAGAGAGAAGAGAATTCAAGAGTAAAAGAAACATTAAAAACCAAATCACAAACAGAAGCCTATTGCCTTTCCCCAAATTTGTAAGAGGAAACTCACAGCACAGTTTTCTGCTCTTCCTCACTGCTCAGTGTTCACTGCAAAACTCTTTTGTCTGCTGAACTGCCTTTGAACTGATGGCCATGCCAATGTGATTAAGGGCAGGCACAATGCAACAATCCTGTACATGCTATAATGATGCTAAATAATCATAAAGTTAATTAAAAACTACAGATTCCAGATGCTGTGCATCACCTAACCGATTCCTTTGGGCAATAAGAGGCACTGCAGCTTTGCCAAGATGTTTAGTACAGCTGATACACTGACAAACAGAGAGCTTGCTGCACACTCCAGGAGTGATTTTCAAGCCCTGGAATGGTTCCCATGCCAAACTGGGATCTTGTGCAAAACTGCCTGGCAGTTTCAGTGTAAGCAAGTAAAAATGGGTTCAAACATTTCTTATGCTTGACTGGAAAACAGCAGTCTTCAGCTATGCAAATAATTAGCAGGGATACAGATTTTGCAGCCAGCATATAAACAGAGTGATACTGAGAGGCAGTGGAAAGGACCCTTTAATTTAACTTTCTTTGCAGAGTCCTCCTCTTGCTTTGATTAGGCCATTAACATTTAAAACAAGCCAGAAAGATTGGAAAAGGCATATACTCCAGGGCACTATTTTGCTTTCCCAAGGGGAAGCACAAGATAATCTAATCCAGCAGGTCTCATTTATTTCTTACTTCTAGGATTTTGTAATTAAATCTGCTCTTGGCACTTTGACTAAAAGTAAGAGTGATTTGGTAATCTGCTTGGCCACTAGAGTGCACATCACAGTTTGCAGAGTGCACAACAGTGCATACAACAAGAAGAATGTCTAAATACCCATTTTATCTGGGCAATTCCTTTCAATTTTTCAGGCAAATTCTCCTGAAGGTTTTCTTTATCCACCATGTTGGTCACAGAATGTATACACCTCCAGCAAACAGAGGAAATGTGTAGATTGATATAAGAATTCTTGATAACGCTTTTAAGCTATTTGATTTCATGGATTTGGCTGAAGACAATGGAACAATCAGAGGCGACTGGAAGCACTGGGCTTTAGATTCGCTGTACACAACAGGATGTTTCCAAACACAAAACTTAAAGGAACACTGCTTAAAAAGTTAGAGGAGCTTCTAAGAGCCCAGCTGCCTCACAAAGCCTCTTAAAAAAACCAGCCCCACAGCAAACCTGCCAGTCCTTCCCAATGGCCAGCCAAGTCAAACAGCATGAAGCAGCCAGCCGGGGTTCACTGCTCATCCTAAGCCAGATCCGGGCAGGACAAATGCTGCAGCCACGGCTCCAAGCCCGCAGCACTAGAAGGGTGGCCCTGTCCCACGTCCTCAGCAGGCACATGAGGCAGTGCCTGGTGCCCAGCCCCTGGCTGGGGGCTCACCTGTAGTAGTAAGGGTGCTTCTTTCCATCGCTGCCCTCGGCCGTGACGGCGCTGACGATGTCCTCGGTGTCAGTGCTCACCAGCTTCACCGAGTGCACGGTCAGGTGCTGGTTCAGGTTAGCACGGCACTTAGCAGCATAGGGGCACAAGTGGCATTTGTATTTTCTCTCTTCTGAAAAAAGGAGCAGAGAGATGTGAGTGTATACCTCAGTCTGAAGCCAGCTGCTTTGAAAGCTGCCAGTAACCAAGTGTGCATTCCTTTGGGTTTCTCCAAGTGGCTTTCAGGATGATGTACTTTGGAAGCTCGACATTTTGGAAGTTTATAGGAGTCCACAGCAATTACTCAGGAAAAAAAAAAAAACCCAACTAATTTGAAAGTAGTTTAGGGCAAGCTTTTATAATTTGTAGTCGGATAATATAAAACTTTATAAACTGGAAAACTGGGGCAACTGCTGTTCTGGGAGCTGTGGCAAAGCCAGTGGAGAAACAGGTCAATAGTCTACAACTACTTCCTTTACCTAGCATCTTTTATTTGATTTTTGGATTTATTGTTGAGGTTGCCTATGATATCGCTAGCACAAAGCTGACAGCTGATGATTTTTTATTAAAATCTGATGGTAGGAGGAAGGGGAACACTGTATATCATCAGTCCAGTTCTAAACATGAACTAATGAAAAAGCTCACTCAAAGAACAGTGGAAAAAAATAAACTAATTCATCATGAGTTTCTGATGCCTCACAATTTTAAATATTCCTCACTTTTATTTTAAATTAATAATTTCTAGATCCTGGCAGCACAGTTTTTGTGCTGCATTTTGTAAAGGGTTGATTAAAACAACCAAACATTATGTTGCTTTTACAACCTTTTCCTTGGAGGGTCTGCTCCTCTAAAATTGAAATATAATGCTACAAGTGTGAGGGGAAAGGCATTGCATAAAGCAGCTCAGGACTAAGGAAACCCCACTAGACCATGGATCATCTCAGCCTTTTCAGGATGGATCTGCTGGATGGCTCAACATACACTGGCATTATACCAACAGGATTTCTCAGCCCTACATGGGAAATTCTTGCTTCCAAGTGTCAT
Source organism: Geospiza fortis (assembly GCF_000277835.1). Lineage (NCBI taxonomy): Eukaryota > Metazoa > Chordata > Aves > Passeriformes > Thraupidae > Geospiza > Geospiza fortis. The sequence goes on along the minus strand of NW_005054304.1, from coordinate 3,383,713 downwards.
TTTATGCAGTGCACCTCAGCAGGCTGACAGAGTGCATCTCCCATATAAAAACTCTGTTTGTCTCAGCTGATTCGAAGCAGATTCACTTCAAGAAAGTTGATATGGGGTAGAACAGCCCCTGTTCCTCTCAGAACTGTATGATGACAGCAAAGATGAATGAGTTATTCAATTCTTTCAGTTTCACAGACCTAAAACACCAAAGCCAAATCTTTTGTTGTTCAGTGACACTTGAAAAGTTCATCAGGTGAATGATATTTCTGTCCAAAAAACCCCAAATCCATAAAAAAAAAAAAAAAGGCTGTGCCTTCTCTTCAGAGCTCCATTACCAAGCTTGGTTATCAGTTGGTGTCTACAGTCTGATCTGCTGGAACCTGGACAAACTTGAATCAACAGGAGAAATGTCATGTAGGCTGCAAAGAAATAAAATGTTCACTCCCTCAGCCTGCTGTGACATTGTGTCCTGCTCCTGGGCTTGGCTCTGCCCCAGGTGAGCCAAGGATGGCTCACACACTCCTCTCCTTACCATCTTTCTCCTCCTGAAACAAACCCCACAGAATTCCCAAGTGACAAGCTGTGACCTGCACAGGCAAGCCCTGCCTTACCTGTGTGCAATGAGAGGTGCCGGGACAGAGTCTGCTGGCGACCAAACACTTTTCCACACACGTCACAGGGAAACAGCTGGTCGTTAAATTTCCAAGATGGCAATCCATTTCCCACCTCCAGCCCCAGCTTTTCTGTTTCTGTGCCAAAAAAACACAAAGGCATCTCCAGAACTCTGAAGACTTGCAGATTTCATTCAGTAGAGCCCTGTAGGCGTCATGTAAAATGCAGCACTTTGGCGGCGTGCTGTGTGATCTGGCACATGAGTTCATTTAGAAAGGAAACTCCCATTGCTGGAAAGGAAATGAATCTTTCATACAGCATCTTTCATACACACTCTAAAGCAGAATGCTGAGCCAAAGTGTTCTGGACATAGGCACAGGCAAGGAGTTGAACCAGGTTATGTACAGAGAGAAAGTCAAGAGTGAGCAGGGCAAGTATTAACCTCTAATTATTGTTTTGTGGAACAACCACTCCTTTGGCTTTTTCAGTCACCCACCTTTGCCTGGTGCATGAGAAGCCTGCTCTGAGATGGTCTGTCTAACACTGGATTATTATTCAAAGCTGAATAAAGATTTTCAGATAATTTCTTTTCTCTTGAGGCAGGAATTCTTGCTACATAGAATGACAGAATCATTTAGGTTGGAAAAGACCTCTAAGATCAAGTCCACCCATTAACCTAACACTGCCAGGTTCATCACTAAAGCTATGTTCTAAAGTGCCACATCTACACACACATGAGCAGTCTGACTCTGAAGACCAGAGGATTGCTCAGACAAACATTAAAACAAAAGGACACAGCACCCCAGTATGTGGCTGACATCCAAGGTAGGCTCTACCCAGCACCGCTGTCCTCTGGCATCAAAATCCCCAGCAGCTTAGAGGGCCATTGAAAAACTGTGACCCAGAGTGAGCTATTATCTTTTAATAAGTGGTTTTAATTGTTTCAGGAACAGACAGAGTCTGCAATACAGAAAAAAAGAAACCCCACAGAGCATAGAGCACAGATATGAAAGCACTTTGTAAGGAAGTAGAGAGAAAGGGACTGGGAATGAAGAAGAGAAAAAGGTTACACAATGCTTCAAGAAGTTGAAAGTATGGCCAGTTTTGATTTGGACAGAATGGAGCAAAAAGCATGGAGAGGATGGGGACAGCAGTGTACTACTTAAAACAATAAGAGAAAGAGCATCAGCAAGTCTTGAGTGAAAAAATACCCTGTGCAAGGGTCCTGTTCCCTGAGGAGAAGGGACTGCTGTTGTAAGAGGTGCACAGACCTACAAGGGCACTTTTTAAATACAGTGAGGAGGTTGGTGTAATTCTTCTAGTTCCACTGGAAGGAAGGATGGCACTGGCAGAGCACCTTTCCCCAAACCAACAGCACCTCTGGGATCACTGCCCAGAACAAGCTCCACCAGCTCGTGTGAACATGAACATGCCCTGATGGAGGAAAACCACTTGGCTGGCATTTCCAGCTAAATGGGGTGAGAGGAGCTGGGGACAGGAGTTCAAAAACATTATAGTGAGCATAAGTCAACATGGTGGAGTTTGGCACAAACAGCAAAATCTTCATCCCATGAAGCACTGAGGAATAAACACCCCCCCTGCACTGGCAGCCCCTCCCTGACAGACAGCTACCGCTGCAGTTGTGACTACCATGGCTGACAGAGTCTCTCCTTCAGAGAGAGATTTTCACACAACTCCACTGTGGTTTAGGCAAAGAGCTGTCAAATACTGTATTTAATTTAAGCAATAATAAAAACAATGCCTCATTTGGGGCAGAGAGTCCACACAGCAATCTCAGCAAATTTAGGGCTGGCCATACTTGCCAGTATGGCTGGCTCTTCTCCACTGCTGTTTCATTCTCATATGACCCTGTAATATGTACAATATTCACACCAGAGGAATTCTGAGCCACCTCTGAGTGCTGCCATCCAACAAAACATTTTTCTTAAAAAAATTTCTAGTCAGAAAACAAGTTCTGCCTATTCAAAATACTCATTTTGTGAAATTAAAAAGAAAGACACTCCCCGTCCCCTAAGGGCTGTAAGTGACCCATAACCTCTAAGAACTTCGATAAAGAAGGATGCTTTTTCTTGCTACCCTTGAGTTCCAAACAATGGAAAAATCTGACTCTGTGGTAGTGCTACAGATGTTTCAGCAGAGCTTTTTGAGTACATAATCAAAACAGTGCTTCAAATGCGGAAAATAGTAATAATTATAAGAGAAGGTCACAAGGGTGTAGGTTGCTTCAGTATGGTCCCAACAAAAAATGAATTAATTGGGACATGTACCAAACAAGCAGGCTCAATTAAGTAAATAAGTCTCTTAACAATACATTTCAGTATTAGTCATCAGCCCTCTTTTATCTCTTAAGAAAAAGAAATATATCTTCTTCCCTATGAGGGATTGTCCTGGGAAGCTCATGGGAAGCTGGAAAAATAGCAGCTTTCTGATTATGTCAAACTGGTGACAGCCAGTCCCTTGCAAAGCAGCTGCATATTTTTCATTGATGCAAAGGAGGACACTGAGGTGTTTTGAAAGTCCTTCTGTTTACTTGAAAGATGCATTTGTGGAGTCATAGCTACAGCGCTTCTTCCTTCTGACTGAATCTTCTCTCTGCAGCAAAGTGCTTTTTCTGTTCAGCAGCCTCCTAGCTTGCTCATGGCAAACCAGAGCTGGTGTTCTGCAACAGGAGCCTCAGCACTTTGGGAAAGATTTCTCAGCTCCAAGGAAAACCACCTATTGCCACCCATCCTACCCTCTGGGCAAGCTTTGACTGCATGCTGGAAACTGAAGCTCTGTGTCCATGCATTGGTCCAGAAATCTTCCCAGAACACGCCCGGCCCCTGAACTCGCCAGGGAGGTCAGGTGAATCAACTTCTACATTCATTCCTTGGGCTCTGGCTCTAGTTAATTAATTAGTTGATGGAATTGAGGGAATGGTGTTTTCTGGGAAGTGAGTACAGGCCCAGTGAGTCCAGGACCACAGCACTGGGCTGTGCAGTGTTCTCTGTGCATGCCTCAGCCCTGCTCCCAGGCAGTCAGTATTGTTAGCCTTGAAGAACACCTTACACAGGGGCCAGGAAAAAGATGGACTGAGACCAGCTAATGTTAAATAATAAATCACCATTGTGAAAGATGTCTCACAAAAATCCATCGTTCACCATGACATCCCCTATACTAAAATGAAAACAAAAAGAGAGGGAAAAAAGGACTCGATACATTTCTGCTTTAAATGTCCACAGCAAATTCCAAAACTCCTATGTTAGAAAGTCATACAAGACAAAGTTATATTGAAATTATTAAGCAATAGATTGCATTTCTGCGTGAGTTTTGGAGTTTAAAGCAAAATATGCTCAGTAAAATGAAAGGCCTCCAACTTCTCCAGTACAAGATTAAAAAGAAACAGAAGGATTAAGACTCAGGATATTATAAAGCTAATGATAAAATTATTTTGAAATAACTTTGCACAGAACACTTAAGAGCTAAGAATCTTATGTAAAGGTAAGACTTAATAAATATAGTGACATACATCTTTATGGACATCTTTCCTGCCCCCCTGCATCAGCTGGTATCACTCCCCTTCTAGACACAAGTCAGCTTCATGATGAATAGCTGTGTAGAGCTGATTGTCCAAGAAGGTTAAGAACTGCCACCATTTGTATTTGCTCTGAGATGAGGACATCAACTGCAGAAACACTGTTCTCTGCCTCCTCTTCCCCTTCCAAATAGATTTAATTTCTGGCAAACAAAGCACTTCAGCTTAAAAGAGTCACCATTTACCCCTTTCCTGAGGTGTTGGGCATACTTCTGAACACATGTGTATTTTCAGTTTTCACATTTAGTAAGTAATGTTTTCCTCTTCCTCTCCAGCTGGTGATATCAATACAGAGTGTGTGTTAACCACCCCTGCTGAGAAGTCTTTCCCCTGACTTTTGTCAGGATATGCTTGGAGAGAGGACACCATAGCTGGTGGAAGCTGTAACTGAAGAAGAGGACGAGGTGTGACCTGAATACAAAAGTGACTGTCTGGAGTCACCCAATCAGCCTTGTGACTGCTGGTGGCTGTCAGGCTCAAGAACTCCCCAGGGACTGCCTTTGGACTCTCATATTTTGATTATTTATTTTCTTTTACTTTGACGTATTTGTCAATTACTGCTTCACAGTGTTTTATGCTATGCTATGTTTTAATATGCTGCCCAGTGCCCTGCCCAACTTTATCTCTTTATACAAACAATGGAAAGAATGAAACCACTATTTAGGTGAAAAAGACAAGCCTAAGAAGACAAACAAAAAGTGTGCTGAGGTATCATTCAAAGAAGATAAATTCATGTTTATAACCTTTGCTGGTTTACTGTCTGCTCTCACATCCTGTAACTCACTTAAAACAGCTGCTTCTCTGTTTTATCCTCACACCTCCATAGACCTTGGGAACCACCAAATCCACAAGGGTAGATCCTTATGGTCAGATGGAATCCCATGGATATAAATGAAATAGATTGTTCTCTGCAATAAGTATTCCATGTAGAGATGGGATTGAGAGGTGCTGATAAGCGTTAACATGGAAGGTCAAAATTCCTTTTCTCTCCATTCTTCTGGAAGTGTATGTCAGGGTTATATTTTGGGTTATTCAGACAGTTTGACACCACACAAATGGTCAAGGAGAAACCAGGCCTGTAATTTTGAAAATTAAATGAACAGAAATCCTGTGAAAATAGAGTGGTGGTTAGAGTGTTTTCAATAAATGCTGCTTGCAGGCCACCAAACCAAAATTAATAAACTGACTAAGAAACAGTGGACAAGGTAACCAGGGTCCTGTGAGCTCATGGCAAGAGGATGAACACTCCTGTGCAGATGTCCAACAGCAAGGCATCTCACTTTGCTCAGAAGGATTTGGGACACTAAACAATCATCAGGAAACTTTTGGCTGCTCCCAGCCTGAGGTGAATTGCTGCTTTTTCCTTTGGGATCTGTCAATTACCCCACATTTACCCAAGAGGTAAATCCACTGCATGCAGCCCTACAGGAATGTCAGAAAAGCTTGCTCCATTTGTAAGGTTATTTCTGTTTGGTTATGTCTAAAAGACAAAAACTTCAAGAAATTATTTATTAAGAAACAAGGTATTAAGGTCAGATAATCATGCAAACATTGCTTTAAAAACATTTATTTGCTCAAAGAAATTTTCTTTCCTTCTTCTGTCTGCATTTATCTATCTTATTATAGAGTCTTCCTATTTCTGCAGTGTTCCCATCATCAAAGATGCATTTTATTGCTTTGGAGTCTTCCCCTTACATGTTCATCCATCACCTCTGGCAAGCACACTGTATTTAAAAATTGAGAACTCCTTTTATGAAATACGTAATTATGGCTCTGTTGCAAGCTTGTTTGCCAAAAGCCTATGAAAGGTTCCCAAGCTCAAAAATATATTGACTATACAGAACTGCAGTGCTCCAAATATTATATATCTTACTCCCTTTCCAACTTGCTTCCACAAAGGTTTTATTTGTAGGGCCAGAATCCTTATTTCTAGTGAGTCAGTTAAAATAAACAGTGGAATCCTTCCAGGTTCTGCAGTTCCTGAGTAAGATATCTCTCAATTTATCTAAGTTATCAGAGATCCTGAGTGGCCCTGCAGTCTTAATTTGTCCCCCCCTGCATTGTTGCATCCTGTCTGCTCTTGGTTCAGGGTTATCTTTTACTGTGAGCAGACTCATCCACTATTAACTGAGATAAGCAGCTGCTTTCTAGGCATAACATTTTCCTATATTCCTCACAAAAATACAAAGAAGACAGAAAACTCTAGTTCCACATGTGAGGGAGTCACATCCTTTTTGTTTCACAAGCCCCAAAAATCTGCACATGATCAGTCCGAGTGACAGAACAAATGCACAGAGGAAGCAGAAAAAGTCTACTTCCCAATACAAAAACTTTACCAATTAATACTCTTAGCATAACATTTTCCTATATTCCTCACAAAAATACAAAGAAGACAGAAAACTCTAGTTCCACATGTGAGGGAGTCACATCCTTTTTGTTTCACAAGCCCCAAAAATCTGCACATGATCAGTCCGAGTGACAGAACAAATGCACAGAGGAAGCAGAAAAAGTCTACTTCCCAATACAAAAACTTTACCAATTAATACTCTTATTTTTT
>NW_005054304.1:3375369-3376913 GCF_000277835.1 Geospiza fortis | reverse complement strand
TTATGATAATTAAAAATCCTTGATATAGAAGAAAGTAGAACCCAAGTGATTTTATCTATCAGCAGCACAGTGCTTAAGCTGCTCTTTCTGAAAACAGCAACCATCAAAGTTGGAAATACTTCAGTGAAGTGCTTGCACAGCCCACCAAAAGAAACATTAATATTGTGCACAGAAGTAGTCCAAGTGCACAACAGACAGCAGCACTTGAAAAGGTTGCTGAGAAACAATAAAAATGCCAGGGTTTGGGAAAAGAATAAAAACAGGTAAAAGATGAACTTTAAAGCTGACTCCATGGAGAAACATGGAAAAAAATGTGAAGCCCCCTTCACTGCTAAGACTGAGCCCATTGCTCAGAAATGGACAATCAGAAGCAGAGGAGAACATCATGGCAAAGAAAAGACTGGGACAACAACATCTGACTTTAAAACACAAAGCCACTCCCACATTCTACCTTTGCATCAAATCTCACACCTATTTTCACTTGTCTTTTACTTCTGAGCAAACCATGAGATACCTTGTGATAACCTTCATCAGCATTACAAAGCTCTGGGATTTGCTTTTATTCTCTGCATTAAACTCAAAACTTAAGAAACAACGAAGAAGAGAGAACAAAATCCAGTAAATTCTGGGCAAGGTGGCTGAAGCTGCAGATTTTTAAGGAATCTTAAAGCTACAATAATGTTGCAATCATTACTTGAAAACTACTTTTACAACGTGTACATCATGGCATCAGTTTGAGGATAATGCTGGGCAACAACCTCTGTTTCCCCCAGCTTGTATTTACCCCTGCCTTGCTATAGAACGAAGCACAAACAGGACTGGCTTGTGGTCACTGCATCCCTCACACAACAAGGAAGAACAGAACAATGTAAAATTCACAACAGGTGCAAGTCATGTCCTCCCCAAGCTGTGAATTTGCTGGCTGAGAAGCAGCAGTCCTGGAAGAATCCCTTTATCTCACTGCATGGCTCCAAGAGCTCCTCCGTCGTTCTATCACAGGGAACATCAGCTGGGTTTTGTGGCTGCAGATGAAGTAATGCAATATGGCCCAGAGGAAAAATGAAAAATTGCTTTTTTTTTTCACTGAGGGTGCTGAGATATTCCAAGAAAGGCAAAGGAAGCACCAACAAATCTGCTCCCCAAAAAGTGTTTTTCAATGCTTGACCTGATCATTGTTGGCCAAGAACAACTGAGCCTTCAAGTAGCAAAAGGCTCCATCACCATTACCTTTTTTTTCTTGTTTAGAAATAACAGCTGAAGTTAAATCCTGCATCTATTGCCAGAGAAAAACCTGGTAATGTGCTCTCTTATCTTTGCATAATATATTTAATTTCATTTCCTCCCAAAAATATATTCATGACAACAGTTTGATGTACATAATAAACTTACATAAGTTTCCTCTAACTCACTCCCAAGCAGGTGGCCCTCACATCTATCTCAAGCATTTTCTCTGCTTGCAACACTTCTTTTAGATGCTCCAACACTGAGTTCCTATAGAATTATGAAAGTATAATTTGCTCCTATTGCTATTTTTAAACCAAAAT
>NW_005054304.1:3365086-3375340 GCF_000277835.1 Geospiza fortis | reverse complement strand
TTAAGACCCACTTCCAAGAAACACTTTTAAAAATCACTCAAACATTTGTGCACATTAGGACCATTAAGGGGCAGACAAATTTTCCTTTTTTCTGCTTTTGTTTTTGTCAATGTGACAATTTCTGCTTGCAAGTCCACAGGAAATATGGGTGTTTCTTTTCCATAGAGAAGATAATAGACACACCTAGGGCACTTTGTAGAGCCTAACACTAGCAGTTCCCCATCCAGCATTCAGATACAAATAAAGACAAATTGGCCTTTAGATTGTATTTTTCTTTTCAGCTTTCTGCCTCTTTTAGGGTGAAGCAAAATCTTCTGTACTTGGAAGGAGCTGATAAGCAGAAACCTCAGCAGGGGATAAAAATAAAATAAAGTGCCAAATGCAGGTTGAGTTCCTGAGCTGAGTGAATTAACACAAAATAATCAACACTGGATGAACAAGTAACTACAAACATTTGGCCAGAGCCACCTTTCCCAAGGTGCTTGTGATTGTCGCTGTGAAAGAAAATGTTTTTGCTGCTTTTATTGCAGGTTCCCCAAGTGATAAACACTGAATCATTTTGCCATCACACTGCCATTTCCTTGAGGCCTTTAACTTACTCTTTTTAAGATACTAACATCTCTCCTTGCTCTCTCTCCTATCACCAGCCCATACCTGTAACCCATCCCCTCCTGCATAATTCTCCCATCTGCCTTCTGCTTCTGCAGGGCACCAGTGAAGACCACAACTGCCCCAAACTCAATTAAACATTAGGGCAAATTTGTACTCAGATTGAAATCATGCTGTAGAAGAAAAAAAAACTCCAAACCTGTCTTCAGCTTTGCTTAGATTACCTTTAAACAATACTCTTAATGTCTATCTATCCATCTGTCCAAACAGCTGATGAATTTTGCATTTAATTTACTCTTAAGCAGACAAATGTTACAGAAGACAAACTTGTACAAGGTAAAATAGGTGAGGACTGAAGAGGCTTAACGTAACTCTAAAAAGAAATGTCAGGAATGATGTGTTCCAATTCCTTTTGCAGAGCTGAAAAGTAATTTTAAAATCTTTCTATTTCAAGTTGAGCTCGTATTTGGAAAAGTTTCATCTTTGGGAAACAATTTGACTCAGTGCTGATGCTCACATTTACAAAAGATTCTGATATTAGGAAAGACAAAGAGGATATGAAACCAGAGATAGGTTAGAATGAGATGCAAACTCTAAACCACAGCATGCTGAGTATCAGTAAGCCAAATGCCTCATCTATCAAATCTTTTTCAGGCTGTTGTTCAATCACCACTGCAGCTTTGTTACTGAATTTATATCCCAGAATTAGAGCAGGAAGGGACTCCCAGAGGCCAGCTTGTCTCTCCCACACCCAGAGGCACATCAGTCACTCACCAAACTTACCCATCAGTCCCAAGAGATGCTTTTCTTACTAATTTTTTTAAAAAAACCCTCCTGTGACAGGGGCTCCAGAGGCTCCTCTGACAGTTGTGGCAGTGCAAAAAGACCCCACTGCTAGAAAGTTTCACTTGGTGTTTAGCTGCAATCTCCTCTGCTGTCATTTAAGCTGGTTATTCCTTATTCTCCTCACATGAACACAGGCAAGGTTTATTATTTTCCTCTCAAAGCTGTCATTTTACATATATGAATGTCATTATCATATCTCCCCTCTTTTCTTCTCCAGACTAAATAAATTGGTAAAATTCTTCAACCTTCATGCACAGCTCATGTGTTCTAAACCTCTGACCACTGCAGTCTCCTCCACATTGTTCTTGGATTAGAGCCAAAAATTGAACTCTGGGCTCCAGCTGCAGAGCAGAACTACCACATGTGCCTTACAGACAACATTCCCAACACCTCAGCCAGATGTTTGTCCTTTCTGCAATGCCACCTCTAAACACAGTGTCTGACCAACACTAATCCAGGTCCCTGCCTTGAGCTGCACTGCCTGGCATTCACCCCTCCCCTTTCTTCATGGCACTCACCATTCCCCCAGGCACAGAACTCTGATCTCACTGCACTGGCTGCTATTTTCCATAGTTTCTTCAGTTCCTCAAGGTAAGTCTGGACTCTAGTTCTGTCCTCTGAAGTGCCTATAGCACCTCCTTGCAAGGTGCGCTGCAGACATTCAATAAACATTCTTTCTCCTCCATCATCCACAGCATTAATGAAATGAATGAATGCCAGAGCAAGCAGAGCCTCCTGCAGATCCCACGTGGTCCCTGGGCTGTGACAACTACACCTCAGCCTTAATCAGAGCTGTACCTACCCTGGGTTTCCCTGCTCACCATGGGCATTTTGTGGGAGGACACATCAGAAGCTTCACTCAAGCCCAGAGGTCATTAACTGTTGTTAGGCTTTTTCCATATGCATCTCCAAGTTGGCTCCAGGTGTCCTTCCTGAAGCCAACAGGCTTAATTTTGCTGTTTTCCCTTCTTCCTTTCCCAAAACCAATTCTACAACTTTGTGTCGTTCTCCCCCAGGCTGTCTTCTATCACCTGCATCAGAAGACAGCTCCCAAGAACTTGCTGGGCAGCCCTGTGCTGTCCTAAATTCACTTCCCAGAATAATACATGGTAGACAAAGTCCCACATTTCTCACTAAATACTTCCAATGATTGTGGCTGCTCAAAAAACCCTTCTCAGATTTGACCTCCACTTGTGCTACCTGGTTAGGAATATATATGGCAACAATGATTTTACTTTTTCAAAAATCACTTGCTATTGAGTAACTACTACTCAGCAAACTTATTATGGTAAGTTAAATAATAAGAGTTGCCAAAATAATAAGAGATGCCAATGAGTATTTTGGCCTGTATGAGAACACTGCACAGTACTGGAAAATAAATTTTTCCCTGTATAAAGGCAGCCCATAGTAAAACAAGAAACAGAAGTTTTCAGATAGATGTCAAGTGCCTTTCAAGACAGCCATTAGACATGAGCTCTTCTGCTTGCTTTAATTAACACCTTTCATCTTGAAGGTCCTGTAAACAACTGGCAAAATAATCAGTGCAGTGACTTCACAGGGAAAAGAAGTGGAATCTATGTGGCCACATCAATTTGTGCAAAGTCCTGCTGCTTAGCCTGAGAGGCTGGCCAATTCACCAGGAGTTTCACGGGATGCTCAGAAGGATAGGATCACATTCCCTGCCCAGTAAATACTGATGGTTAAGAAAAACTAAGACATGTACAACAATGCACGTGCTGCACATTTCACTTGTCCTGCTTTAGCCAGAAAACACACCATACACATGCTTGAGCATGTTTTTTTTTCAAATTTGCTGATTTGAAATTATTTGTTCTGCATAATAAATTACATTTTCAGCTCTAAAAGGGACTCTGCTACTAATGAAAACCGTGTGGCTGTTCAGGAGACAGCCTCTATTGCTGCACCACCGATCTGCACCACACGTGCAGGAGATGCAAACCTGCTTGGGAGCAGATCCAGAAAACTGCAATCAGTTGAAGCCACCCATGGAAGGAACCAGAAATGTGGAAGCCTCTGTTCAATGGCTGTGGTGCAAAGTGGTTGTCAAGGCAGCTGAGAGCACAGGGAGAAGGCTGCAGGCAGGCAGGGGGATCTGAGGCAGGATGCGATGGATGGAAAACGTGCCAGAGCCGCTATCAGGCACTTTAGCACTGAATGATGGAGAACAAATTCTGCAAAATCTGTCTTGCTTTGGAGAACTATGCCAAGTACAGCCCACTTCTACAGCAGTCCAACTACCTCACCTTCCTAGAACGACTTCCACAAGTTGCCAGCTATCTGTCTCCTGCTATCAGAGTGCACAGAGCCATCCCAGTGGCTGACAGTCCCTGGCCCTCCAGAGAGCTCACACCAGGCACTTGTACCCACAAGACACTCTTTGTGGGAAGAATTAGCATGTTGGTGATAAGGAACTCAAATCAGTTACTAAAATCAATCTGCCACTCTGTCACAAAAAAAAAACCAACAAACCAAACCCTTTCCTACCATCTATGAAGCTGTAACAGGTTGGATTTGTTAGAAGGACATCTCTCCTGGATCCTTTTGCATGCACCTGCATGGATTTTTACACAGCCATACACACGCACAGCCCTGCGTACACACACACACACACACACACACACACGAGTATTTGGTTGAATCTTACTCCCAGACAAGTACCAGAAGAAAAATAAAACTAAAAGGGTGCTTTTGAGGACTGAGAGAGGCAGACTTTGCACAGCTTAGGGAGTACCTACAATTGTACCCTGCAGGCAGCAATGACTGTGTGGCATCTGCTTCCAGCCCCACTTTCCCCAAGCACATTTCACAGAAATTCTAAGACAGAAATGAACAGCAGGACCAAGTGCCTGATGGAACATGCTTTGGTAGTGAATTAAGTGCCACTCTCACTTTTCTACCCTGACAGGAAGCCAACAGGCGTCAGGGACTCCCATCATCAGGAAACAGAAGGAGGTATCCAATGTCTGGGATGGGCAGAGCTCATAACTCAGACCAAAACTGAAAGCAGATAAAATGATCATCAGCACTGATAATGGGATAAAGCAAGGTGGGGAAAAAGCACTGTGGAAGTCAATTCCCATGCATGTGCACTCCCCCCCTGCAATTACACTGGCCATAAAAATTGCTGTTCCGTCACGGGGACAGAAACAGCTGCCAGGGGCTTGCAATACTCTTTCAGGCTTTCAAAAAAGTCTGAAATCCAGCAAACATGATTAAGGGAATGGAGCAGCTGTCATACAAGGAGCGCCTGAGAGAACTAGGGCTGCTCAGTATGGAAAAAAGGTGACTTGGTGGGATCTTTCCAACCTGGATAAATACCTGATGGGGTAAAATAAGATGAAGTCAGGCTCTTCTTAGTGATGCCAGTGGAGAGGAGGCAAAGGCACAAATTGAAACACAGGAAAATCCATTTAAACATAAGAAAACAATTTTTCTTATGGTGAGCAAGGTCAAACATTGGCACAGCTGGCTCAGAGATTGTCCAGAGTCTCCATTCCTGGAGATATTCAGAACCTGATTGACATAGCCTTGAGAGCAAGATGATTCTGCTCTGAGAAAGGGACTGGAATTAGACTTCATACCTCAGTCATTCTGTGATTCTCTCAAAAATAATAATCCATGGGTTCTGCTGTCCTGAATAAATTCAAAATCGATTGCTTGTAATCATGCTCTTAAGCCCAGGCTTTCATTTACAAATTCTAACATTTGAACATTTTAAGAAAGCCTTCCTTCAGTAAATAGGATTACCCACAATGTGGAGTTGGAGGCTTTTTGGCAGATGTAAGCAAACAACAGTAAGAAGGTGTGAATCATTCTAATTAACTCCATGGGTACATAGCAGGGAAGCTACACAGGGGCAATTTAAATGCCAACATTTCACTGCTGGTCACTTCAGTGGAAATTCACAGGGTTTGTGTGTTTCATAGTCCCCTGAGGCCTAAGGGTATTTTCCAGGGTGACAGAAGCAGCAGCGATCCCACACACAGAAATCAAACCCTCAAGGTGTCCCTTCATATCTCAGTGTGCTTACAGTGGTCTCATAGTGATGACCCAAAATTCAGAGCTGGTTGCTGTAGAAAGTTGCAGAAGTTTGGTTTCCTAAACTAAACTTCCAGAGCACAGGAAATCAGAACAGAGCACAAATACTGCCAGAAAACAGTGGATATGAGCACCTCTGCTGGTTGGACCAAAAGAGTTCTTGCTATCTACTTTCTAGATGCTTGGAGTCACAGAAAATTACAACATCAAGAGCTATATCGGCCTTAAAGCATCTTTGAAAAGGAATTAGGCAGGAAGATACATGCAAACTCATACTAAAGAATGTGGTATCTGCACAACACCACCACCGTGACTATTTATCAAATTCAAGCTAAAATTCTAAACCCTCAGGAGGTATTTTCCAGCTACAGTAACAGAAGAAAATAAACAAGATGAAGTGTGCTCATGGGCATGCCAATCTCACCCAAATGCTGAAATTTCACATGGTTGAAGGATACAGCCTCCCTTCACCCTGCTCACAACTACCAGTGAGAAAAGGAGATGAGTTCCCTGCTTGCCCTGCTGGGGCCCCACAGGTGCTAGTGCTGCTGTGAGCAGAGTGTGCAGAGATGAGGCCCTGGGAGCAGGCAGGTTTTCACCTTCTAATGTTATTGAAGTTCCAGTGGAATTACTGCTCTAGAGAAAAGGCCAGAGTGAGTATGAACAGGAACAGGAGAAACCTGCACATCTGCAGAATAGCCCTGCAGTTCCACATATTTCCTTAGATCCATAAACATAAAAATGGGCTGATCCCATTTATTACATTATCAATAAAAGAACAACTGACAGTGCCAATCTGCAGGATTTTTGCACTATGATTCCAAATTTCTACTGAACTAAGTACCATGCTACTGATTCTGAACAATCCTGAAGAGGAAGCACATCCTGTCTGTCATCCCACAGGTCAGTGCAGAGTGTGGACACACATGGCAGAGGAGGCTCTGATGCATTTCAAAAAGGGACTGGAGCTTTACTGGCTTTATCTCACTGAAACAAACCAACAACCAGTAAATTAAGCTGTGGCAGAATTTAAAAAGAGAGGACTACTCCTGGCTCCCTAAGACCTACATCTTCCAGTTCCAAGAGTTTATTTTAGCCATGTGAAATTCATTTACCACCATTGAAATTACAGTGTTGCAAGTGGTACTAAATTCTCACCAAAAAAATGGATTTAAAAAAAATTAATCCACTACAGATGGGATTATTTCAATATTTGGCATTGTCTGAAGAAGAACACCAGGTCCTTGATAAACAGAGAAAATAATGAAATATTATTACACTACACATAGATAGATATACATGGAGAAAAAAAATCCCAAAAAGCCATGGCTGAGGTTTTCACCAATATTAATGAACCATCCAGAAAAGGAATAATGAATATCACTCATCTGGCTTCCATGAAGGCAGGTTTGATTTACAAAACGAGTCAATGAGATGGTGGAAAACTATTAAAGTACATTAAAGACTGACTAAGGGTCAGGAAAAGCAGCATAAGATCAAGTTTTTAATTTATCCAGTGATCTGAACTGAACTCTATAGTCTGACATAAAGCTATTCTGTCAAAAGAAGAATCTTATAAAACAGGAGATGAAAATGTTCTTTTTTAAAGTGACTGTTTGACATAAAAATTTTAATTTCTTATCCCTACCTTTTGCTAGATTAAAAGAGGCATCATTCTTATAGGGAGCAGCTGAAATTATTGAAATGGTTTGGATATGACTTTGTAATAGATATTACTTTGATACCTGGTAACTTTTGAGCAAAGTGTGTTTGGTTGATGTAGATATCAAAACTATTTTATTTCCTTTTTGGAGTAAAAATGAAGTTATTTGGACAGTAAAACTAATACAGAAAAGTGCAATCTAATAATATAGTTATTAACATAGAAAATACCTTAAAAAAGTGAGAGAATCAATTCCCCAAATCTAACCAGTAAATTTGAACTACGTACCCTAGAAAACTCTGTCTTCCTTCCTCAGAGTATTAGGAATTCACCATAGATTATCAGGGAGATACCACGACTTCTGTGGGTCTGATGAGTCCCTTTCTGACAGCTGGTGGAGATTTCATTGTTAGTTCCTTGGATACCTGAATTAAAATCAACTCTCCTGCCTGTGATGCTGCTACTGATTAGGAATCCTCCACCCTTTTCAGGCCAAATCCATCACAATATCATTATTTATTTAGGATTTTTCCCCCTCCCCTAAATGCCCTGATCAGTGCATTGCATTCACACATCTTTTAATATTCTTTCCTAATTATTTCATACTCCTTGGGGGATCTTATCTACTCAATGCCCTACAAAGAGTGCTCTGCCACTTAAAGACCCGAATTTGCAATTTTCTTATAAACTGGCAATAAAGTGAAGTGGTTTGTGCTGAGGGGGCCACTAAGCTTAAGTCTCAAGGACTGAACTTTGGACCCATCATACTTAAAAATCCTCTTTAATAGCTTCAACACACACACTTACACAAAACCCCCAAACAAACCAGAACTGCATTAATGGAAACAATATCAATATGCAGAAATTTCAGAGTACTAAAGAAATCATCTTGAGAGCCAGAATAACAAGTGAAACAATTCAAATTACAAGGTCATATGCCTAAGAGTGTAGGAACAAGAATTTCTGTTGCATGCTGAAATAATCAGCTGAAATTATAAAGGAAAAGAAAAACATGTTACTATTTGACCAGCAAGAGAGACACCAGCATGTTCTAGTTACAAAGCTGTGATTAATCAGGAGAGGCATTTCCAATATGCACTCAGAAGATTGCAGGCTGCTGAAAAAGTCAGGGATAAAACCTCCTATGAAAGAGCACATATAGCTCTGACTACTCGTATTTGCAGAAATTAATGCCCCTAAACAGAGGCAGAAAAAGCCTAGGAAATGGAAACCCTGTCGTTTCAAAAACCCAAAAGACTGGCTGGCTCACTTTCCCAAAATGAAGGCAGGATTAGAGGAATGTAAGGAATGGCACATCAGATGGTGAACATCTCAAGGAAGAAGAATTATCAAAGTTGAAGGACAGCACTTGTGAGATAACAAAAGTAGAACTTGCTGTGAATAAATCCAGGCTGGAAAGAGAGTGGTCCCAGTTCTTCAAAGGGGTGAGCTTCTGAAACAGCATCCTCATAAAAATAATAAGGATGATGGGGTTTAAGATGGAGCTTGGTAATGAATAAGACTGCATAATGTTACCTAGTACAGAAAGGAACTGAATTTGACACATGAAATATCTTAGTGTCCTATGTTCCTGTCACTTTTCCCAATTCCTCTGCAGCTAGGGTGCCAAAAAGTCTGCAGACAGAAAGTTGGCAGGAGTCTGGGGACACGGTGCCCATTTTGGCGCTCACTTGAGAAGCAGCAACCGCGTACGTGGGGTCCCACCAGGGCCCCTGGACTGGGAATTGCCTATCACTTTCTTATGCTGCTCTTTTCTGCTTCTTACTGTCCTGTTTCAGGGGTGGAGTAACACAAAACAAATCTCAAGCAAAAGCATTTTTATGTGGGAGACCACATCCACACTTCCACAGCATTTTCTGTAATGCTTTCTGTAGGCCTTGCACAATGGTTTGTTTCTGTTCCTTAATGCTGCTCTTCGAAGGGATAAAATGTTTCCAGAGCTATCCATAGCAGTACATAAGCTATTTCTTCTGGCAAGGCTGAAACTATATAGGAAATTTACCTGTGGGTATTCTGCTGCTCTTTTACATGAATATAATATTTGTAATTGATTACAAATTTAAATCACATTCTTGGTGTTACTATGAAGTTGCACTTCAGGCCCAAGAATTTGTTGTGAAGCTAAGAAAAAACAACATATTTGGAATGATAAGAGTTGTTCCAAAAAATAAAAATGTAGTAGAAACTGGCATTTTAAGATTTTCAGCATACTTGCTACTATTATATATCACTCTTATAACCAAAGAGCAATACCAATAATCAAGGTTCCACAAAACAGATTATGGAGCAGCACAAACATATGAAAGCCCAGTTCCTCAGAAGCCTTTCTAACACTCCAGGATGATCTAACCAACAAGATACTTTACATCATTTAAGCAGAAGATCAAACATGTCACCAAAACCCACTCATACTTCTGTGGCCTCGCTGAAAGTGAAGTCTTAGAGAGAATTGAAATTCTTGTGCATTTATCTCGGTATGATGTCAGACTCTTGCTGCTAGAGGCCGTGTCCTCTGAGGTATTGAGCCCTGCCTGAGGAGTCTGTGAATTCTCATCTTTCATCTGGGCATATGAATATTCCATGTTATGCCAAGGTCAAAAGCCAGGATTGAAAGTGCTAACCTGGTTTACATTTTAATACTTAAAAGCACCACACCTGATCTGGTTCTCCTCACCCAGAGGTACAGAATCCACTGCTTCCTCGCAGAAGTGTGTCTGTGCACAGCCTGGAGACCCTTGTCCTTATCCTACAATTTTTTTCTTCTTGCTATGCATATTTACCCTTAGACAGCATCTAGCTCTTACCCTCATCTGCCACTTTGCAAGCTGTCAAATGACTATTCAAGCATTAAAAAAAATGAAGGGTCTGTTAAATTGTAAATTAAATGACAGTCTATAGATGAAAATTAGCAGTAACGTGCCCAAAAGTTTATTGATTGCTAAGAAAAGGTGAATAACCCCCCCTACAGCTGACTGTGTAATTACTGACCTTTAGAACCCCAGAGCTATTAATTTAAGAACAGATAGCAATGAACTAGCAAACGACTTATTTTTCAG
>NW_005054304.1:3300534-3365000 GCF_000277835.1 Geospiza fortis | reverse complement strand
ACATATCAAGTTTTTGCATGTGTTCAGTGCGACCTTGAATAGCATTACTACATGCCTGTATTTTCCATTTTAATGCAGAATATAACCCAAGCTATATCTGGACATAAAATGCCTGTCAACTAGTTCAGAAAATCAGTGGTAAGGCACCCACAGACACTGTGGCCTTTCAGTACATTTGAAGAACTCCACATCCTTCCAGAAAGGTTCTAAATTACTGCTAAAGGCAGGAAAATTGTATTGCCAAGCTCAGCCACCCCAGTACATGTCCTGCAAATGTTTCATCTGTACTCCAGAGATGGAGATGGAAATGGCCAGGAACAGGAGAATAGCAGACAGTAATTCAGCATCAGTACAGAAGCAGACACACACACACAAAAACCTCTCAACTCTCTTGATATTGCTAAATTTAATCTGCTATAGACTATTGCACAATTCATAGAAACAGCAGTCCAAAGACTATTAACACAAATGCTCCAGCAATATTTAACTTTTCCCTTTTTCTTCTAAATAATCAGCACTTATCATAATGGACAAATAGCTACCTTTTGACAAAGCAAACTATATTTTAAGAGCATTGGTCTGGTGGTGGAGTTTACAGTAAGAAAATGTAAAAAATGTCTGTTAACTGGAAGTAATGAAAGCAAAAGGTATCTGACCTGGTGCAGACGTCCTTCCATGAAGAGCAGTCTCGTTGGGCAGGAGATCTTTTGAGTTGGAAGTGAATGGTGATTGTCTAAATGTGTCTTCAGAAAAGAAAGGGCTATAGGAAAAAACAAGACGCCTTTTTTAAAAGAAAACACCAGTTAACAAGAGAAGAAGTAAATATGAATTTTGACCTCAACATCTTAATATTGTAAGAAATACCATCTTGTTAAAG
Organism: Geospiza fortis; assembly: GCF_000277835.1. Lineage (NCBI taxonomy): Eukaryota > Metazoa > Chordata > Aves > Passeriformes > Thraupidae > Geospiza > Geospiza fortis. The sequence goes on along the minus strand of NW_005054304.1, from coordinate 3,364,123 downwards.
AAACAGTTTCACTTACAGAATTCATGCTGAAAAATAGGCAGACCATGAGGCAGTGTGCTTTGGTAAAATTGCATTTCAGAGTGAAAAGTGAAGACATCAGAAAAGGCTTTTTGCTACATTTAAACATCTCACATTTGCTATAGCACAATACAATATGGATCATTAAAACTAACACTTCAAAAATTTGCATTCCATTGTCATATCTGGAGAGGGCAATCAGGAAAGGTAAAAAATATTATTATTTAATAATCTCAAGCATACAGTAGTCATCTTTAAAACAAAACTTTCAAATATTAGGTTAAGATGCTGACTAGTTCTATTCTGACATGGCCTTCCATGAATGAAACTGCATCCATGAATTTGATTTTTAAAGCAGGAAACAATTCATAAATTGAACAGGTGTATCCCAAAGAGCACAAAGCACAAAAATTACCAGCTACATGATTCCAAAAAGAATATTTTGCTTTAGTTTTAATTAACAAGCAAAGTTAAAAAGTTAATTTCAACAGTGAAATGGCATCCCTCTCAAAGTATTTGATTTCTGCTCAATTAAAGATCATAACAGAAATAAGAATTCCTTGTCTGCAGTACAGATAGACATCAGCAAGAGGTACATAAAAACATTCAAAATTGAAAACTGCAGTCTTTCTTGGAAAAATGCTTTCTAAGGGAATGTATTCCACCTGCATGCAAACTATCAATTTCTTCCAAGCAAAGCAAGAATCACTTTAAATCTGATCTCTCCCAGACTGAGAATCCTTAACAGGCTGGTGTACAGTGGGTGTTTTAAAGGTGCAGAACAGGAGGCCAGGCCATTTCTGCAGCCTTTTCTTACTCAGGAATAAAATCCAAGAATCTTTTCAGGATAAAGGCCCTACTATGAAGCCTTACAAGGTGTTGCACAGCAGGTAGTCCAGACTCAAAGTATGTGCCAGCTGCACCAAGCTGACTTCACCAGTCCAGATACCCAAAGTTTCTGTCCAAAAGGCATCACTTGCCTGTGCTTTCCCTCATGCAGTTTTTCTGCAGAGAGTGAACAAGGTGTCTCCACAAAGTCACTTGTATTCTTAGTCAGATCTCTTCTGCCTCAGGGAAACTTGTTGGTAATTAGTTGACTTGATTGCAAAACACTTTTGGCAACCATGTTGTTTTAATTTCCTATTAAGTTTTTTGGACACTATTGATTTTGTGCTGTTCCATATTTGACAGTTAATGGGATATTTTGGTATTTCTACAGAAGTCTGAATACATCCATAAGCAGTCAGCATTAGGCTGTGCTGAAGGGGAAGGTGTGAAGTTGCCCCAAACCTGAACAGTTTGGTGAATGCCAACACCTGAACAATGCAGGATATTCCAGAAAACAAGTGACCAGGATAAACCAAAACAGCTCCAACACACATGTGCAAAACTTAACTTCTTCCAAGACTCACACTCCCACTCAGGGGTGACATAATACAAAACAGACTGACACTGTATAAAAATAGGCCATGATTTATTGCAACATTCCTCTCACTGTTTAATAATGATCTGAAAGAAAAACAGCAATAAAAATGTTTTATTACTATTGTAACTCTTCAAAATCTTGTAATCCGCTCGGGTTTCCATATTGGTCTTCCTGCTTGTGTCTTACATTCAGTCACTGGGACACTGCTTACTGCTGCTTCTAAGCAAAACAGATGGTACAAGGTTTATCTATTTCAGGTTGGGCCATAGATCATGAGCAGGTGCTGTTGAAGGCCACATCATGTCATATCCCAAGGATTTCCCTCTCCTCCACTGGCCTCTGGCAAATTACAGAACCATCCTTGGATACCTCTTCTCTGCCTTCCTCTAGGATGGCAGCAGTCTCTTCAGAGGAGGCCCTATTGTTATTTCTATTCCAGCAGATCTGTCCTCTGATTCCCAGTGTAAAGTGTGGAGGGAGGAGCTCCTGCTTCTTAGCAAGAAATTACACATTGTCTTCAATCACTGTGCAAAGTCCTTTCTGATGAAGGTTAAGCTTTAGGATATTTTTTATTTTTCCTCTGGCTGCACTTTTCCAGTTTCATGGCTACACAGTTCTCTAGATGAAAGAAACTTATCTTGGCATCTTATGCTGGCGTACTCACTTCCAGATCACTTGCTTCTCCACTTTCTGTCTTCTCATCACAGATGGCAGGCTCTACCATCTCACTCAGCCACTGAACTGTGAGGAATCCTTGCCAGCTCTGGCTGCTTAAGCAAAGTCATATGGAAGTATATGCTGGCAAAGTCCAGGAATACTCACAGGAGGAACAGCAACAGATAGGGGACAGTTAGAAATGCTAATAAAGAATAAGACAGCAAAAAGTGTTTGTGTACCCATCTTGCTGGGGGTTTGCTGATTTAAGCCTCAGCACTGACACAGCTAAATCTTTGTGCTTCCAGCTACTCACAGGTGGACAACACTGACCTCACCTTGGCTCTCTGCAGCTGTCAGCACATTTCACACAGCAATTGTGATCCAAATGCCTTTCTGTCATTACTCCAGATGTGGGTTGGTGAGCCAAACTGCAACGCCACATGTTTTCTTAATGCAGTCCAAGTGCCTCTATCCTCCACTGGCTGCTCCATCACATTCTATTTTTAAGAAGGCGTCATACCCTCACCAGTAAAGACTTCCAGCTGTTTATTTGGTTTGGGGTGGGTTGGTTTGTTTTTTGGCAAGGTCTTTCAAGCCAATCTGTTTGAACTCACAGGATTTAGTAGATTCACTCACTTCCCCTCTTTAAGAATATGTCCTCATTCATGTCTTCTTCTGCTGATAAATAGGCAAGATAAGAAAAGCACCCAGAGAAACTGAACCAGGCACTCAGCATTTCATGCCCTGATGGGTAGCAGCCACTGTAAGGATGTCTCAGTAAAGCTCAACACAAGTTTGACAACAGCCAACTGTGCTATCCTCTTAAAAGTTGGCAGCCAAAAGAAGGGCAAGTTATCTTTGAACTGTCCTCAACCTTTCCAATTGGGATTATCTTTGCTAGATCCAAAAGTAGCTCTGGATTCTCACACCAGTCCTGCTGGTAACATCATGAGACACTGAAATCTATTTTCAACTATTTGTCAGCCTGTCCCTGCAGCGCACCCTGGATGGTTAATGAGTAGTTGGACAATATGTGCATTTCTCTCTGTTGGTGTCTCAGGCTTCTGCTTTTTAAGCAGCACAGAAAGGCTGAGCAGGCTGCATATCTGACAAATTCCCACACTAGCAAATATGGGAAGCATTCACTGTAACCAGAAGCCAAAAGCTCAATTGAATTATCTTTCAACTTGTAACATCAAAAAGTCCCTAATGTACATTTACTGAGCTGGTCAGTTTATTAAAAACAAGTTATTTATTGCAGCTCCATGAATGAATTGGATAGGCCTAGAAATTTAAGTACAATGTATTTCAGAGACCTTTTCTTTGCAACTGAAATTCTTTTCCATTCTGTCTGGGCAAAGTTGTTATAAGTTACCACTGAGAACTTCTGTAAAGGAGCTGCAGAGGCAAGAAGCTCTTACTCCATCTTTGAATGAACTCTTCATCACTTCAGTGTGCTCAGTCTCCAACTCATCCACAACAATTAGGGAACTTTCAGGTAAGAAATATATCCCTGTCAATTCCTGCCTACTCCTCCTACCCTACCAAGGGCTCCTAAGTCTTTACCAATTGCAGATACCACTTACTGCACAAGGGTTTTAAATGTTTCCATAGGGACACTTCACCTTGCTGCTCACGGATACATAAACACCTTGTGGGCTTGTTCCCAGCCACAGTGCTGTAAAGTGCACATCTCTTTAATAGCACAGGCCACAATAGGATCATGTATTTAACTCCTGCTTAATTTAAATTATTGTAATAATGTAACTGTAATCTTTAACACATCTTGTTAGCACTGTCTTACAGTCTGACTTTTAAAAATTCATCTCTAGAATGTATTGAGATTACAGAAATACTAAATTGAAATTTTTCTAAAGAAATCTAGCTAGACATAAAACAATCAAAATCACCTCTTCTTACATTGGTCCATGTCTTAAAATCCAGTTGTCAGCCTGGTCTTCCCTCAAGCACTGCATATACCATATAGTTTCTTGTAAGTTTCAGTTTTTGTTGAAAAAAATAGAATAAATAATCCTTAAAATGATGTGTGACTACTTGATCAGAGGAGAACAGACAAAAGCCCCTGGGCCTTTTTGACTTATGAACCCTAAACAATCAGATCTATAGTTGTAGCTTTTCAGATATGAGCTCCATTACTCATGGAAGTATCCTACATTTGTACTATCAGGTCACATTTACAGGAGACAGGTTTGAGTTCACAAGGCAAAAGGAGGCAATGCTATTTACAGAGCAGCTGTAACCATGGGCAGTACTCACCTGGCTGTAGTTCTGATGGTGTTATCTTTATTGTGGTTGTGCTCTTTGCTCACCTTTTCTGCAGAGGAACACACATGAGTTTTGTGATTAGCATATGCCATATGTTCTCTATCAAACTTTATTCAGCAGAACTATTTTAATGCTTTCAGGTACCAGCATTACCCTAAATTACCCTGGGTAAATGGTTCCAGCATTATTAGAGAATGGGCATGACTTTATTTAAATTAACACCCAACAAGTTTTTTCAGCTCCACATGTCAGTGTTAGAACTCCATGCAGAGCATGCAATGCCAGTGTTCACTGAACACAGTGCTGGTCCCCCTGCCTTTGTGTGACAGATGAGGTTCACCTTCTTTGCCAAGGGAAGTGGGCAGTGCAGCCCCAGGAGTGCTGCATCCTGCAGCCACTGGCCACTTAGGCCAGGAACTGCCATCTGCAGATTCCCCTCTACAGGGATCAAAGCAGTCGTCACAAATTATTTAATTAGCTTTCAAAAATACAGGAGCTGAACTCTGGCTTTTCCGGCTCAGCTGAAATACTGCGAGCCTGACCTGGCTGCCACAGTGCTTTAAAGCATATGCAGACTGTGGGGGACATTTGGCAAGGCCTCTGTGTTTCAAGTGTGAGGGCTGAAAGATTCCTATTAGTTTTCAGCCCTGGTGATCTCACAGTTTCATAGAACTTTGGGGTCACACAAAAAAATCCGATTTTGCTCTTTAATTCCAGCTACGGAGCAGTTTGCGCTGGATTTACCTGATAGCTGGAAGAGCAGCTCAGATGCCATCTTCACTGATATGTCCTGGCTGAAGAGGTTTCTCTCTGGCAGCACACGGCCCTCAGGTGCCTTCTGGTCGCGCCCCAGTAAAGTGCCGTAGCCAACGCTCTGCCCGGGTGACACCGAAGCCTGCGAGTCCTGGATGTCAACTTCCATTGGTTCTTCCTTTATCTTCACCATCTGGGCTTCCTTGAAACTCTCAGCTGCAAATATGTATTGAAAAAAAAAAGAAAAAAAAAGAAAAGAAAAAAGAATAAACAACCGCCATAATTATTTAATTAGGCTGTAATTTTTCAGAGTGCTCAAAGCAGAAATCACAATTACCGAGTTATAATTTGTGCACCGCATCCCTGCAAATGGGAAGGGAAGCAAGCAGCTGACAGCCTCAGTATTCTTCTGGCTGTTATAAATAGAAGCAAACTCTTGAAAATAATTTTTCAAACTAGAAAGCAGAAAACAGTTGCATATTTGCAAATATGAGAGTTACATCACTTTCTATGAATACTGTGTGTGTGATGACACACTAGTTAGTGAAGCTTTGTTTCTATTTATTAAATGAAGTTGCAGCTCCACCCCAGCTCTCCTGAGGTGGGCACTGAAGGCCTCTTACAAACTCCAAATTACTCTGTTTCAGTAGAAGTACCAGCACCTACAGTCAGAAGTACCAGTATGGGGATAGGGGCAGATTAGGGAACCTCATCTTCTCCTCTTTCTCTTTTATGGAAAATTCCAGAAAACCATGTGAAGAACCTGTTCATTACACCTGCACAAGCTTTCTAGACGACAGGAATATTCTGGGGCTTATGCTTTTGTCAAGGCTGACAGATATTCCCTCATGCCTTACAAGGTCCATTAACCTTAATGAACAGTTTTCTTAAGTCCATATCATCCCCTTCTTGCCTTCCTCTCCAGTGTCCTAGGTCTAGAAAACAAAACCATAGTCTAGAAGCCAATTTCTAGAAACCCCAGAGACAGCATAAAAAAGGCAATATGTCTGGAGAACCAAGAACATAAATAAATGCACGAACAGAGTTAAATACCAGGAGGAACATCCAGGTAAGGAATCATTCCAACAAAATTTGTTTGTTCCGGTTTTCCCATCCTCTCTAACTCACACGTGAGTGTGTCAGCTTCACAGATTTTATTCCACGTGTGAAAGATTCAGGCCTTTCATTTTCAATTGCCCAGTATTCCAATGGATCTCAGAGGCACCAAAACATGGTTTGGTTATCCCCAAAAATGTTTTCAGCTTATTCAGCTGGTTGGTGTCATGTTGGTTGGTGTCGCCTCCAGCAAAAGATGGACAGAATCCCTTTATCATGAATGCATCAGCATTCTACCTAAAATTAAACTAATATGTATCACCAAGTCCTTTTACATTACCTTGGGTTTTGCCTCTCTCCACATTTCTGGAATAGAGAAAAAGTGGTTTTACTTCCTACAGCTCTTAAAAAAAAATAAAATTTGAAGCCAGGAGATAAACGCCACTTGGATAAGTTCCAGGAACAATTTACATGAAGTGCTTTCAATCTTTGCTTATGACATTTCTTGACCTTTAAAAGACACATCTAAACATTGATAAAAATCTTTACCCTCTACTATCCACAGATACATCTCAGACTTCAGAAATTTTTATAGTGAATTCTCAGCTGAAGACCAGTTGGAAATATCATAATGCCTTTTTTTTTGTCCTGTTAAGAAGATTTTTCTCTTTTTAAAATTTTGTTTAAAGCTTCTATTAGTCTCTTATTATAAAAGCACAGAATCCTGCATCTGTGTTAAAAAGTGTAAAAATAGCATGCTGTGCATTGAAAGTGAGCACAGAGCAGCAAAGGAACGCATCAGGTAACAGTGTCAATCAAAAGCTCAGGTAACTCCACAAACAAATGAGTTCTTCAGATGTCTGACAGACTGAGCTCTGCACCCAGCTGCCAAATTTAGGTGCAGAGTCAAGCTGACCTTTGCTGCTCTCTCTGCTTTTAAAATATTCTTTCTATTTCTGTTCCTGCTCCACACAGTTTAATTCCCTGTCCTGCAAGTGCTTTTGTATCAGACAAACTGACAGGACCCCAACTAAGGCAAGAGTCAAGCAATACCAGTGACCTTCTCTCCCTCACCATCAGTGAGCACTGCAATTGCCTTAACTACATCTACATATTTGATCATTTCCTTTGACCTTTATCCTTCCAGCTGCACCCTTTTGATCTGACAGAATGTCCCTGCCAAATGTGAATTCTGTCATACTCTAAATCCCCAAAGCAAACACACAAAGAGAAGACTGAAGGAGGGTTTCTGATAATTTTACAAGAGCTAATGAAGGGGAAACACAGTCAGTCTGTCCCACAAGAAGCAATCATAGGCATAAAATCCTGCTGTGCTAGATCTTGTGCTGGCAAAATACTGTAATTAAGGTTATGCCAATACCTGTCTCACCATATAGGCAGTCCAACTCCAGCTTCTTGAGGATTATTTTCCCTTCTGTGCTGTTCATTGTGGACTAAGGTGATAGCCCTTATTTCTTTACATAGGTATCTCACATGATTATAGCACAGCTAAAGTTTTTCAAGTCAAGTACAGGCACACAAAAAGGTCTCCTGCTTTAAATAACGAAATCATTTTATCTTTGACTTTTATAAGAGACCTAGTAGGTGAGCTGGTTAAATAATCTGCAATGTATCAGAATATGAAGTTAGTATATGACAGTCAGGTTTTATTCTTCAGGTCAGATTTCTATAATGGTACAGCAAAATCTGTGGGCTAAAGAGAGTCAAACAGCTCAGAAGTATCCAGACCATGATCTCCAAAACACAGTCTGCTATTCATTCAAAACTAACCTGGGTGAGGCTCAGAATAACAGCACAGCAGTACTGAGACACTTCATAGGGCAAAAGATGAACTATATCACCCAATATGTCGTTTTCTGCTATTAACTGTGTGATACAGAAACACCTTAACAAAATGAGAGGAAACTATTTCATACTTGGATGTACTTTATCAAGCCACAGAGATGCTGTTTCTTTACAGAGCTGTATAACTTTTAACCATCTTATCTACAAAAGCCTTAACGAGTGTCATGCTATTCACATTAAGCAAGACCATTTTCCACATCAGATATGAAAAATAGAGCACTGGACAGGCTTGTTCCAGGAGGAAGCAATTTCTTCCACAGTTTTCAGGTTCCACAGATGTAAGGAATCACAAAGTAGTGATTCTTGCTAAAAAAACCCTCCAAACCTAGAAAAGCAGAAATGTAGAACAACTCTTGTGCTGAGTAAGGCCTAAAAACCCTAAAAGCTCAGGGTTTTTAAAAAACATTTACTCCTGAAAGCCTGACAGTGTCACCTCTCTAAGGTGCAGCAGTAAGAGCACTTCTGGAATTTAGTCTCAGACAACACCGTTCTACAGCCTGGAACAGAGGCTGGCCAGTTCTAGAAAGACCTTACTCAATCTCTCTGAAAGTTGGGACTACCACATTCCAGCCCCAATTGAGCACAAGTCAGCAAAGTGCCCTTGTGGCACCCAAGGCCAGCCCTATCTCAGGCCCCATTATCAGATCTGCAGCCATCAGGCAGAGGGAGGGAATTCTTATCCTCTGTTTGCACTTGCGAAGCTGCATTTAGGGGTTTGTGCCCAATCTGGGGCTGCCCCAGTACAGGGCAGACACTGACATCCCCAGAGCATGTTCAGTGGAAGGCAACCAAGGTTGTCAGAGGGCCGCTGCAAGACAGAAGAGGAGATCAGCTGTGAGAACTGGGTTTGTTCAGCCTCAAGAAAACAACACTAAGGGGACACTTTATTGCTGTCAACAGCTCTCTAAGGAATAAACGGAAGGTGCAGAGAAGCTCAAGTCAGATTTGTCTCATAAATGCACAGTGATCGTACGAGTCAACAGACAAGACAGAACATGGGGAATTCTGTTTATAGATACGGGAAAAAGAATTCCCATTGGGATGGGGAAATGCTGACAGATATTGCTGAGAGAGGTTGGGTTCTCCATCCCTGAACACATTCTAAACTTGGTAAGACCCTCAGCAGCATGCCTGGCTTGACCTGCTCTGAGCAGAGGTCTGGAATAGATGACCCTTGAGGTGCCCTCCAAACAAATTTATTTCATGAACCTTCAGCACTAGGCCAGCTGCAGGTTCATCCTGCAGAACTTTCAAAAGGAAGATAAGACTTGTTCTAAAGCAGCACTAGAAACTTTTCTTAATGCCCACTCTGAACTTCCCAAACTGCAGCTGGCAGCTGTTACCCCTTCTTTTACCATCTGCCAGGAGGGAGAAAAGTTTAATTCCACCTCTTTTCCAAGTCTCCTTCAAGTAGGTGCAGGCTGCAATCCAATTGGCCTTTAGATCTCCTGTGCCAGACTGAACAGGCTCAGTTCCCCAGAGCCTCCCAGCACAGGGAAGCCATGACCTGATGGAACTGATCAGAAGGTTGGAACACTTTCCCCGTGGAGACAAGCTGAGAGAGCTGGGGTCGGTCAGCCTGGAGAAGGGAAAACTTCAGGGAGACCTTACAGCAGCCTTCCAGTACTTAGAGCAGGCTTGTGAGAGAGCTGAGTTCAGACTGTTTAGCCTGTTGTGACATGAGAGACAGTGGTTTTAACCCAAAAGAAGGTAGAGTCAGACTATATATAAGGGAAGAACTTTTTACAGTCTGAGTGTTGAAACATGGGAGCAGGTTGCCCAGAGAGGTGGTAAATGGCCCATTCCTGGAAACGTTCAAGGTCAGGTAGGATGGGGCTCTGAGCAACCTGATCTTGATGAAGATGTCCCTGCTTGTTGCTGGGTTGGACTGGATGACCTTTAAAGGTCCCTTCCATCCCAGACCATTCTGTGATTCCATGCAGCACTCACATGCTCTGGAAGGGATACTGAACCCTTCCTAAAGCAGCACACTCTGCTTTTCCCATTATTTGAGATAGAAGTCAAAAATAAGGGATAGATTTCATAAAGAACACAAGTCATGCAGGAAATATTGCTTTGGCTGACACAACAGCAGTCCAACAACCTTGCATTGCCAAAATCAAATGAATACTTATTAAATCATTCCTGTTTCTTCCCACCAATTTATTTACAACTTCACCCTGTGACTAAAATTCAAAGTTGTTTGTATTTGCTGAAATGCCCATCAGCTTTACAAATCAACTTTTTGAATCAATTTAGACAAGAAAGCCTTTCCCATATGTCTCATAAATTGGACTCATGTACCAGTCTCCACAATGAAGCAGACAGGGGTAAATAGTGGGTCAACTTGTACCAACTTCAAAAGCTCTCAGCACGGAGAATCAGGCGTTTTGTTATGCTAATTGTTCTGATTTGCTAGAAACAAACATGCCCTAAAACAGCTTAAATAAAACCTCAGAGGTAGGGAACAGTTGGCAAGCCCTGAAGGTTCTGCTACAGAGACACAACAAGGAACATCTGACGTTCCCTAGGGCGCTGTGCTTGATGCTTTATTTTGCTAGTATTTTTTTCAAACTTCTGTTTTATATAAGACAATGTCAATGAATCAATGTAACAGGATCCTGCATTAAAAAAAATCATTAAATGGCTCATATTTATTAAAGTGGAACCTCTGAACTCCCATGTTACAGAATTTTGCAACTACAAGCTGCTTCACAGAAATGTGATCCAAGGAAAAAAAATGGAGCTAATTAAAGCCATAAACTAATTAGAGTTGTGATAGACATCTGCTGCCCCTTCCATTTAAATGGTAGGATGATGGTGGTACCTGCAAGACCCCACTTGAACAATCTGGTTAAAATAAAAACCAAAACGAGAAAAAGCCCCAACAAAACCCACTTGGCTAGTAGCAGGGTTTAATCTGGGAATGTGACTTGCCATGGCTTGCCATTTCTCTACTTCCCACAAAGAAAAAGTCTTATTTTGGACCATACACTTCTCCACTTATGTTCTGAGCTCCTACAGAAGCCCCAAGGAACAAAAGACTGCCCTGTATTTTCCCTTCCCTGCCCGTTATTGAGGCTTTCCAAGCCGGGATGAAAGTCTTGACAGCTCTCCTGAATCAATCCAGGAGCAGGGACTCTCATGAGGTACAACAGGGATCTCCAGAGACAGCAGCCTAACTCCACACAGGCACTTCCCAGAGCAGTCCACAATGTTGTGGAAAATGAATATGCAGCAAGATTAATTCTGATCTTCACCTTATGCTAGAATTGCACTATCGTTCTTTTCTCCTTGTTTCACTCTTTTTAAATAGTTGTTCTAATCCATGTGATTTCAATCAAATGTATGATACAGCATCAAAAAAATTAATGACAAGGCATGAAATACAAAATTACCATACACATTTTTAAGTGGATATAGGCTTAATCAAAAAAAAAAAAACAACCCAAAAACCCCATCACAGCCCTCCCCTGTAATAACCAGCTGTTCCAAAAGAAGAAGTATCATATAATTAGCTGTAATAAATGGAATTGATCAGGAATGCTTTTGGACTCAGTTGTAGGCAGCACCTCACTTTGTGTGCTGAGGTCATGAAGCAAGTCTGCACTAATTGCATGTGCTGATAACCCAAAATTAAGACACTTTGCTGGTACTGGTATATTACAAGAAAACACTGTGTGACCTGAGGGTTGAAGAACAAAAAATCCAAAGGAACCAAAGGGTACAAAATGTCATGCACTTGCTTGGGTTAACAAGGAGATGTGCAATACATGGGGAACTGACCCACGGAAAAAAGAGGGGAGGAAAGCAACCTGAGTTACATGCAAAATGAACACATTTCAAAAATAGGATAGATCTGAAATAAAGGTAAATGTGATTCAGACAACATTTCTGGGAAAAACAAGGACATACTAATGTCCCTGAGCAAAACATTACTTAAAAAGTGCTACTACCTGGGATAGATTTTATACTCTTCCACCTATACACTCATTTCTGGACGAGAAGACAAAACATTGCATGCTTCTAAAAGCTAATACATGCCCCAAACATATCAGCAGCATGACTATTTCAGCAGAAAATGAGTTTTTCAGCTCTAACAATGGCATGTAAATTCAAATATTTATTTTTAATTTCAGTCTCCTCTGAAATGTACTTTTCAATTTACAAGACCGAGTGTATAAAACTGACCAGGAATCATTGAGGGTGCCGCTTAATTAAATTAGCTTTTCCATGAAAAAAGATTGGTAGAAATGTAAAAAACAGGTGTATTTGAAACACGTTACTCCCATTTCTTCTAACTGATTTTGTACAATATTTTATGGGAATTTAAAATCTTGCAGGGATGGCACCCTTCCAAACAGAGATGAGAGCAATTTGCCCCACTCCACTCTCTCCTCAAATCTGTTTGCTTACCACTGGACCTAGTCTCAGCCAAGACTCAGCAATGGACAGAATTCCCAGCTCACCTTTGTGCACTCATACATATCACACTGGTAATTTTATTTTCTTCTGTAGAATGAAGGCTGAAAATCTGCTCAAACTTTGCCCACTAACTTCCAAACACCATTTCTTTCAAATGGGTGTTTGATTTTTTCTGAAATAGTAGCTTGATTGTTAGGAAGTTTTGTCCTGGCTGTTTGGGGGGAAGTGAGTTCTGCCCAGACATGCCCAAGAGACACGAGCCCTCTGAGCCTAGATAATCTTTTGGAAGAGGGGTGAGTAGGAATCAAGTCTAGGAACTGTGGGGTAGGAGACCTGAATCCCAGGGGAACATGGGAGAGAAAGAACTGGTGTAAAAGGTCAAATTCCACCTCAGTAATGTGTGGGGCAAGGGCTTGATCCCAAACTCTGGCCATGTTGCTAGAAGCAAGTGTCCAAAGAGCCCTTCAGCTTGAAAGAGACAGTCTTGTCTTGTAGAACTAAAATAGCTGTGTGTGATTTTCTCTTGTTCCTTTCCACCTGCTTCTCCAATGACAGCTAACAAATGTTCTGTTTATGTTCTAGTACAGGAAAAAATATTTATTCTATTAACTTTTCCTAGCTCTGGAGTAATTTCTGAGTAGCTGAGAAATGGGGGCTGGCAAAGGCCTGGTGATTTGGAATAAACCTACCCTACAGCATGCACCAGACCAAACCAGGCTCCAGAGATGGAAGGGCCTTTCACTACCCCGTACAGCTAAGAGCTGCCAACACAGCACCTCTGTTTGGGAAAAGAGATTTCCCAGTGAAAAATACAAACCAGTTTATCCCTTACATGGAAGGAAATAGCAAGGTCTATGCCCAAATCCCTGTTGGCTCCCACCCACAAGGCTGAAACAATCAGAAGTACGCTTGCTCAGAGGATAACAGCAGCATGTATGTCAGGAATGCAGGAAGCACAACACTGTTATGTTGGAAATTCCTTCCTGAATTTGTATGTGATGCAGGTTTTGGTAATTAGCATTACGCAGAAGAAAGGGAAAGAACAAAGCAAGAACACAATCCATTCAGCCCTTACCAAGCATATAGAGAATCTGAAGGGACTTGACTTAACCCCAATTATAAAATATATCAAATCTAACAAGGGCACTTGACTGAGGATTTCCCACAGAGAGTAAAACATTAAGACAGACTTGTTCCATTTTTTTTTTCTTTCCAGTACCATGAAAAAGGAAGAAGTTTGTTCTTGTTTTCCTTTTAATCTCAAGAGGTGGCTCAGGAATAAATGTGGACACCTCATCCCTGGAAGTGTTCAAGGCCACATTGGATGAGGTTCTGAGCAATATCTTCTAGTAGAAGATGTTCCTGCCCATGGCAGAGGTGTTGGAACCAGATGATTGTTCTCTACAGCTCCCTTAAAAGAGGTTATAGCTGGGTAAGTCTCTCCTCCCAGGCAACCGGCAACAGGACAAGAGGAAATGGCCTCAAGCTGCACCAGGGGAGGTTCAGGCTGGACATCAGGAAAGATTGTGAAGCCACCATCCCTGGAGGTGTTCAAGAAATGACTCGATGTGGCACTCAGTGCTGTGGCCCAGGACAAGGTGGTGATCAGTCAATGGTTGGAGTGAAGGACCTGGGTGGTCTTTTCCAGCCTAAATGATTTTGTCATCTTTAAGGTCCCTTGATGCCTTGAGAGGCTACCTAGAACAGAGTCTAGACAGTGTTAAAGGAATAAAGTAAGTATTTATTAAAAGGCCTTCAAAGGATACACTTTGGATAGCACAAGAGCCTGGCTGAGGCTACACCCAAGATGGATGACAGGTCCCATCTTTTCATGCTTCTGTAAGTTTTAACCCCATTTACATATTGGGGTTAATTGTTCAAATACAGCTCCAGGTTATGAAGTCCCATCCTCTCAGACTGCTCTCCTCAATTTGCTCTTGTTTGTACTTTTTGGGCTGCAAGATAGCAGCACTTTGGCTGCACTGAAGCTGCAATGGTGCCCTTGGTTCTCAGGCTGGGAAAGCATTGTTTTGTCGAACTAAACTGTGAGGAGAACTTGCTAACACCTTATAGTTCAGAGTTATATACTAAGGCAGTACAGAATCTGAATAATATGAAAGCTAAAACTTAAGGCATCACCTTCTATGATTCTATGAAGTGGTTTAATTAAGTAAGTTCTAAGTCACCAAAACCAGGCTGCAAAGTGCTTACAGTAGGCTCTGAAGTCAACAGTGATATAGGAGTATTCTACCAGGTAAGGTAAAGATTCAAAAAAACCCAAAATAAACCACTAAAGAGGCTAATCATCTTAAGATTTTCCTCTTGTTGCTGTCCTACATTAAACTGTATCTCAGTGTTTTCCTCTCCAGTTTCTGTCTCAGATGGGAATTGAGGGAAGTGCAGGTTGAAAACTGTCTGTGACAAACTGGGTGTAACCCCACCACCCCCTGGCTGATGTGGGAACACCCACGGCAACAACACCAGCTCCATAAATCCCAGTCACTCTTCACATCCTAATCTATGCATTAGCCAAAAAGACCACTGTCAGCAAAAACTGCTTAGTCCCTAAGAGCTTGTAAGAAAAATGTTACACTGGTGTATTTCTTACTTTCTTGTGTTGGGATCTCCCTTTAAAGCCTGGGAGATCTCAACACAAGCTGAAGACTTGACCAAGATTTAATACATGCTGAATTTCCTCTCATATAAACAGGTATTTAAGGCACAAATATTCTAACATAACAGGCAGCAATAGAACTATTTAAACACAGCCTGCCAGTGCTGAACTCCAGACTGACAATCCAGAACCCTCGTGTCTCTGAAGTGCTTCACAAAATGTTAAATTACAGAGCTCCTTCTTTATAAAAACAGTTATATAAATTTATATGCACCAAAAAAAAATAGTCACAGCTTAGCATTCATTAGGCTGCAAAATTTTGTTACCAAAACACCTCACTCAAACCAGTTATCAGCAGCAACTGTGAATTACACCAATAACCAAGAGGTTTGTATTTGGCAATCTGAGAAAAAAAAATCTGGAAACTGGTGCTCTGGTCGGCTTTTGTACTTGGGAAACACTTTTTGCACCATTAACATGGAAGGCTTGATTCAAGTCTTCTGCAAATTAAAATGTGGAGGCATGAACAGGAGTGATTAATTACATGTTTTATGGGGGAGATCCTAGTCAGCTCAAGTCTTTCAGATACAAGTTTGAGCTCAAATTCACAGCTGACAGTGTCCAATCAAGACAACCGATTTCAGGTAGGTTTGACAGGGATCTCTGAAGTTACTAAATTTGTAAACATTCCCACCAGCACTTGTTGCATGACTTTGGCACAATTAAAAAAATAAGTCTTGTCTAGCTTTGGAGAAGACTTAAAATCTATCAGATCCAGTTCAGGCACAGAATCACAAAACCCAGCCTGCCAGACTGACTTTAATGTCTTGGTCCTAAAAATTGGTCTGTTAGAAGTTCAAAGCCCTTTCATCATTCACTTAACCTGATCCCAGTGGAAGAATTCAACCCTTTTACTTTCTCTTAAACCTTGACTCTGAAAGGTAGACAAATCATAATTAGCAGAACATACGTTTTACTTGACTCCCTCCAGCTTAAACACTGCCTATGTGTGTACACTGCGTACTTGTCTGGCAGGAGAACCTACCACTGAGGCAGTGTAAGAAAGTTCAAGTGCTCTTGCTAAATACAAAAAGCTGGCTCAGTTTACACAATTTTTTTAACAGTGTATCTTATAATTTTGAGTACAAGGTATTGCCAGAAAAAAATAAAAGCTTTAAAAGTCATATTCTATAAAGCTATGTCAGGTACAGTAAAGTACAGAAATGTTCTTATGATGCTAATGAAGAGACACTTGTGAATAAATTGGTATTACCATGGTTAAATTTACATGGTACATTTAAAAATTATAGCACTTAAAAGCTTTAAGGCATCATTTATTTTGACTTATTCCATAGTCATTAATTTGAAAATCAGAGCAGAGATAATTAGATAGTGTGGCTACAGACCAAACTGAGATATTTCACATACATGACACTTTGTAGACAGGCCTTTTCAATTGTTCCTTGGCTTGCTATAAAGCTGAACCTACCTTCTTGCAAGGTAACCCTGCCAGCATACACACAAAAAAAAATTTAAAAATTCAGCATTATGAAATGAAATATCTACCTGAGAGCTTCATGAGGAGCTCAGATGCTGCCTTGACTGACATATCCTGCCTCATCACATTTGCCTGTGCTTCTTGTGGCTTGAGTTTCTCTTCGGGGATGTTTGGAGCTGAGGCTTCAGACTCTTGGCTGAACACATAGCTGGGCTGAGACACGGCTGAACTTCCAGCTTCTTCATCCTTAGGCTCCTCTTTCACTTTAAAACTAGGAGTCAAGGGCTCTTTTTGATTTGCAGCTGTTAAGAGAAGGAAAGAAGTGAGATTCAGTGTAATACATAATCCTGGAACAGGTAGTAACAGGGAGAAACCATAACCTGAGAAATGCTAGAGCAGCTACAGGCAGCAGACACATCCAACTGTGCTCAAAGATGCTTCAAGGGACAAACAAACTTCTGCACCTTTTCTACAAAGGGGCACTTTTGAAACACAACAACTACTGTATGTACCAAAGCTCAGAAGAACATTCTCTCATGTGTTTCCCCCTACTCCTCCCTAAAACTCTTCCCTTGTCATTGGTTTGTAGGCTTTCTACAGGCCTGGTGGAAGTTCAAAACATTTCACCTAAGGGCAAATTTGGCAAAACCCATGGATATGACATACTAAGGTTTTAATGCACGGAAGAGAGGCAAGATATGAAGAGTAGGAAGATAGAAAATATAAGAGGGGAGTAAAAGGGAAAAGATAGCAAATTCTTAGGTCCTAAAAGTTGCTGTATTAAGAAGAGAACTAAGCGATTTTCAGAAGAGAGCTCTGCACTGTTCTAAGCTCTATATCCCTAAAAAGAAAGAGAGTAAGTTTAAAATATTCCTTTTGAATACTCCTCCTAAGCAGCTGTACAGCCTCAGAGGAGGGTAAGGAGACTTTGGGGAGCTGCTTAAGATCTACACAGCGAGCAGTGCTTGGAGGGCCTTTCTAATACCTCTTGACAGCAGCAGAACCTCTGCACGGTGTTTGGTCAAAAGGATAAAACCAGAACAGCTATTAATATTTCCAAACCCAGCCAACATAAATTCATGGGAAGAGGCATGACAAACAGAAAGCTAAAGAAGTTGCACTATTCTTCAAGTAAATCTTCTAATAATTTTTTTAATTTAACCATGAAGAGATACTTCTTTCCCTGTTTCTTCATGACCTTTTCTTGGCCAAAATGTCACTTTAAATTCCCAGTAACACACAGCGGATGACTTGTTGAGTGCCTTTAACTTTGGCAAGTCTACATTTTTCCCACCTCTCTAAACTTCTGTCTCCACAAAAGACAAAATCTGGCTAGATTTACCTGCTTAAACCCTTGGTCTACTTTCTCCTCCATTTCAGCTTCTTACTTCCCTTTACTTCCCTTACTTCCCTTTTTTGGCATCTTTCTTCAGACACTCTCCTCCTCAGCAACTCCCCCAAAACTCCTAGAGAACCCAAATTCCTGCATCCTACTATGAAGTGCTTACCATCTCCCAGACACCTGAACTCTAAAATATGGGGTACAATTGCCATCATTATCAGAATTAAACACATTTGCTACTCTGAGCCTTTCATTTCCACATAGGTCAAATCTTTTATGTTTGTCTTAGGGGGTGTGCTAATGATTTTTAAAGCTACTGCATTACCCTGTAACACAACACATCTTTCTAATCTATATTTCAGAGTTTGATTTTCCTCCTTGCTGCTGGGCAAGCCATTACCAAAGAACAGGATTAAGGCAATTGGTATAAAGAGTGCACACATAGTCCACGTGCACCTATACATTAGTTCTAGTCACTTCAGGAATTACGCTACCTTATATCTGGAATTTTTCGCATAACCTATAGGAGCCTTTACCAGCATTAGGAATTGCTTTTGCATTTTTTATTTTATAAAGAAGAGCAAAAGTAGAAATATGAAACATTAAAACCTGCTTTAAACCATAAAAATACAAGTTAGAGCTCTCAAGCCAATCTTAATTTTACTAAGATACTAACAAAAAATTTTTCCATCTATCTTCTTTATCCTGGCCTCAGTCTATTCTGGGGTTTGACCTGGGGTGATGAATGGTCACAAAAACAAAGAGACCCAAACCTTCTCTGCTGAATTACCTTCTGCTGTCCTCTGCTTTTAAAACATGCCACTCCAACTGCTGATATGAAAAATATCTCCACCAGGATCTGAGTGCAACTGAGAGAGAGCAGTCTGCCTGAACTTTCAGAGAACACTGGGGAAAGAAAAGGTCTTTTGAATTTATTCATTTCAAAAAGGTATTAATTCAAATTTGTCCCAGAAAATAAAGGAAGCCTGAGTCTGAGTGAAGAGGTAAAGATGACCCACTGAGAGCAACCATTAACCTGTGGACCCAGCCTTGTCTCTGCCATGAACCAGGGCAGAAAATGAGCCAGGTAGAGCAAGCACTACAGGTTGGGTGAGCCTACACTCCTCCACCACTTAAAATAGAGGTGATATTAAACTTGCATAGGTCAGTGTAAGTTTGTAACCATATGCCATGGCAAAAACATCCATAAACAAACAGAATGGAACAGAATTCAGATAATATCACAGACTTAAGCAAGGTACTTATTACAAGAGTTAGATGCTATAGTATGCAGTGGCAGATGCTTATTGCATTACCTTACCACAAGAAAAAGGATCAAAAGGAGTGCTTTTGGAACAAATTAGCATTTTTTAAAAACCCTCTTATCACCAAGTCAAAAGTCAGCAGCCAATGTGACCCAGTCTAAGGTGGTGCCTCAATGCTCTTCATCCCAGGGTATCCTCAAACCCTACTAAGATGAAGACAAGTTCTAATAGCTCAGAGGACCAAAATTTCAAGGTAGACCACGCCAGAGTTTAAAGAGTTTAGTGATAGTCCAGTTCTTGGCCCTTCAATTCAAGAAGAACATTGAGGCGCTGGGGTGAGTCTAGGGAAGGGCAACAGAGCTGGTGAAGGGTCTGGAGCACAAGTTTTATGAGAAGTGGCTGAGGAAACTGGGGGTGTTTACCCTGGAGAAAGAAGGCTTAGGGGTCACTATCACTCCACAATCCCCTGAAAGGAGGCTGTAGCCATGTGGGCGTCAGACTCTCGTCCCAGACAGCCAGTGATAGGATAAGAGGAAATAGCTCCAAGCTGCACCAAGAGAAGTTTAAGATGGACATCAGGAAGAACTTCTTCCAGAAAGGTTGATGAGACATTGGAATGGGCTGCCCAGGGAGGTGGTGGAGTCACTTCCCTGGAGGTGTTTAAGGGAAGACTGGACATGGCACTCAGTGCTGTGGCCTGGCTGACAAGGGGGTGTTTGGTCATGGATTGGACTCGATGATCTCAGAGGTCTTTGCTAACCTGACTGATCCCATGAAGTGAGAGATCCAGAATGAATAAAGTCTCCCTCCTTTCCCCTGCACATCTTTCCCTTTCTGTCCCTACCCCACATGTGATCCCTCCTGCAGTGTCAGCACGTGCTGCTAGGAGCCTCTGCCTCCTCACACTTCTGAGCCATCATCCAGGGCAACAATGATAAACAAAACCATGTTGATAACAAATCTACCAGCACAACATCAGACATAATCTAAATGAGCTCTTCATGAGATATTAATACTCTGTGTGTTTACAATACCTCACCAATGACAAAAATAAAACATAGTCAGGGTGCCCCAACCCAGAGGAAGCCCTGAAGGTGTGCCTTTGGCAGTATTACATGAAGGAAAAGAATCTCAGACTGTTGTTCTTACCCATGTCTCTGATTCTGCCTACTCTACCTGCTTTGTTTTGGACAGAAGAGGGAATTAATAAGTTAGGAAAGAATTAGAGTCTTATTTCTTTAATTAACTGGCAGCACATTTCTTGAACTGATGATGTTTTCTAAAAACCAAACATTTAAATTGTAGATAAAACACAAAAATAGAAGAGTTATTTGCCTCATTTTTCTCACTCCAGAAAATAAAAACAAAATCAGACAACTACTGGGTCAGTTTAAGCCAATTGCTACAATTAATAGGGTTTTTACTCTTTCTTGAAATATACTGAAGCAGATTCTAATGTAAGTGAAGCCTAAAACAGAAGGACAAATGGAAAAGGGCATATTGTCTCATTTATCAGATCCATACTTAAAAGCCAGAGGGGGAAAACAACCCACAACACAAAAAAGACCCCCTAAACAACTAAAGTCCCCACCACTCTTGTCTCTGTCCCATCTTGCATCCACAACTCTGGACAAAATTGCTAACACATGGGGAATAGCAAGCATGATGCCTCCACCAGTCATTTTAGGGAAAACAATAAACAGATGTAAGAAAAAAATATTGCAAGTAAGGGAAATAAAATGTTACTATGACCAGTTTTTAAAAATCCCATGACTGAGGAATCCTTAAAAAAATTAGAACTAGACAAGAATCAAAAAAATATGTTGAATGTTATTAAAGTATATTTGAACGACAAAATTATTATTCCCCAGAAGGAAGAGTATCTTCTATCTACATAAAAAAATAGATACACACACATATCCTAATTTGTATTTAATTTACATTCATTCTGAACAGCAGTGAGAACAGAATGAAGGATGTGTTGTCTGCACACTGAATAAAAAAACCCAGCAATTTAATTTTGAAATACACAGCGAGGAAACAAAACAAACCCACAGAGCAAATGAAACCAACAGGCAGGAATCTCTCAAGCACAGTGGATAATGCTCCGTTTGTTCTATTCCATATCCAGAAAAAACACAGATCAAAGAATATTCCAGACTGCTGATTTTTATCTTCCTGGCAACTGGAACCATTTGAGCCATTTGGCAAAAGTAGATGATGAAAGTTATAACACTTTCCTGAAACTGCCAAATGCCACAAGAAAAGCTTTGGGCATCTGCCACTAATCTGAAACACTCTGGTAGAAGCTGCTAACTCCATCAGTCCACTTAAGAGGATTTCTAAATGCTCAAAATGTTTATAACTGAAAGAGGGAAAATGGGCTGATTACTTCCAAGCCAAGCTCAATGTTACAAGTCACAATCAGCAAGAAGCTGGTCACTGCTCCATCTGTCTGAGAGAAAAACATGAAGAAAAAACAGAATCCACAACAAAAATTCTGCCACCAAAAAAGGCCATGAGAAACAGCATCCATAGAGTCTGGGTTGAAAGGAACTATGATGAAACTTCCATCCCAGACAGTAAGCTCTGAGCTATGGTGGTTAAGAAGAACCAAGGGCCTATGACAGATCAGTTCTGCTGTATTTGGAGGACACAGTCCCATGACAGTGGGCATCACATCACCCTGAAGGCAGCTGTGGTCAATAACGGATGTGACTTGAGTCATCTATTATTTTATTCTCAAGCAGTTGAAATGTCCAGGTAGGAATTGGCATTCTGAATGGAGACCATGGCTTATATTTGATGACATTCAAGAACTGGGAAAGAAGCACAAACACTGCAGAAGCAGCCCCCAGTGAGCTAATTGCTTTGTAAGAAAAATCTGTGATATTGGAACCTGTTGGAGAACCTCCAGATTAAAATCCAATTGGGCTGATAAATTATGTTCATCTGATTAAACACAGAGGCTGCATACACAGTAAGTGGCCCAAAAGGAGAAATACTGTTCTTCTGGCAGGACATTCTAGGTGGTCTAGCAGTTCCTTTTAGTGTCTCTTGCCCTGGAGTATCAGTATGTCCCAGAGCACTTCATGCTACTTGGCCCTTCTAGGAATTCTCAATTACACCTGAATTTTAAAGCTCTTTACCTTGCCCTAACTAACTCATAGGGCTATAAGGGACAGAATGGGCATTACCAGTGAAAAAGCTACTTGTGGCTCAAGGGTGCTCAGCATGACAACATTTCTTTTGATCAAAGCAGTGCAATGGCAGAACAGACAACCACAAATATGATGATGCCATGACTTGACACTCCTGGGCTTCAGGAGGTCACTTAAAATATGAGGTCTTCCAAACCATATTGCTTCAGTACATTAAAAACTGCAAGCCTAGGTTAAGAAAGGCCAGCTAAGTAAACTGATCTTCTTTAAACTGCTCTGTATTTAGAAAGCTGGAGTCAAGCATAATGAGACATAGCAAAGGAGAATGACCAGTCCTGCTACTTTGCCCTCAAAATCTCCCCATGTTCTAGTCCAAGTGGAATGAAGGAATCAAGCAAATTGCTAAGGCAGGAGCAGAACCACACATCCCTCCTGACACCCCAAGATGTCTGCTGCTCAGCCAAAGTCCCACAGGGTAAACAAGGCTGTACCATCTGCTAAGAACATTTCCTCCTTTCCAGGTGAAAACTAAAACAGCAGCAGAACAGGTAAGATTGCAAGGACACTGGAAAAAAGAGAAGAACCAGTGAAAAGAGCAAGAAGGAATTTATTGCTGATAAGAAAGAATTACTTGCAATATTGGAATGTCTTCTCTCTCCAAAGGAGCAAAAACAGGGGAGAGAAATATCACCAGACCAGCCTTTATATTTGTTTAACAAAACAAAAAACAAAACAAACAATCAGAGATGATTGAACTAACAGTGTTTTCAAATCCCATTTTGGATAGATGAGAGAGAAAGGCTCATGAGCTCGGACTTCTGCCCAGAGTAATGGTGTATTCAGGGAAACAAAAGAGCCATTAGCCTAGTCCAGTCCTACACTCCTAATGTAAGAGTTTGTGTAGACATTAAAATGAAATTGTAAGCACAGATCTGGTCCAGAATTATATTGCTGGCTTCTTTTAAGTTGTATTGGACTGAAAACACACAAAGAAAAGGTGTTTGTTATTCTGCATTTTAAATTGCTGGATTAGAACAGAGACTACACTGTGTTATCTTGCTAAATTCTACATGTTCCTTCAAGATGTAAAACACAACGGTGTGATTTTAAGGATGTTGGGAAATTGTGGATGCAAGACTAGAAATTGCTGAGAAGAGACTATAAGGGTGATGATATATCAGTAGCAAAGATTAGAACAAGATTTTATTTGCCCAAGTTTTAAGTAGATGTGCTATTGCATATCAGAATTTTACTTCAAACTAAAGGTCTATATGGAAATTAGGAAAATGTGAATCTGGAGAGACTTCAAAGAGAGGACTTGATGACATCAGGGGTATTTACACTGACAGCAGCATTATGGAATTCACAGTATTTTTAAATTAAGGACATGGCTCAATAATTGCCAGTCCTGTGAGCTTACATATTCTAATTTAAATTTTACATTCTGACATAAACTACGACTCCCAAACATAGACAGTCTGGTCTTTTCTTTGGAACTTGCTACTCAAATACATAAATTATGGCAATTAAACTGGATATGATTTTATTTTATTAAAAATAGGTGCTTGAAGAGTTCAAGCCAGCCAGTTCAGCACAGTCAATGGCAAATGATAAAACATTTCAAATTACTTGTGTTACCTTTAAGGAACACAGTAATTTTCAAGAGCCAAACAGAACAAATAATCTAAATTATTAGTTAGCTTTTCTACTAATATGCTGTATGTAGCTGTCTGATGATTTACTCTCTCATTATTCCATTAATGGAATCAGCTAATAAAACACAAATGAAAAGCCCAAATATTTTGGACAGTCACCAAAGTCCCATGGTGGCTTTATTTCCCAAAATAAAGACTTGACTCCTCGCATGACAGTGACAGCAGACACGACAAACTGAGATAAAGCAGTTTCTAACTGGTGTAGCACGGCCAGCCCCAAACCCTCAACATTTTAGCTCCTTCCTCCTGTCTTCTTTTAAGGTTTTCCATGCAAGTAACTTGGGGAGCATAAAAAGAACAGCAGAGGCAGGGCACACTTGATACCACTCCACAAGATGAAGGGATTTGCTTGCTGGAGCAATGCACTTGTTTAAACCCAGAGAGGTGGGGAGAGAGGCCAGCAATGAAGGATGTGTACCAATTACTGTTTCCACACAGAATCCCATGGAGAGCAATAGTGCAAGAATCCCATTCATTTTGTTGGGATTCATTTATTTCCAAATGTTAAAAGTTACTGCAGTACATAATGTAGGCACAGTAATAACATCACTAGGGTACACTGGCCATTGTAGTTTGGATCATTGTGAAAGAAATTTTTATTGGGGAAAAAAAAAAGCTCAAGCCTGAAAAGTGGGTGGAAGGACACCAGTATTTAAAGAGATGTGTTGTATAATGTCTGCCACTTAAATCTTTGAAACAGGAAAATCAAATACTCTTTAAATTAAGATATGAATGCTGTTATAAAGTTTCAACATGGAATTAATGGACTGGGGGAGGAAAACATTCTGACAAAGCAATGCTACAGCAAAACACTGGAGAAATTTAAAGTGTACAAGCAGACCTACTGAAATCAGAAGGGCAAGATTTGAAGGTAAAAACATGCCCATGCTTAAATATTCTTCTTTTTATGTGTTGAGTATCTGCTAATCGTCTTTACAAAAAACTCTGAATAAAGTTTCAGAGAACCCTTTTAAATTTCTTGTCAATTTCAATCCTCTCCTACCTTAAACTAGGACCTAGAGAACTGAATCTAGGGAAAAAAAAATCAAGATTTGTTCTAGGTTTTAGATTTACATTTGGTGATTTGTGTTATGCCTTATTTCATAAAACACGTAACTAAAGATCTTTCTGGCAAGCAATGGCACAGAATTGGGCATGAAGTGGTCTTGAAAAGGTCACCCACACCAGTATTTCTCAATCTCTTTAAATCTAAAGCTCCCCTGAGCCTTTCTGAAAAAAAACTGAATGGCTGTTTTGGGCAGTGTCATCATAATTCATCTCTGGCCCACTCCAAATCAGGTCTAAACTTCAAACATCTGTAAATTTCCCCCCAGTTTGCGTCTCTGCATCTTGCTGCTTGTTTTTATTCAGTAACATTTCTTGCCACTGCTTATGACATCCTATGGTCCACTGATAGAGATACACAGATTTAGTCCATCTTACTGCTTCCTATGTGACCAGCCATATCTGACAGGCAGCTGTTTGTACATTTCCCCAGGGGCAGAGATGCCACAATGCCTCCAGCCAAACTATCCTAGAGGTATAAATACCTCAGCTCGGCAAAGCTTTTCCTAATACTAACTTAAACCTTACAGTGAAACAATCCTTTTACTTTTTGTCCTAATTACAATGATTTTATGATTATTTACTCTAATTTCCACTCTCCTGGAAACTACGCTAAGGCACATGGAAAACAAAGAAGTGGTTGGTGACAGCAAACGTGGCTTCACCAGGGGCAAATCACGCCTGATAAATTTGGTGGCTTTTTATGGTGGAGC
The DNA here is from genome assembly GCF_000277835.1 of Geospiza fortis. NCBI lineage: Eukaryota > Metazoa > Chordata > Aves > Passeriformes > Thraupidae > Geospiza > Geospiza fortis. Next base: position 3,338,263 of record NW_005054304.1, on the reverse strand, counting down.
TACAGCACTGGTGGACAGGGGCAAGCAGACTTGTGCCAAGCATTTGACATTGTCACATGTGACGCCCTGGTCTCTAAACTGGAGAGACATGGATATGATGGATGGACTTCAGCAAGTTTCCCATGAAACTGGAGGTATACAGATTGACACCAAGCAAGAAGAGGAACAATAAACATTGGCAAACAAAAATAAATGTTCATTTAGAAGATCAATATTCAATAAGAATATATGCCAAATTCTAAAAGTCTATATATCTATCTACTGCTTCTTTCCTGGCCACAAGGCCTGTCAGAGAAGAAAATTAGATTGTTTTGACATAATTTGGTCTCGAAAAATCTGTGTTGCCTGTTAAAATTGGCATATACAATTTGAGATGTCAAAAGATTTAGATCATTGGAAAGGTAGGGCAAATAATTGAAGCTCTGATGGGCCTAACAAGACTGCTGTAATAAAGAAATCACTCAAATGAACTTCGTTCAGCAGAGCTGAACCATCAGAACTGCAGCTAATACTCAGCCAACTTGCTAAAAGAGAATTACTTCTACTCTAAATTTATGCACTCTGTATAGAGGAAAGCATGAACCAAATGTATGTAACACAACATAAATCCCAGAAGAAAAGAAATTCCCTTCCTTCTGACATTGCTCTTCCTGCATAGCGAACTTGGTGACTGGCAGTACATTTTAATCCAAATATGCGCACATACAAAATTACAGATACATCTTGCTCCCCCAGAGACTTTATAACATGTTGCTAGGTAACAGTGCATACAAGTCAGGTTTCAAGACCTTTAGTAAGTCACCATAAAATAACTGCATAGGCCTTTTGCATGAATAATGTACATTTGTATCCTTTCTCTGATGCCAATAGAGCAGACACTGAAAACATGATCGTCTGCCAAACTGTGAACAGCTTCCCATCAACTGCTACATGAAAAGCCACACACCAAATTTTTGCATGTTTTCTCAGCTTTCAGGCTTTCCCCCACTCTCCTGCACTCTGCTCTCATTCCTGCTCCATGCAGCCATTAGGAGCAGCACCCTGCCCAGGCCAGCCCTGCTGATGTGCAGAGCCTCTTCGTGCACAGCAACCCGGATTTAAGATCGACATCGGCACAACAACATGTGTGGGACAGCTGTTGGGCAGTGTCAGATGGATTGCATATCAAGCCCAAATTTGCAACTCAACTGAAGAAATGTACAAGCAAATCCAAACAGACTCACCCTGCCTGCTTTTTGTCAGTCAGAATAATCATTTATATTGACAGATTATTTAATATTTCTTTCACGGGGAGGTCCTGTGGCTTCTTCCAACCAACACAGTAAGCCATTTGTGCCAGCCCAATTCCCCTCCTGCTTGCCCTCCACTGTTTTCTCTTTTCCTGGCTGGCTCCATGAAGCCTCAGTCTTGATTTCTTGTATTAACCCATTCTACTCAATTCCTCCCAGAACTGTGATCCCAGAGGTATAAAGATCTGGGAAGATGAGGAAAGATTTTCCTAACAAATGGCTGTGGTTTCACCAAGGCTGGGCATTAAGACAGAACTAATTCCTTAGTTTATCTGACAATAAAATTTGTTCAACTACAACTTATTTTCCATTTAAAGGAGAAAGCTGACTAATTATTTTCTGTTGTAAAGGTTTTCTTCTCTCTCCAAAGCCTAAAATGTCCCATGGGGACTGAGATCTCCTTGCGAAACAGAAGTTCCTTGAGTGACATTTTTCCTGACTTCTTTCTCTTCAAAAAATTCAAGGCCAATTTCCAAAACATTTGGCATAGAACACCTCCCCAGCATATCAACTGTTCTGAAGTAGTCAGTCAAATCAATAAAAGAAAATTATAAAATATAGCAGATCCAACCTTAACAAATCCTACACTCCAGTCTAACACAGGAATATCATTCTTACAGCAATATTCTGACAGTGAAAAAGCATGAAACACATGTATAAAACAATAATAATAATAATAATTTTTAAATTAATCTCTAGGACTACTGTTCTTTTAAAGGTGTTAGCAACAAAACCCAAGAGTAGTAACAATCACACTTCCCATGCATTTACAGCATAGGCCTCAAATACTATTTGGAAAGGAAGGTGACCAATACTTTACTGGTCCTTTTTAACAGGAGGATAAAGGCAAAAAACTTAAAAACTGAATTTTTGAACATGCTGGGCACTTGGGTGACCCTCAGTGATTTCCAACTGGAACTATAGGTATTCAGTATGTCTGGAAAATGCATCACAAGAGATTTGCCAAGGTAAATGCTAATGAACATGAAACCCTAGATAAACAGTTCTCACTCCTAATCCCAGCAATTAAACAGCAAAACCCCTCTCTCCTCTCACTGTTTCCCCTCTGCCTTTCACCATACACCTCTGCTACCAAAAGAAACAAGAAATTACAATTTAAGAATGTTTTGCTCCTAGCAATTTCTTGACTTAGTAAAACCAAGACAAAGTGTCTCCTAGCCCATAAAAGAGCAGCCAGTGCTGCTGCTCAATTACCTGACAGCTTCATAAGAAAATCTGATGCCATCTTGACGGAGATGTCTTGGCTGAATAGTGCTGATGCTGTATTGGCCACGAAGTCAGAGGAGTCTTTCAGCTTTGTGTTGTTTGGGGCTCTGTCAACAGCGCTTAGAGCAAAAGGTGCAGCTGAGGTGCCAGTGTCGTCCTTGGGCTCTTCTTTCACCAGCAAAGGTGGAACGCCCCCAGCAGGCTGCCCAGCCACATCGGGTGTTTTGGATACAGATGCTGATCCCGGGAGCTCTGGCCCCGCTCCTTCCCTCTGTGGTCCCGGGCAGGAGTCATTGTTTAGCTGTGGGGACCCCTTCACCTCAGTTTCTGGCATTTCCTCCTTCACTTTAGACTCTGTCCTGAGGAAATGCTGGTGGCAGCGCATGTGGAGTTTCAGGCTGAAGTGGCGGGAGGAGGTAAAAGGGCACAGCTGGCATTGGAAGGTCTCACCCCTGTCTTGGTGCTGATGAACCTGGTTCAAGAGGGGAAAGACAACAGCTTGTATTAAGCCAAGGAGATTAATAGAATTGCAGAAATCTCAACTCTATTTCTCACACCGTCTGAAAAAAAAAAAAAGAAGAAAATAACTAATGAGTGAACTCTTCATTCTGAGCACTGGGAAAGTGGTCAGACCCCAAGAACAGTAGGATTCTTTCACACAAGTCAAAGAACTTAAGCATCGGACTCAAGTGAAAGCAACCAAAAAAAAAAATCAGGAACATCTGTTTCTGCAGCTTGGAAATGATGATGTCTGCTTTGGATCAAACAGTCCTTACAATCAGATCCTGATGACCTGTCAGTGCATAAAGACTTCCAAGCTATAACTAATAGCTTTCTTGATTAAAAAACAAACATCACTCTGTGCAACCTAACTAATAAAAATTGTTCAGAGCAGCTAAAAAAACCCCAACCAACACAGCAATATCCAGCATTGATTTATGTATCATTAGAGTAAAAACACAGCACCTGGCAATACCAAGGAGCTATTGAAACAGTTTGCTGCAAATTAATTCTACCAGAAAATAAACAGCTCTTTTATGATACAATAGAAACATGAGAGATGGTGTCTGCCATTTATTCTAGTTTATCAGTCAATTAAGGATCACAGTTAATCTTGCTGGCCTCATATTTGGACTGCAGGCTCTTTGTCATGGAGCCTGCATGCTCCAGTATGAATGCAATGCCAGCCATCCCCAGGCTCCATGCCTATTACCTTTGGAGGGAACTCCATCCATCCATGCACAATGGCTCACATATTATATGAACAGACACACTCATTAAACTATATAAGCTACAGACATATAATTATACAATTTCTTGCTTCATACAGTACTCATTAAAGAGAAGGAGCAACTGAGCCCAGCACAATAGCAGCAAGGCTGTTGAAAAATCTTTTCGCTATAAAAATCTTTTCACAAATAAATTTTAAATCCTGACAGCAGCACTCCTGCAGGCTACTCCCTGCAAAAAGGCTGGCAAATACATATATTTGTTCCTTACTAATGGATGAACATGTGATCAGGACACACTGGCACCAGCTGAGCTCCACACATTTGCTTTCACTTGTGACTCAAGTTGGTTGGAAACATTTCAGTGAGACAGATTTTTGTTGGAAAACGGCAATTTGTTGAATGCAAAATATTTCACCTGAAACATGGAGAGGTTTGATGAACTCTTGGCAAACAAGGTGTGATTCCCTTACTACTGAGTGGCACTCATCCTTCCCCCTGCTCCCTGGGCTTGGCTCAGACAAAACCAGCTGTACCAGGGATTTAAGGTTTGCTGCTACAGCCTGGGAGCCCAAAAGCCCTGAGGGCTGCAGATCTACACAAGGGAGCTTGGAAAACCTAGCTTTAGCTAAGGCTTTCAGCACTTTCCAGTCTCCTGCAGAGCTGAGATCCAGATCCTGAGGGTCCTGGTGCAGAACACCACAGCGTCCCAGGCTAACAGCAGCATTTCCCAAAAAAGGCTCTGTCAGAATTCAGGCTGGAGTTTCACACAGTGCTAGACTTGGCCTGATTAATTTTCTATATTGTAAGAGGAACTCAGTCACAAGCTCAGATCCAGGATTTCCAGTTCTACACAAGCCCTCAACTCAGGTCAGCTGAAATGTGAAGCTGGGGGATGTCCCTCTTTTCGTACTTTTTGCATTCAGTGAAGACACATTTCACCAGTGCTGTGTGACTTTTCATTCAGTGGTTCCTTTGGTGGCTCTGGAGGTACAAGACAGCAAGAGAGAATTTCTCTTGGCCAGAATGACATTCTCAATACTGTCTAAGCATGACATTTACAGATAAAGCAATTCTGGAATCCTATAATTGCACCTGACAATGACAAAAAAAAAAAAAAAAGAAAGAAACTAATGCTAACCTAACATATATTTAAAGCAACCTTGCATAGGAATAGCAGCACAATAAATGCTAAATATTAGCAGGTTACAATGAAAATGCCAACCAGATTGCCTGTGTACACTAGCAGGATGGTCTGTGAGCACAGCAGTGTGCGAGCACTCTCCACAGAGAACACCGAGATGCGCTCAGGGCAGCAAGCACCCTCACCATGGCAACTTTATCTCTTACACCCACAGATTCTGTGTGCCAGGGCTTCTCTTCAGGGTCCCCTTCAATCAGCATTTCCCTGCCTATGTGTTTAACCACATCTTCCAGAGTTCCTTATCACAAGCATCCATCCCATGCCTTCAGAAGGCTGTCCCTGCAGCAGACAGGTGACAGAGCCTGGGTGGGAGCCCACCTCCTCTCCCCAGGACCATGGCATGCCACCTCTTCAACATCTTTTGAGAATGGAAGAAGATAAGAGCCACTGATTCATTCAATTTGAATTTTTTTTTTCTCCTGCCCAAAACCAGTAACTTCATCACCAATGGATTTCTCATAAAATAAAGAGCATTTCTAACTCACAGCCAAGGAATGACAGAGTTCAAACCCAAATATTTTGAGTATTGAAAGGAAAAATTTTAGACCAAGGAAAAAAGAAAAAAAAAATTAAGCCAAAGATTTAGCCCAATATCTAGAGTCCATTCCCACCAGAAGATTTTAACTTTAATTTTATTTTCAAAAATAAATAAAATTAATTTAAAAATTTGAACACTAAAGCTAAGCTAAAATCCCTCTAAAGGAAAATCTATCCCTTATTTTCTCATTCAGCAGCAGCTAAAATAGCCAAGAATTGCCATTCTTTGCCATTTGGGGAAAAGAGTCAAGGCAGTAACTTCTGGCTGCAGAATGAAAAACAAGAAACCCTGTAGAGCTACACAGAAAGCCACAGGGGAGATTTAGGCCACGCAATATTACAGTCCAAAAAGCTGCCTGCTCCCTCCATGAGGCAGAGAATGGCTCTTATACTGTGCTAATGCTACCCAAACCATCAGAGTCTTTAGACTCCAACAGGCTCTTCCTGCAAGAACCACAGGCAGGAGGAGACAAGAGTGCAGCTGGCAGGTTTTCCCCAAAGTGCCAGCCTGAGCCCAGCTGCTGCCAGATTTGGATCGCTCTGAATTACACTGCAACAAACCACAGTGCACAACCTGCTCATACACAATGCTTCTTTCAAAATCCCATAAAACTGCTGTTTGACTTATGCCAGAACCACTTAAGGGCTTCTGGCTTCAGAGTTTATTTCCTTTAACCAGGGATGTTCTCCTTGACTGGGCAAAGGGCTTGTATCTTCTTGATGCTAACTCTGCAGCCTGATCAGTCTCAAATGATATTTTGTGGTTCTGCAGTTTTTTCAGTGTATGCTTGCTATGACACTTGCAGTAATTTTCAACAGAATTACAGTGTCCTTACAAAGTTTAGGCTTTGTTTGAGGACTTGGGTACAAGTTATCTCTTGGTCAAAATTTTAAATTTTTTTTTCTCTCAGTTTCTCTTGCTGCCTCTTCATTCTCACATTACAAGAAAGAAAAAAAGAGGCCATTCAGTTCATCTTCTCTATCAAGCATTCTTCTGATCACACCTCTCTCACCCTCCTGGCAGTCCCATTCTTTTCAGCTCCTTTCTTCACAGGCAGTCCTTTCTTGCCATCCCACTAATAATTTTCACTACCAGCATTTAAAATCCCTTCTATTTCTCATGTCTTTTCTAATGCAGTGACCAGAAGTGGCAGCATACCATATGCTAATAGTAACATTGTTACATTTTCAGTGTTATTTCTGTTTTATTCTCCAGACACTCAAATATCTAATGTGCTTTTTAACCACTGCTGTGCATGCCAAGAAAAGGTTTTCATTGAACTGCCTATAACAATATCCAGATATTTTTCCTGAGCAGTTATAGTTCATTATATCCAACAGGCAGGTGCATTATTAGACTCTGGTTTCCAAGGTACAGTACCTTCTATTTGTCAACAATAACTTCATTTGCCCCCTTGTTTATCAGGCAGCCAGCCTCCTTTTGTTCCCTTTCAAGCTTTGCCTTTTTTAATCTCAATTCATGCACATAAGGTTGCACCATCTATAATTCTCTTACCCACAGTCATCACTCTGTGTAGATCATATTTGCTAAAATATGCACAATTTCAGTTTTAGTAATGGAACACCCCTCTGTTAGCCTTTTGTCATGCTTAAAATTGCTAATTCCTTCCTACCCTTTGTTTTACTGTCTCTTAGTGAATTTCTAATTTGCCATAGTACATCACATTGCTTAATTTACTTGGCAGCTTCTCTGTGAGAAGCTTTGCCAAAGGCTTTTTTTATAGACCAAATAAATTTCAACTGATTTTAAAGTACATGATTTTCCTGACATGCTCAAAACATCTTAGTAGAGGAACACATTATTTTCTTTTACAGAAACCACATGTCTCTATCGTATCACATCATTTGTATCAATGTGGTGCTTTTTCTGTTACTTTTGTTGTTTTGTTCTGGTGGGTTTTTTTTGGTTTCTTTTTTTTTTTTGGTTTTTTTTTTTTTTGGTGGACATTGTAACTTTTCTGGTATCATAAACCACTTCTTAAGTCATCTTTCCATACTTAAAAGCAACATCCCTGCTGAATTACCAGCCATACAGATGTACCACAGTTACAAATACATCTGATCTCACCCAACAGGGTAAAACAGGAGTAGGAGTGAGGAAAAGGGTGACACAGGCACATCCTGCAATTTTGTGGTTCTGCTGAGGTTGATCTTTTTCCTTCCCCTTCCCTAAAGCCGGGTAATGCTTTACACAGACTCTACTTTCTGGTTATAAGACACAGGCATTCATGTTTCTTTTGTGCGATTATTTTAAAAATTGAGTACACTTTCCATTTTAACATCTAGCATGTGCCCTCTGCTTTTTCATTTCACGCTCTTTTCCAACAAATTCCCTCATTTTAAAAATATTGCCTTTTCAAAAGTTTAGTGCTGTGTTGCTAGTTTTGATCTGATCCTTCCCCTCAAGAGATATGTTATTTATATAGTATTTTCTTTTTTAAAGTATTTCCTTGCTTTGCTTGAAAACAAGGGGGGAAGAAGGCCTCTCTGCAGTGCTGGACTGGATTAGGTGTTAAAAAAATATTTTTAAAAAGATTTAAGGTCCTGTCTTATCCTTGTCTCATATGCAAAAAGTGAGATTAAAAGGGAGATACCTCAAGTCATTTGTGGTGCCTGTCTGAGACTCTGGGCATAGATTTTACGTGTTGAAAAGCTGTGCAAGTTTGCATTAGCTCCCCTCACTGCTGGGGAGGTCATGGAACCACAGGTGCCTCTGAGGTCTCTTCAAGTTTAACTTAAAAATAAACAAAACCCCCTCCCATAAGACATATTCAACCTCCCTCTCCCAAGAGGTGAAGATGCTTTGAAAAGAACCAGTCCTATACTTCACCAAAATGGATAATGGATTAGGAAAGCTTATACAGTTATCTGACACTAGCTGAGGAAGAAAGAAGAAAAAGCAAATCAGCAAGGGGAACTGAATACCTGGCCCCATTCCTCAGGACCTTTCCTGATTCCCGCTGTGATATCATTAATAGGCTCCCTAACTGCAAGGCTGACTATAACCCTCTTTGTATCAGACAAGAACATCAATCTGGATCTCACTGAGATGGCTGCTCTTCACAAGCAGGAAAATCCTGTGGTTGAGCATCACATGACCTGCCTACCACTGCACTGAACCTTCCTGCTAAGCTTCACTTTCCCTTCCCTCATTTTCTAGCAAACCCTCATGTTTCACCACATGTTCACAATGCTGAACTTCTTTTCCACTGCTACAACAGATAGCTCACCCATTCCTGCCTTATGCCTATATAGCAGCTCAAGGAACATTTATAGATATTGTTTTTGGCCATATGCTCCTCTTCCTCACTCCCCCTTCCAAGTGCTCAGCTAATATCCTGTTGCTTTCTTGGAACATATCTGTATGATCTCACAGCCTATCTGTCCACCAATTGCTGAGGAAGATATGTGCGTGATCCAAAGGCATCAATTGGCCAAAGTCTGACTGATGCTTGTGGTATTGCTCTGAGGAAAATGTAATCCCTACCAGGAAAAGCAGAAAAGCCTGGCTACATCTTGCTGAATTATACCACAACTTTCCATTGCTTTCTGCAGAAGAAGTACATAGGATACTGTCTCAAGAAGAAAACATATTCCAACTGAACATATATTTTGAAAAACAGAGAGAAGGACTCAAGAATAATTTTTGCTGCCTGCTTGGACAAGACATCTCTCTCAGTTACCCCTTCATTTTGTCCAGCTTAATCTTCAGTTCACTGCTCTCAGCATCCCTGGAAACCATGCTGTGATACCAGAATCAGCTCCCCCCAGATTACTGGGAACAAGAGCCCAAACTTATGGTTATGCATGCACTACAATCTGCCTCCAAAAAAACCTAATAAAATTCTGCACTGCATCTATTTTTGGATTTTTATAAGGTGCCTATCACTGTGGAGTCTAAACACAATATAACAATTATAGTTAAAACTCTGTGTCTTAAAAGGCAGGCTACTCAGCCCCCCTTGTTTTTTGTGTGTCTGTGTGGAAACTTTCCTTCTGTTTCCCTTCTTGCTCCTTTCACTTCCTTGCCTCCAGTTGTGAGCTGGCCCTGGCAAAGTGCCCTTAGTGGAAGAAAGCTTCATCCATGTGGTGGGTATCCATGGATGGGATCCATGCAGATCTGAATATGGGTCAGGGCTGGAACCATTCCAGCTCTCTATTAAGATTTTCTCCGTAGCAGGGGACAGGACACCAAAAATGTTGGCAATGTTGAGTTCTGGGTCAGTCACTTAGACATGTTACAATTACACAGTGTGTATATATGTGTATATATATATATATATATATGTATATATATAATATAGTTATGGGTCATTAGCCTAAGGACACAGTAAGGAAGGCCCATATGGATACACACAGACCACTCACGGAAATGAAATCTCTAAATAACCCCAGTTTCAGTGGAGAATGCCTACAAGAACCTAGAAAAAAAATAAGGCGGTTCAAGCTCATGGCTATGTTGCCTAGGAGGACACAAAAGCAAAATAATCAGATTTTGAGGACTGCAGCTGAACAAAACACATTTTGCCTCTTATCAATAGAGAAAAAACCCATGAAAACCAAAGAGCAGCATGAGCAAAGATTTTAAAGTGCTTTACCTGCCCCTGGAAAAAAGCTTGGTTTGTTACAGCATCCTGGAATAAAAGTTGACTTGTAATGAATGACAAACACCGGTCCAGTACCTTAGTTCTGAGTAGCCTTTCTGGGTTTGAAAAATCTGTCTTCACCTGTAGGTACAGCTGACACATGGGGAGAAATAGGTGGAGAAGCAGAAGCAGCTTTACCTTCATGGGCTGCCTGCCAGAAAGGAGACAAGGCCAGGTAGCTCCCAAAGGATACTAAGGCAATAAGAAAACCAACACACCCAGCTGGTATAACCAGAACACTGCACCCTAAGGAGCTCCCAGCTGTACTGTACCATTTCTGGTGTGTGTTCAGTCCATTTTGAATGCTGTTGGCTTATATATGTTCCAGTTTTTATAATATCATATAGATATAGATTTAAAGGCAGCATTGTTTATAATGAGAAAAGAAATCTAATTTTTTTAAACTTTTAATCTTGTTATCAATTTATACTTCAAATTATGTCTGACAAGACTAACATGCCCCTTCCTCATTCACCTGCTTCAATTTTGACGTGATAGAAAATAATTTTATTAATGGCTTAGTCAGTTAAGAAAAGTGTATGAAACTGTTTGAAACTAAGGTAAAATATAATCTCTCAGATTGTTGTGCTTGTGATTCTTTGTACCTATCTGTAAAACCAAAAAACAAATGCAAGCCACCTGGTTTCGTAAGACAATTGCTTTCACCTCAAGTAAGGACAGCTCTGCCTGCAAAGATCCCCAAGTCCATCATGACCTTTATGACTGGACTGCAGTGATGGAGGAGACTTCAGATCAGGCATCCACAGTGAGGCTGAAGGTGGCTGTAATCTCTTGCATTGAGTCAAGCAGACCTGACTCTGACCTCAGGGGCTTCTGACTGAGCATTACCCAGTCACAGTCACAATATCACCAAATAATTAACACTACATGCTACATGATTGTACAAGGAAGTATGTTTTAAGCAGATGCAGGCTCAGTTAATGCAAGCATTAAAGCTGGGAGGGGAGCAGAAAAAGACACAAAGGCCTCAGGAAGCCACCACTTCGAGAATACACAGAGACAGTGAAAAGGTCCCTGATTTTGTCCAACATCCTACCTGTGACCACCTGCAGAACTCACCACGCCAAAAAGGAAGGGATAGATCCTCAACCTTCAAACAACATTTTTTTCCAGTAAGGCCAAAAATACAGAGAACAATTATTTCTGCAGGGAACAATAGGGATGTCTTTTACAAAGCAGGGGACAACAACAGGTCTTTGCCAGGGAGTAGTAAACTTCTAGGTGATGCACACTTCTGTGCAGGTTGTCAACAGCTGACAACAAACAAACAAAAACCCCCACACTTTCTTTCCATGCTGTGTTCCCATCCTATCTATTCACCCTCTACTTAGGTTGGCCATCTGTGCCCTCTAGTCAACATGGAACAGCAAGTCCTAAAAGAGAGAGCCATAAGCACTGAGCTTACTTGATAAGGACTAGCATGATACACTGAGGATGCCTGGGAATAGTGCACTGATTTACAGTAGAAGTGCTAAGGAATGAGACTCCAGACTATAGGGGGATGATTTAAGACCTAGCAACAACTTAAACCATAGTAAGATCTAATGTTGTGACAAGAGGAATTGGAATAATTTACACAGAAGGGAATGGCTTCTTGAGTGTAAGCAAGGCCATACTCTTGTCGATAAGCTCAGATTCTGCAATAGCACATATGAAACCTGAACAGGCATTTCTGTTCCCCCTCACACCAGTCTGATACCCTGTTACACACATTCATCTAAACCAGACAAAATGGTAACTATAATAAAACATTTCACTATTATTAAAAAACTCAACTGCATTAACAAGAGAAATGTTTTCACTTCAGCTTATCAATCAAAGGGCTAAGAGGACAGGTTCCATTTTAACTTCCTCAAGAATATTCTACAGCTTGCAAGACTCAGCACTTTGTGTTGCACCCATGCAGTAGTTCAGCTAAGCAGACAATCAGTTTCTTCTTTTTTATATCTTTTTCTATATCAACACAGATGTTGCTTCCTTCAGAAGGTCATTTTCAGCTTGAGCCCAAAACTTAGGCTGAGTTAAAAACACATTTTAAACCTGAAAACAAAATATTACAGTATGATCTGTCATTCATTTTGGCTAGGATGATTCACTGCTGAAGTGCCTGCAGTTAAAAGCTACAGCAAGAAAAAAAGTTAAAAACTGCAGGTCTGACCGTAGAAAGTGATGGAGAGATCTCTGCCAGAGCTGGCCAAGTTGGTTTGCCCACTTAGAGTGAGACACTGGCATGCAGGGTTATTATCATGCACTGGCATCCTGGGAGCAGCACTGATAGGATTGTGTGGTGTCACATCCCAACCACCATCCCTGCTTCTGGTGCTTCCAGCTCTGGAACTGAATCAGTCACAGACAGCTTGTGCTGTACCCAATTGACATAACCCAAGGCAGTTTGCACACTGCATAAAATGGAAAGGCAAGCAATGGAATGAAAATTATTTCTTTCTTTTTATGGCCTCTTTAGTTAAATATAGGCATCATTTGTAGTACAACTGGGGAAATTTTGTTCTTGCAAATGCAAATGAAATAGCTTTGTTATACTATCAGTTTTTGACTGATGATTTGAGTATTTTGATTGTGAGTAAAGGTTTCCCTTACCTTCATGTGTGATTTGAGATTGTCCTTGCGTGCACAGCGGAAAGGACAGAGTGGGCACTGGTGGCTCTTCAAACCTGTGTGAATCACCATGTGCCGTTTCCAGTAACTCTTCCTCTTGATAACCAAACCACAGATGGGACACTGGAAAGGTTTTCCCCCTTCTTCTTCTGAGGCTTAGCAGGAAGAAAAAGAGAGGATCCTTTACAGCCACTCGTCAAATACTTTCCCCTTGTAAACATATTCAAGATACCATTTCTCAATGATTTCTCGAGTTTCATCTGTAGAGACATTGGTTAAACAACAACAGGTACCAGAAGTTTCCAGTCCCCCCTGCATATACCTTTTCCCCTGGATCTAGTTATTATCCCTCTGAGAAAGGTCACCATAATTTATAAAGGTTAATGCTCCAAACTTCCTTTCACTAATCAGCAGAGGATGCTCCTCTCTCTCACCTGGGTCCTAATGTTCCTTATAATTGAACTGCACCAAGATGAATGCCTCTCATAATCATCACTTTTCAGCTTCATTTCCTATCAAAGGCTGGTTGTAGCAGAGTATGGGAAATATGCATAACTGTTAAAAAAATGATCCATTTCCACATGTGATGGTTAGCCAGCAGGGAAGCAGGATATAAAGCATGGAAGAACCCACAACTTAACTGGAAAGCATGCTGGTATTGCATGGCTGATATATTTAACACCAGAACTGAAAGACTTTGGAAGTCCTGCTGCTGAAATTGTTTAGTTATGGCTCAAGCAGATACTGCTGCAGCACCAGCCATCAAAGGTCTCCAGGTCATAGGTTTCCTTCTGCTCCTCTAATTGCCAGGGCTTTAAATCTACTGCCTTCCTAAAGGTCTGCACTCTGCTTTACTGCCCAATTCACCTAAATAAAGGATTTGGTGGCTTTGATCAGGAAAATATGGTTAGACTTCCAAGTGCAGAACCATCACAAGGTTGAAGGAGAGAGAAATTCCTTGCTGCTGACTTTGCACAACTAATCCTCCATCCATCCATCCTCTCATAACAATTTCCTTTCATTATTATAAAGGAAGGTCTACTATTACAGTGGAACTGGATGTCCTTTTCCTTACTGTAAAAGACAAGACTGTTTTCAAATATCCAGAGCTCAGCAATGTGCATCTTGCTATTCAAAAATTCTCTCAGACTATTTAATCTCATTGCTGTCACTGATAAGAATCTAGCAAACATCAAATTCCCTTGATGAGGAACTAAGTGATAAAAACCTCCAGAAAGATCTGTCTCGTCCCAAAATACAATTCTTGCAATTAAGTAGGAAACAAACCCACTGTAATTCAACTGATTAGGCAGTCATTATGTAAGTACAGAAAGGGACACAATGTCAAAGCATGTACTCTTGCAAGTTCAGAAATTCTCCTTGTAAAATATTCTATCACACTTAAAATATCAAATTATTCCCCTCTCTGCCTCTCTAAAGAGTAGGCCAAAACCAATGTCATAACTTCTTATGTTTGTTTTAAAATATTTTTACTTTTTTATTCACCAAAGGCAGGAGAAAGACAAGCCACAGGAAAAAGACATGGGTGGCATTTTTACCTATCATGGCTTTTCCTTCTATCAAATCTTCTCTTCAACCTCTGGTTATCACCCAGAAGAGAAATGTGTAACAAGATATTACCTGGTTTTGACCCCCTTAAAAATAAATCTGCAATCAAGATGAATCAAGGATGATCTTACAAAATATGCAAACAAGTGGGATGAATGCATGTGACCCCCCCAATAACAGTGACAATTAGTGTTACTCAGGAATTGTGCCAGTGTGCTCCAGAGCTGAACCATGTTAGCTCTATACTACATGAAGATCAAACCAAAAAGAAAATCAGGAGTTTCAGCTTTCCTTCATTTATACTGATGTCTATCTTATAACACAATAGTACTCCAGTGAGGAGAGAATCAGCCAGTGCTTCCCAAAGAAGTTTTGGGAACAAAAATTCCAAGCATCACAGGCATTAAGTTACACCAAATAAGTACTCAGTCAGTAAAAGAAAGGTCTGTCACCCTCTCTCTGTCAAAACAATCAGAATTTCACAGATATTTCAGGCTTCCTTTTCAACTTCATCCCAAATGTGTCAGCAGTTTATAAAACTGGCAATAGTAACAGATTGATAGAAAAGTTAATCTCCTCTGTACCAATTTACTGTAATAAACATGCAGGTCATGATTAGGTTGACCAAACCTGACATGCTATTTCAGAGGCAACTACACTCTGATAAGCCATGGCTCCAGCTTCTTGCCTGAAATAATTCTGAGCAAATAGCTCAATGTGGTGGACAAAAGAGCAGCAGGCATGCTCTGTTATTAACTTACTCCTCTTTAAATAGCCTCCATCCTTGCTGCTCCTTACTTACATCTAATTAATCTCACTGTGTATTGATCTCATAACCAAAGCTACACGTTGCTGGTGGGGAAGTGAATCAGATTTGTAACAGCAAAGCAAACTCATCAGTGTAAAAGTTCAGTGTATGAGTGTGGGGGCAAAGACCTCTCAAGCTATACCTACTGGGAAAAGATACTTCTCTCTGGGAACAAGACAAAAAAAGTCTCAAGGAACAACCAGACAGACACAACAAGATAAAGCATTATGTTATTATATACCTTTTTAAAAAAATATTTTAGTGCCATAAGGTTTTCTGAGCAAAAAGAATTGGGAATATGTAACATTTATTTTCATGGCAAATGTACACATTCAGCTTTCAGCTTATGTTACTCCAAGAAGGACTTAATGTAAACTAATTAAAACCTTAGGCCAGGCCCATGCCAAGAATAGTTTGCCACTTTAATTGCCTTGGCAAAACACAGCAGTTAAGCATTTATAGAGCACATGTATAACACAGAGCAAAAACTGGTACTGGCTGTTACTCATTGCATCCCTCTTCCTCCTCTTCCAAGGGAGGGATGAGCACTGCTGTCCATCCAATAGCTTCTAACCTAGGAGTGTCGACCAAGAGCTGCACAGGGACACACTGGGCCTCAGGATACCCCTAAACAAAGAGGTTAGGGCAGAAAACCAGCAGGGCAATCACACAGCATGCATGTCAGGCTTCATATGTGTATACTGGCTTGCTACACCTGTGCAGCCAGGCTAGCACTCCTGATAAAATTTAGCCTGATAAAGCTGGAATATACTAAACCCCTTTGTGCATCTCATGAAGATACCTGCCATGCTTCCTTTTCCTCTGCAGCAGAACACTGACGACACCTGAAGCCATATGTTCCACCAGAAATTTGAATCCGTGATGTGAACTTTTTATAGAAAGAAATGAAAGAAATTATTTTTCCTTATTTTGAAGATGGATCATTTAAATTCCCCTGCATGGCTTGCCAGCTCTTTAAAGCTTTTGTTACCCAGACAGTTTCTTCTTCTTCCCTATAACCCTGATTCCTTGACTGTCAACAGCTGGAACTGATGGAGGAAAGTCAGATGTGTAAAATGCTTCTTGTTGAGCAAATTAGAGAAATGCAGTTTAGTTGGATTTTTTTTTTGTTAACAACAAAGGATTGTAAAAAAAATTTAATGAAAAGTGGCAACACAATAATATACTCTGGTAAATTAGGACAGGATAGTAAGCGATTACACAAAAGTCCATTTGTGACAAAGACAGCAGGAGGGAGAATTCTCCCTTGTCCAGTATTTCAAAAGCATTAGTTTTGTACATGCTCACTGATATTGTGAGCTCCCTCACAGGGATCCTTTGATCTTCTCCATTAAATATTTTTGTGGACACATTCTAAACCTGGTAAGGAGGAAAATACTATTGTATGGAATGAAAGGGGGAAAAAATGTACCTAACTGTACACTCACACCTTTAAAATAGGGAAACATTTGTGACAGCTTGGTCTCAAAGTGGTACTTCAAAAAGCTTTTCTATTGTTCACCTAAAGTATCTATTTCTTATTTTCATAAGACATGGAATCAAACCAAATCCAGACCCACTGAAGAGATGTTATATAAGCCTATAGCAAAACAAATACATTCTATTTAGTGGTTCAAATTATATCCATACCTGTACTGGTGGGTTTGGATGCTCTTCCCTTCGGGACCGGTAGTAACAGTAATTCCAAAGACTGCGGTGGAGTTGCTTTCTCTTGTTTCATCTCTGAAAGCTGCAGAGGATCCTCAGGAACCAGTGATTTCTTCTTCTCAGCCAGGAGGGTTCCTGCAGCCCTTGCAGCAACCTCCTTGAGAAGGGCAGCTGAAGAGGTCATGGAAGCCAGGGAAAGGAAAGAGCTGGCTGGAGGCGGGTGCTCCTGCCCAGGAGTCATGCTTCTCTCGCTCACTTTCTTAGATAAAGCTGCTAATGTGGAGCTGGCTGA
Organism: Geospiza fortis; assembly: GCF_000277835.1. Lineage (NCBI taxonomy): Eukaryota > Metazoa > Chordata > Aves > Passeriformes > Thraupidae > Geospiza > Geospiza fortis. The sequence continues at coordinate 3,321,136 of NW_005054304.1, read as the reverse complement.
CTGAGAGCTAAAGGGTGAGGAAAAGGACTCGAATCGTATCGTGTCCTCAGTCCTGGAAAAAGATTTGTCCTGCAGAACAGCATTGGCTGCAGCTTTCAGCTTCAGGATAGCTGAATCAGGGGACAAACCACAGGTGGTGGTTGAGTTTGGCAACCACTTACCTTGATTCCATATAAAGTGACTGCCTGCATTGTATTGGTCACTTTGTTCCTGTTTCTCAGCAAGCTTTCTGGCAAGCACACTTAGCTGCTGGGCATGGTGAGCAGGTGGAGAGAAGGAGATGTTTGAGCCAAGATTTGCGGGGGACTCGACTCTGCCATTGACTGTAACAGCAGCATCCAGCTTGAGGGAGCCAGCCTCCAGGAGCCGCCGCAGGTTACTGCTCAGTGGCTTGTTTGGACCAGGAGGTTCCTCTTCACCCAGAGAGGACACATCTGGAGAAAGGTGCTCCTTGCTCTGCAGCGTGTCTCTTAGTGCCTCATTTTCAATGGACCCCAGCTCTGCTGCGTTGCTGCTCGGCGTTGCACTTCCCAAAGAGGTATCGGGGGAGGTGGACTGCTCTTGAATCCTGTCCTCAAGAGACAACTTAAAGTTCTCCTGGACTTCTCCATATGATGCTTCTGAAGGAGTTTCTGAAGAATTCCCAAACCAGCGTTCTTCTTCACTGAGCTCACCTTCCACTTCTTCCTGTCTGGTACCATCTGTGTTGAACCATGAACAACAGCATTATTCCCAAATCTGTGTAAAGCAGTTTCTTAGCACGAAGCATGCCTGACCTCTGCGTGACCCTCCTGAACAGTCCCTTAGCACACCCCCTAAAATGCACAGGCTTGGAATCAGCCTGGATTCAGTGACCAGAAAAAAGACCTTTTCAAAATGAATAAATCTTTCTTAGAAGCCAAAATGATGACAAACCTGTCATCTTTCAGTCTGCATAACTAAAATGGCTAAAACTGCAACAATACATATAAACATAATATATATTAGTATATTGCAAACAATTCTTTATTGGCATAGTCTGTACATCCTGCCAAATATTATGAACTCTCTGGTATAAGGCAGGGATTCAACAGATCAGAAATTACTGGATACTTCTGTATTTGTACAGCCAGCACAGGTGTGCCTTCAAAGGCAGATCAGGTGTGTAGCTACTCAAATCTCAGACCAATCCTGCAGTGACCCCTATCTAAAATAAAATAAAATAAAATTGTACTAATAATTTACAATTCATTCCTGAATAGCTGCAATGACTAACATGTGAATGCAGACTAAAACGCTAATCTCTCCTACTGCTTGGGAAAGGAGTATCATGCACACAGTGTTGTCATATACAGACTCTAATTGCTCTTCTTCATTTGTCACTGTTTAATAAAGTTCTAAAGATCATCCTAAACTGAACTTAGTTTAGCTGAAAAGAAAAAAAAGGAAAAGTGTTGGTTCCCCAGCAGTTATGTTACATTTTCTCCTTTCTGGTAACTGCAGAACACCTGAGTCTCTCCTGAGATCTGGCAGTGTTTAAAGTACTGTGACCCTGGATTGCTCCTCTTCCTGACAGGTATTCAAAGTCATACAGATGTGACCAAGACTTTTTTTTTGGCAGATCTTCCTGCCCAATCAGAACACCATAAAGAACAACAGAAATGCTAGAATTAAATTCTTATTAATTTCTCTTGCCAGACACATCTCACATTTCTTGCTTTTAGACACAATGTCCCAAGCTGCACAAGCATCTTTGTAATCACACGACAGCAAGACAAAAGTATTTAATATAACCCTCCACTGACATTCTGGAAATAAGCCTGCATGATATGCATTGTGTCTGTGCTCATGTATTATTCCCAGATTCCCAATTTAATTCCAGCAAATTACAAAACTTGGAGAGAAGTTAATGAATAAAACTTAGATTTCTACTATTGCTTTGATCCAAAGAATTTAAGGAGGAAAACCTCAGACAAATGTATCATGAGTATTGAGATACAAATGTACACTCTGAAAGCAAAGTCTTTAGAGTTTTTTATGTTATATAGAATATGAGGCACAGTCTCTCACAATAAGTTTCTTTTATTCAAAACCCTTTGGAAAAACATCACCAATATTTTAGAAGCTGGCAATAAACTCAGTTACCTTAGGTTTGTAATTCAAGCAGAAGAGGGTTAGTATATTCCCTTTTCAAAACAAGCAAAAGCCAAACAAACAGCCAAGCTCCTAGCTAGAATTATTTTGGTATTGTCAAAGTTAACAACACAGGCTCAGCAATAACATGTGCATAAAGGCCAAGTACCATGCACATTCAAATAAAGGAGAGAGATGCTAATCAGTTGAACCAGCACTTATGTAGGTTAAAGGAGAACTGAATGTATTCCCTCTTCACCCCATGAACATTAAAAAAGTAACTTGAGCATGTCTGTACAGCTGGGTGCACTCACATGAGAGATCCATTCACTCATCCCAGATGCAAACAAGTTTGGAAGCCAAAAAAGCATCTTACTGGCACTTTGTCTGAACTCGTACACCAAGTGCAGGGCACATCCTCTGGGACACAGCCTGGAGCTCACCCCACTACACAGCTCTGGAGCCAGAGCCAGCCTGTTCCCTACCACTCATCTGTCTGGTGAAACAATCTCTCCTCTCCCCTGCAAACCCTACTCTCTCTGGCTCTGTACTTCCCATCCATTCATAGGGAGAATTGCATTTCCCTTCACCCAGAAAGGCACTCAAACATTACAGTCTGAGGCGTATTTAAGTGTAAATGGATCTAAGAAGAAATGGAGTTTTATTTTAGAGAAATCTACAGCTTACTAACCCCCCAAACTTCTCTGTTCCATGCCATGTACCTCAATTTCTTTCTTTTTCCAGACATGCACATTCCCCATTGGTCTTGCCTACACAAAAGGGCAGCCACCACCATGTTATTGACAGGGAGCAGCAGGAGAGCAGGATTCTTCATTTAAAGGCTTGCTCTCAAGCTCAGGATTTCCCTCCTCTTTAGGTAACACACTGAGAGCTCCCTCTCCTGTTGCTGATCTACCTGTGACCACTCAAGGCCTCTCAAAGCTCCATGCAGTTTCTATAATAAAGGGCGAATTTTCTCTCCAGTCTCACTATCCCAAAAGCCAGCACAATACTTTTTTTTTCCACCAGTGCAGTTTCTTTCTGTAGCCAGAAATCAGACCTCTAACTGCTGACACTGTTCTAATTTTCCTCTTCTCAGTAATTCCCAGTTGCTGCAGCATCAAGCCCACTGTATTTGAAGGCTGTAAGGTTAATGCTGAAAAAGCCAGCATCAGTGTCTTATCACGAGCTCAGTCAAGCCTCCCTTTAAACACCAGTGAATTGGTTTAGGAGCAGAACAGTGAAGCCTGGAAACTTCATTGCTAAGCAAAGTTGCCTTTCAAGGCCTTTAGGGCAGAATTTTAATTCACATTAATTTGTGAGCCTGTGAGTTTGAACAAGCTTGAGCACTCCAGGAGAAATCAACCCAACGACTTCTTTATGATTTCAAATTATATAAAAGCTTTCCTCAGAACCCAGGGGGTTCATGGGTCACCCAGACCAGGTTTGTCTGAAGCAGGACCCAACGTCCACATGTCTGTCAAGAAATTTCAGCTGTATTTCACATCTGTGGCAGAAATCTGCATGACATGTTTTTCCCTTCTGTCACAACACAGTTATGGAGCTGTTCTCATCATGATTCAAGACTCAAGACCTGTCATTACTGCTTCTTCCTGATTTTCAGAGCAATTCTGAAACTGCTTCCCAAGCCCTTTGCCACTGGCAGATGCCAGTTGGGAATTACAGACAGGGACTATCACATTGCACACCACCCAGGAGCCTCAAAAAAATATTTTCCACTCCTGTCAGCAATGACAAAAGACACCAAAGTACTGCTGGGTGACTGCTGCCACTGCTGTATCCCATGTATCCATCTCTGGCAAAGCCACAAATGTGTGCAGAAAGCACTGTTTGAAGAAGTGCCAGTTTCCCTCGCTCGCCAACTCATCTGCTTGCTTTCAGATACAGAGAAGTTCATTTTCCTCTTCAAGAGATCAGTTTGACAGACAAATCTTATTGATCCCAAAGTGTGTTATTTCACTTTGTGACCATCTGCCCTTTTATTTAGAGTGCTGATTAGAATCTGACCCTGGTACCAATAGAAATGTAAATATTAACTTGCTCAAACTACTTATATCTGAAAACTGAAAAAGAACAAACATGTTTGTTGATTTATACACTGAGTCACCCAGTTCAAATGCTGGAAACTTTAACTGTACCCACTGCAATGTACACATGCCATTCCAGAAGGTGGCAAGTGTGAGATGATCCACAGCTTTGCTTTGTAGGACTTGGAGGGGAGAAGTATCAATGCAGTGAGTTGGATCTCCAGGGAAGGGAAGAGCCTCAAAGTTGTGTTACTGAGCAACAGACATGGGCAGCAAAAACATGATGGAAAGAACACCATTTGAAACACTAGAAACACTAGAAATTATCTGAGAGGCTACAGCTAAGGAACTCACCCCAGAGAATGATTTTTCATGCTAAGCAGGACAAAATTCTACTTTAATCATTCACTGAAATGAGTAAATCACAGAACTTCAATATAGAAATCCATATGCTGCAGTGATAGGAAACATACGGAAATTGTAATGATGGGATTACAGAATGAAAATTAAAGCAAATGCAAAAGTAGGTAGAAGTAAAATAATTTCAAAAAATGCATACAGGAAAATTGCTCATGAGATAAATTAATCAAAATTGCCCTTCTTTTCAGCACTTACATTTCAAGGAAAAACTGGGAATCTACAGAACCAAGATTTAAAGATATAGGAGAGCCAAACCTCATCTTTATTATCTTGATATCAATTACCCTGATTTGCATAAGGATTTCAGACATGATCATTCAAGTTTGTGTCAATCTAATAAAGTTACAATGACATTTGTTGTCATTTGACACCCAGATCATCTTCCTAATTTGCTGCCCCAACAACTCTACCATTTCATCTCTAGCACCTACCATAAACCATCCTTTAGATTATTTTACACTGAACCCTGTACCTAGGCCTACTGAAAGAGCTGGGATTAAGTGATAGCTTTACACCAGGGAACTGAGGAGCTCTGCAAAGACACCTAAAGAATTTAAAAGAAGGCATTAAACTTAAATGAAGCAGGAAGCCATCCAAGAGGAGTGCTGCGGAAACACTGACTGGCTCGGTTGAGCAATCAGTTTAAGGCCAAGTAAATAGGCAGATGCATCAAAAATAAGGCAGAGACAATACCTGAGCAAGCTAGGATTTAGCCTTGGCTGACTTTTACCAGTGACAGCAAGGAAAGTGGAATGAGCAAAGAGAAGAAATAGTTGACAACTAAGAAGGCAAGGATAACTGTAAAGGATTTAACCAGTCATGGACAAGGCAGTGAACTGGAATGCTCATATCCAGCCTCCAGGATGGGTTCTCTTGTTCTAGTCCTTCCTGATTGTTTTCTTAGAACCCTCAAAAGAGGACTAGGGAATCAGGCCACAGGGCAGCATTCACTGTCCTGGCAGTCCCTGGGTTACAGCAGTTCAGGATACCCTCTCGTGCTGTAACCCAGGTTCCATCATGACTTGTCATCACCATCATATCCAAACAAGACATGTTTGCCCATCACAATGGTGGCTGTTAATTCAAGATGAGTACAGGCTCTCCTTGTCCCCATCTTACCTCTGCAGACCAGATAATATGGAGGAGAAAAGAATGAAGGAGCTAAAGACCAAATACAATGGATACCTTTAAGTGAACTAGGTAAACTGTGTAGGCACATCACTTTAGCAAGGGTAAAGAATAATTGCAAGAGACCACTTGCTAATATCACATCACTTTCTAATCCACATTTTCTCTGAGTGTCAGCTTCACATAAGCCGTTGCTTATTTCACAGTCAGGTACTACACAAATCACAAGGCACAGACCTAAAAATGACAGTCATATCTAGAAAGCCTATTCTGTGGTATCCTATATAAATTGCTCAGTCTAGCTGCCTGCCTACAAACTACCCTCTTGGCATTCAGGCTGATTTTTAAGTATTTCAAATTAAATAAATTTTAAAAAAAAGGGTGAATGTAATATCTTTGGGCTGAACAACTTTTATGGGTTCCCCACCAAACCATGCAGATGTGTGTGCTGTAAAGCAACCTCCAAGAAGTGGGGCACACTGTGCACCCACACCCCACAGTTTCTACCTCCAGAAAGCATTTACAGACCCATCTGATGAGGCTGTATACCCAGAGCAGCAGCTATGTTGATTTTCCCATAGGGATGCTTCCTAGGAGATCATGATTTTAATAAAACCACAAAGGCCTGCTTTAACTCCTTTTAATGTACCTACAGCAGCAAATAAGACTTAAAAGTCACAGTTGCATAAATAGTCATGTGCTGGAGTGGCCTTGGTCCCCCATTTTCCCTTCATGATTTCTGTGACCTATAATAGGTAAGCAGCACAGGAAGTCACCTCCTCTTTGAATGGAATTTCTGGCTCTCTCCTTATCAACGGGATGATTATTCAACTCTTGACCTCCTCACAAAATGGTTTAGTAGCGTTGCCGGTGCTTGAACCAAATTTCTCTACTGCAGGCTGACCTAAAGAGAGCAGCACAGCTGCAAGAAGGATCTGCCAAAAAGCCACAGCTCTTCTGTTCTGTCCTTCTCCCCTGTGTTTAGGTTATGTGAAAATACTCACACAATTAGACAGGGAAAGAAGCCCTAGGTAGGACTCTCTATTTCATCTCCACATCTTCCAAGATAATGATTTTCCTAACTGGAGGGAAGGAGGAAAGGGGAAAAGGAAGGCACAGCTTTTAAAGACAGGGCATACATTCCCTACTTTTATCCCTAGCTTAAAGTGACTTTGAAAAAAATCAACATACAAGGAAACCCCAGAATATTCACCTAACAATTTCTCTAGTACTATTTTTTTGAAAAAGAGCTCAGAGCCAAAAAAGATTAGAGAATGTTAGTAATTTTGCAGTAATTAGAACTCTTCAAGATGCTTTGCCTATACACACAAACAACTGAATGTGCCCAAATATTGTAATATTGGGCACATTCAGGTTTGCAAACTGCTAGACAGCCATAGATTGTCAAAATGCATATACAATATCTCAGTTTCCTCTCAAAGGCAGAATCCAGGTGTGATGGACTCTCCCAAAAAAGGGAATCAGGACAAATTACTGAAAAAACTTGTCACGGACGACATAAAACTGTCTTTATTTCCTGTCCCTCAGAGGAGAGAGAAGTTGTGGTAGATGGGAAACAGAGGCAGCAGCCTTCTATTTTCAGCCAAAAGCTCCAGAATAATTGTGCCAAATGTGTTTCACCAACTGCCAAACAGATCCATCTTTTACTAGCGAGCATCCATGGAAGGGGACAGAAACACATGGATTTTCTCCTGAGAAGAGCTGTCACTACTTGTTGAAGGTTCTATGGGATGGTTGACAGACCACAAGATAGGACCTTACAAAGACAAGTCTAATCTCCCCCAAAAGCAAGTTCAAAAGAGAACTCCTAGAATGACGGATGTTTGACATCTTGCCTCCAAGAAAGAGTAGCTATTCTTCTGTTCTTGGCAGGAGGTTATAGTGAGTAGCTGTGGGATTAGTGCGTGAGGAGGGTTACTTCCACTGGGACACAGATGTTAAAAGCTACAAAGAAACAGTCATCACCTTACAGTGCAGTGAGGTGACAAAAGCTCAATGCCAACAGAAGTGGTGATCCTGCGCCCTCCCTTAGACTTGCTCTGTTCTTTGACTGCTTCATGAGCCAATTTCAACCCACCAGTTTGGCAGAAAACCACTCATTCTGCCAAGAAACCAAAGAAAAATTGATGCAAAGGAGACAGGAATGAGAAAACAAGTGGAATCAATGATCTGAGCCACCTATCTGCTCTAGTCTTGTGGGGTACAAAGTACATCATGACCTGTCAGTGGAAAACCAACTGAGGATTCTCTGTCCCATCCCAAACCTCCACAACACACCACACCTCTCAGGGAAGAGCTGGCCTCTGCAGTCAGGATGGGCACAGCAGTCAGTATCATGCACACTTCTTCAGAAGCCTAATCTGGGACATCTGTAGCTGGCTTGACCCCCATACACTCTGATCCTAATTAAAAAACCCTCTTCTATAAAACTGGTAGGCAGCATCTTTCTGAGAGAAGAAGAGTTCTAAAGACCCAGAAACAGTCTCTATCTTAACAGTCAGGCACAGTAGTCAGCAACCATGAAAGCAGGAGGGCAAAGCAGTATGTCTTATAAAGTAATCAATAACAACATATTACATATTGTACAATATGTACATTACATGTTACATATAAATAACACACATGTATAATAATGCATGATGATATTTGATACTTGCTTACTATATATGTACAATATTTGCTTACTATAATTTAGACTTAGTTGATCCTAGCTGGATTCTGCCAGTATTTCAGGCCCAGTGAGCTGAAGAACATGAGATGTGCATGTGAAACAGAACAAAATACGCACAGCCTTAGAGGAGGGGAATGTTTTTGAAGAGAGGTGTACCACAAAATAACAGCCTGCACAAAAAGCTGCCATCAGCTGACTTGATCCAACTTGATCACCAGGGAGGTGATCCTGACTTCTCTACTCAGCCCTGGTGAGGCATATCTGGAAGGCTGTGTCCAGTTCTGGGCTCCTCAGTACAAGAGAGACATGGGGCTCTGGCCCAGCTACAAAGACATTTAAGGGACTGGAGCAATCCTTCTTACAAGAACTGGCTAAGAAACTTGAGCCCACTCAGCCTTGAGTAGAGACACCTGAGAAGGGACCATCAGTGTATAAAAGTATCCAAAGGAGAGGGGGGTGTCAAGAGGATGGACCAGGCTCTGCTCAGTGGTGCTGGGCAATACGACAAGAGGCAACAGCAGAAACTGATGCACAGGAAGTTCCACCTGGATACGAGGAAGAACTTCTTTACTGTGCAGTGACCACACACTGGAGCTGATAGCCCAGAGAGGCTGTGGAGTCTCCCCTGCTGGAGATATTCAAGAACCATCTGTACACAATCCAGTGCCATCCTGTGCTCTGGGATGACCCTGCTTGGGCAGGGAGGTTGGAACAGATGACCCATTGTGGTCCCTTCCAACCTGACCCATTCTGTGGTCCTGTGATCAACACACAGGATAACTGGAGAGAAGGTATACAAAGACAGTTGATTTTTATGATGGAGATTTTCAGAAGAAACAAATATTTCTGAGGTCAGCTTATGCTGCAAAGGCTGCCTAGTAGCCCCAAGACAGGTTCATAAAACACATGAAGTGTCAGTAAAACAATAGAAAATCATGTTCCTTGCAAAACCTATTTTATGTTACCAATGTGCTGGCAACAGTTTTATGGAGGCTGAGCAAAATACCACAGCCAGACTTACTGAAAGTTTCTTCCACAGGCCCTTACAACCATCCTATAATAACCTGTAGTTGAGGCTGGGCACACATTTCATAGAGCACAAGATACTGATCAGACTGACTTAGACACTACAGGAATATGGCCAACCTAAAACCTGGAGTTGGTACATTAACATATCAAAGGAATACACCTCTTCTTCCTGATGTAAACAGAGAAGATGATAAATCATTTCCCATAAAACCAAACAATTTTTAGGCAGCAACTTCTGAGCCAGATTGAAGTTCCTTATCAGGAATTTCAGGATTCCCTGTGTCTTTTAAAACCAGCTACGATATCAGGTTTTGACTCTGATAGATTATTATAAAGTAGAGGAAAAACTGTATGAACAGGAGTTCCACTGTTATTCCCACAGCCCTGCTGGAAATGGGAAACAGTATTAACAATCTGTGGTGGTTCAAATGGTTCATGTGCAAGTCTATCCAGAGAGATTCCCTGCACCTGGAATGGCAGTGTATCCTTGACATCAGTGAACACTCGCCACCTACACATAAAGTTCAGCACAGCAATTACAAATTCTACCTTTTGTTAGTTATAAAGAAGCTTTTAAACTCCTTAAAATTGTTTCTAGTTTGCCAAAATTTACTTTGATTGCTCATTTGTTTTGCTCTAGAAAGATGTCTAACTCAATAGGATGCTGCAGTGAGAAAATATCAACTATCAAATGATAATAGGGATGCTGGCACCTCCAAAATAAGAAGAGCTAAAGATTATTCTCAAGACTTCTCTTATCTTTAGCATACAGAGACAAGACCTGTCATGTCAGCCTACCTCATAAAGGAAGGGAAATATTCCAACATTTCATAACATGGGCCTTCAATGAAAATGAAACCTCAAACAATTCTAGCAAACAATTTGCAAAAGCGGGCTACAACCAGAAAAGTCCTTGAAGGAGGAATTTTAGTTTCCACTCTAGGTCAAATTATTGTGGGAGAATCACATGAATGCCAAATATTCAATATAGTAATCCACAATATTTTAAAGCCATCCTTCAATACCATCTAACTCCATGAATAAGATTTTATATCCTTCGGCAGGTGATTAATGAAACCTTCTTTAAGTTGCTTGTGAAACACAGAACTGGCGTCTCTATTAGGAAATTCTAAGCAGAAACACAAAACTACCTTATCTTAAACATAGTCTAGCTGCAAAGCAAAGGCTCAGTTACTCATTTCCAAATGGCTACGTGCTTTCTGGTAGTTCAGTCCTGGGTCACAGGAGCCTCTATACCAAAACTGAAGTAATTATGAATTCTACATTTTCTTAGATCACATTTAGTATCCTCTAGGTGCCAAAAAACAAAATAAAACCACCCCCCCAAAAAAAAACACAGGAAAGCTTTGCTTTCTAATCTTCATTTAACCTGGTAACAAATAAAATTGGTGGTCTGCTGTATTTTGCATACCTGTGTTCTCTGGCCTTGAGTACATCTGTAAACTGCCTGCTCTTACTGAGTGCCTTCATCAGCCAACAATTCATCTTCATTAAGGCCTGCCCCTGACCTACCACCTCCCCAGACCTGGGTGCAGTGACAGCTGTCTCAACTCTTTACTGTGACAAAATGCATCTTCATTGCCTGAAACGCACTGCAAACTTCAGCACTCACAACCCCAACAGTAAAAAAAGGAGGCACGGGAATTCTCAAATATTCCTCGCAATTTACAGCAGCCAAGAACAAAGTGATCCATTTGTGCTACAGATTATTGCACTGCTGATTAACCATCAATAGCTGTGACCCAGTTTAGTGTGGCCTGTCATCTAAAACTGACAGGGTCACCACAGCAACATGATTTTTGTCACCCTTATAGGTGGAAAGGAAGCAGAAGAGAAGTTGCAAGCATCAATGCAGCTGGCAAAAGAAGTCAAAAAAGTGTTCAAACATATCACTTTGTTGCATACAGACAATTTGCAATGAAAATAAATAATTCCCTGATCACAACTGCAACTTGGCACCAAGGCCTGGGAATGGCCATAAGTTTACAAAAGTTCTCAAGTTACCTGAAAGACTAAAATTGATATAAAATCTCCACACACACAAAAAAAAAGGCTGTAAATCACCTATGCTCTGAGCTGTGCATAGCAATTCCCAACTTTCCTACGAGACAAGGCATTGACCAAAAGGCTAATTGAGGCACCAAAACCAGGCTGGCTGATTACCTGCTCCTTCACCCATTCATTCCAAGGAGTTGCCCTCATGTGTTGTACACACCATATAGGATCGTGCCCTTAAGCAATCCAGAGTAAATTTACCATAGCCATCACCATGTATCAGAAAAAATTGTCTGCTAAGGTTGATAAATCAGTCAATTACCTGCTTCCTTGGCTTTTATTCCTGTGTAAATGTTTTCAACCTGATATTAGCAATACCTATAAGAAGATGATCCGCACATTGCCAAAACCAACTATTTAAATTACTAGCAAATCCTTAATTACTATAAACAAGATTACAACAGGCTTGTTTAAAAAAGGTTTCTAAATACCAAAGTGATAGCTCCAGAAAATAAAGCTCCCTTGCTGTCATTATTTGAGGCTGCTGGCTCCACATTAACTCTGGCTCTGTGTAGGACCCTCAGAGCTGCCTCAGCACAGCTGAACACCACAGAGCAGCTGCTGTCTCTCCATCACCACTCCTTGCCTGGCTGAGCACAAACACGGGGCAGGAGGTTCCCAGTCTCCTCAACTCCTCCTATGAGGTCTAAATCACCTTCCTCCCCAAGCCATGCACTCCCCTCATGTCTATAAAATAGGGAGAAATCTTGAACATACAGAAAAAGGTAAAGACAAACAAACACTATTGAAACACTGCAATTATTGATTTCATCTTCAAGGCAGAGCTGCTTCAGTGCCTCTGGTGGGAATCTAAAGAACAGCCTGATTCTCCCAGGTGGCAGAAGAGCGTGGAAAATCTACAGGCCACGGTCCTTGCCAGTGAGCTGATGTGGGCTAAAAATGGAATGTTAAACTTATGGCAAGGTAGATGCACAGGATCTCAGGTAAAATTTCCCTTTCCATACCTCCTCTCTCACTGGCAATAGCTAGAGATTCCCAGAACAGGAGAACAGAAAACAGCTAATGCACAGATGCTGAAACCAAAAGAATGATCGTAAGTATCATCCTTCTTCCTCTACACACAGAAGTTATTAAACACAACAGACTGTGCAATAGAACTGGTTTCCTGTATCTCTTTAGAGGCATAGTCAAGTTTTGAAATTGAGAGGTGACAAACTGTGACCAGGGTTTGTACATGGACAGACTGATGTAAGCCTAGCACAGCTCTGATACTTGAGGAAAGCTCTGTTAGAAGTTTTCAGCAGTGCTGCAAAACACACAGCAGCATCTAGAACAAATCTAGTCATTTAAAGAAGCATGCTTTCCAATTTTTTCCCCACTGACCTCTGCTCCTCTGAGGGACAACTACTCTACAGATACACAACCTCAATGGCTTAGCTCAGCTTGCCCAAGAAACTACTAAGTGTATCTTTCCTACAGGACCTAACTAGAAAACAGGCTGCCATTTAGGCTGAAATTATTTTTTTGTTTGGTCATATGTGCCTAGGACAGTAGGTTAACTCCCTGGCTTGTACTCCTATGCACTGTACATAACCAACAAAGTTGGAGGAAACAGAATTTCCTTGTCTCTCATGCACAAGATAATCTTTGAGAGCACTTTCTGATGTCTTACTGCTACCACAGAACATAAAAATTCAGGAGACATTTGGCTGAAAGAGTAATCAGAAGTCCTACAGAAGAACATGGTACTTCTGATCTGCCTTGTCCACAACTACTGTCTCTAATTTCCTAAGGCAGGCCAAAAATGTCAGGGATGATACAAATGGCAACCTTTACTTCTCCTCTCCAATGCTTAAAGGCATGCTGTATCTTCTCTTGAACCAGTTCCAAATAACTTCTCTTTCTATTAACTTCTGAAACCACCAACAGGACTCAGGGTGTGACACTGATAAAGTACTGCTATTGCCAAAATGAAAAATAGCTATTTCTTTGTCTACTTTTCTACCTTTTCCTGACCAATCTTCTTCAGATGGCATAGAAAGCTTATCATAAATACTGACTGGCAAAGGGTGAAAAAGAGAAGAATTATCAGCAATAAAAACAGTGATTACACACAAGTGTTTTTGAAGAAAGAGAAAAAGAAGAAAGACAGATCTCATCAGTGCACTATTGCTATACAAGGATTAAAGCTGAAAAAAGCCATGTGTGAAGCTCTGCCCATAGGTGTGAAGATTCTCTAAAGAAAACTTCCTGTTGAGCCACAAGTTAAAAAACCCCAACCAAACAAGCAGACAAAAAGAGAGATCTGATGTCTGTATACTATCCTGCTGAGCCTCCAAACATCCCCACAATGACCATATACCCCAACAGCTCTGTCATTGCAATCTAGAGCTCCTGGACCCAAAACTGTTTAAGAAACACAGTTACAGCTTACAGCACCAGAAAAATAGCAAGAGAAAAAAAATCCTGCTTGTGAATGGAGGTTTTCATCTCCCAGGCACAAGGTTAACCCAGGTAGCTTCTGGGGAAGCAGAAGAACACACTCTATCTGTCTCTCTATTGCTGCAGGTGTCTGGCTGGCTGCTGCAGGACATACTGGAGTTTGAAAAACGGTCAAATAACTGGTTGTGTTTGCCTATCTTGATAAGATGATGTGCTGTTGTTGTACATCCTGACCTATGCCTACTTTGACTGTTTTGGCTAGCTCATTATTTCCTTCTCTTGAGCATGAATAAGACATCTCAATTTCCCAGCAATCCCTGTGGCATCCTGGCAAAAGCAGTTCATTCCACTAAATTCAGAAGAACAGTTACCACTACATATTCAATAATGCCAACACTTCTGCCTGATTTCCAGGCAGGGCCAGGTTCTCTCCTGTGACATACATGGATACGTGGCAAAGGAGGAATGCAGCAGGAGCTCAGATTGTCCCTTGTGTTTTCTAAGCTAGCCTCAACCTGGAGATCAGCTTAGCAGCAGCAGCTGGAAATGGCTCTTAACAAGCAGTAAGTAGATCAGAATGCATTCCAGCTGTGGTTTCATCTCTAACCCTTCCCATCTCTGATGCACAGCCTATTCCAAGCTGCAGTGATATGAAGATGTATGAAATAATAGGATTATTCCTCTCCTAGAAACATCCCCATGCAATAAGAATCCCCATCTGGGGACCAATGCAACTTCCATAGCATTTGCATCAGCCTAGCACTACAAGGGAGATCAGAAGAAGGCTGCAAAGATGGCCCATTCCTGATAGTAGACATTAAGTACAATTTTAAAAAATAACATTAAGGGAATTCACTGAAGTCATCTTAAATTATTCTAAATATGGAAGTCAGAAAGGTAGCAACAACAAACACTGGAACTTTCTTTCACCTTTACTAACATACAGAAAGAGAAAAAGCTACACTGAGAACTCAAAACATTGACTCTTGGAAAAGGACTTTTAAAATACATGAAATTGTTGTTTTAGAACACATTTATTAAAGATGTTCCAGGGATCAACAAAGTAAAAGAAACAACAAAGCCCAACTAGAAATCCCTGCATCTTAATACGCAGGTGGCAATAAACAGAACATGGGAAGCCTCAGACCAAGGTGCTACAGTGCCTGTAATTATCCCTACTGTGCTCACAACCCCTATCAAGGGGTCACAAAGTAAAGGGAGGAGCTCACAAACTGTGTGGATGGCAATATTCAACCACAGCAGGTGACAACAATCAGAGCATCTGCTTTAACAAAAATCCCTTTTTGTTTTAACTAGTTTATTTTTGCTATGAGCAACTTCTCCTGTTTGATTTCTGGTAAATAATGGGCTCCTCATTTACCATTTTACTCTGCCCCATTACTCACCCAAGGTGTTTTGTTCTCATTAACCTTCCAACTGATTCAGAAACAAAAAGTTTAGGTTTCAGTTACTGAAATGATTCCCTCCTGTGCCTGTCACAGGAATCTAGTTGCCTATAATTCCATCTTTTCCTCTCTCCCAAAGTCAGATTAAAACATGGCAAGTTATATTCCCCAAGCTTCTAATTCCTCCCACAAGGATGACATTATGGTAAGGTATATCAGAGAAGTTTCAAGAAGTGTTTGTTTTGTCGTGCTGTGTTTGCTACCAAAGACAGCTGCTTTCTGTGTCCCTGAGACGACTGCTTGGGGTTAACAAGCAAAGCCAAATAGGAGAGGATTAGGAAGCTACTCAGTGGTAGGAGAGCACCCAGCAGCAGACCATGTGGAACAGGCACTGCCCACTCCCAGACACATAGTTTTACACACTGCACCTCAGCCTTCAACCTTAATTCAGAGGTCACGTAATCAATGTGCAAGCACTCAATTAGAAGTGGACATTCCTCAAATCTTATCTTATTTTCTAGAAAGTTAGGATTCTGTGCCAAGCTCCCAGGACAAGAAACTACTGCTATGGCTACTTAGGGCACAGGCACAGCAGAAATTACAGCAATGTGTTTTGACATTCTGTGTAAAACCCACCTAAAATTTCCATAAAAGGGAATAGCTAGAAGTGAAGAGGAAGTTTCATGTTCACGTCCAATCCATTCCCAGCTTTTCTGCTGAACAAACAAACAGGTGTGACAGTGGTAGTGGAATTTGATTTTACTTTTCCAAAGTGCATTTCTTGGCTGAGAACTTTGTGGGCTTTACCAAGAATTTTTATGAAGGCCAGTAAAAGCCTTCAAAGACAACAACTTGGATTCTCCTGAAAGTGTGTCCACACTAAATAACGCAGTGCTATGCGGTGATATCTGAGCCAACTGGAATATACCCACAAGTAGTAGAGCTGAATTAACCTGGGCACACTGCTGTGATAACAGCCTCCTGAACACAAGGCAGCTTATTTAGAGCTTGCTTTGTTATCTCAGTGTGGCACAGCACTGTGCAGGAAGACAATATAAACAATTATGATGAAGCATATTTAGGTCTTATGGGCAATGTTCAAGTACCTCAAGGTGGGCAGAAGAGCTCCCTTCAGAGTTATTCACTGTGCAAAGAACTCCCTTTGGCAACGCAGAATTGACAAAAGGATTATGTCAGCCTTTCCCTTCCAGAACGAGGAGCAGGGTGAGAGCCTGGGGGCAGCAGAAACTGGAGCAGCTCTAGGCTGTTATACTTAGCCTGGTGCCTGAGAAGGGCTCCTCGTCAGCTCAAAGTGCCAGAAACAGAGAGATAGGTAAGGGAAGTTCTGCTCCAAACACATAAAGAAATGGGTCCTCAGTCATTAGTTGCCAGGTCTAGATTTGGCACAGTGGTTTATAAAGGGAGAGACTCTGGCTGTGCTTCAAGAAAGCACACAAACACAGCTACACCACCAGCTGCTGTCTAAATACACTTGTCTGCCACCCTCTCTGTTCCTTACTTTGCACTCCAGATAATGATCATCTCGTTGAGGAAGATCTGTTCGTATTTTAATTTTTGAGATGAGTAATTATTTGTCCTACTACACAAATCAAAGCAAAGTCTAGAAGCTTGCAAAGAATTTGTGTTCATTAAAGTCACACATGGCGATTCTCCATTAAGCTAAAGACACACTTAGTAAAACCAGCAGCTCTTTTAATGCGTTTTTCTAAAAGTTACTTGCCCTGATACACAATGTAACAAGCACCAAGATTCAGGACATGTCCAAAATAAGAAGTTGTAACTTTAAAACAAGCTCATGCCAAATCTTCTCCCTTCCAGAAACTTTCAGATAAAACTTGAGACCATGCCGGAAAGAATTACTTGCACCTGCAAAGAAAGCCCTGCAACAGAGGAAAATCACATCCAAGCTGCAAACCCCAGATGAGGGCCAGCAGAGCTACAACTCTTCTTGAGGAAGGGAGTTCTTAGTGTAGGGCCATGCAAAATTCAAAGAGATAAGGACAGTAGCTCAGCTTTGAATTTCTTCAAAAATGTTATTGCTACCCTAGCGAGAGCACCCCAAATAAAAGAAAAAAAAACAGTGCAGATGTTTGGAACCTAATTTCATTTGCTGAAACTGCTGATTATACCACTCATTAAAAGACTGCTACCACTTGGTAATCCTTAAATTTTTAATGGGATTTATTCTAAACAGCAACTAAATAATCAGCCTCACACGCAACCTTCCCTCTCCTGGTCTGCTGTGCTGTCAGCACTAGTCACTCTTCCCTCTGCTCCCAATCCTGTTGTCCAAGTACTAAAAAGAATGAGGAAAAAGACTGTTTATGCAGCCCAGTTTTTCTCTCTTCACTGAATGGTTCTCAGAAGAAAACCCCAAACATGACCGTTTTGTCATTCCAAATTACCCTAACTCAGACTCTGTGTTAATTCTCAACCTGCAAAATGGAACAGCCTTATCTTAGTGTTAGGCTTAACTTGGAACTCCAATACTCAATATAATTATGCCCCAAACAAGGAAATCCCTTCAAAGGCAGGACAAATTTCAAGGAATAGAGCTAACTCCTAAGCTGCCAGGTTTAGACAGGACATTCAAACTGGACATTCAAAATATTTGGTGTCTAGACCAAGAAGGATACCAAGCAAGGAAAAGAGAAACTGTCTTTGGGAGCATAACAGTACCATAAAGGTGACTGTAAGTCTGCAAAAAAGAAAACCTGAAAGAGAAGCTTTCAAGTGAGCTTATGGGTACAAGTTGCTGAATCCTTCACTGCAGTAGCCACTATGCACTGTATAAGTGCAGCATTGATGCTGTCTGTACCCTAGAGTGTGTATCCCTTCAAATGAAGTATGGGTCTGAGGTTTTTTATTTAACTACATCTAAAAAGGAAAATCCCTGGAGAAAGGGGAATTATCCACCTTTTTGAAGGTTTGGGGTTTTTTTCCTTTACCCCAATATAATTTATTATTCTTCATGCCCATATCAATACATAACGTATTGTTCAGAGAAAACATTTAAGGTAGAACAAAAAAAAGTTTTATTTTGGGGAGCAAAAAGAGAGAGGAAGATAACTCGCCCTATCCCCATGAAAACTGAATTCTATTACATACTGCTGGCTACTTTGCAGTCCAGGTATTTTGTATATGATTATTATTTTTGAAAGGCATATGGTACTTTAGCCTCCAAACATCCTGGAGGGATTTGTATGTGTAAACCCAAATGATACAAATCATGTACCATGAATAGCAAACTAGGCAACAAAAAAACAGGGAAAAAACCCAAACTGTTATCTAGAAGATATACTCTTAAATAACTCCAGAGTCATGCTTGAAAAGCTGCAATAGTAAAAGGATTCTAGACACAAGACACATCAGCTCTCCTTAACCATCTGAACTCTTGTCTATATTATGATTTCTTTGCAATGTGAAAGGGAAAAAAAAAGTCCTCTATACAGTGCTTCATGACAAATCACATGCCTTGTGAAGCTTCATGTTAGAAACCCTTTAACTTCCAAAAAGTCCTCTTTTGTAGGTCATGCTCTCATTATCTTGCTCTGGGATCTGGTCTGATTAAATTATAGGAAATTACTAATACTTCACTTTGAACAGCCAGCTCCTCCTGGCTCCTCTTCTTTCTTCTTTTTTTTTTCTAAACTTAATTCCTCCTACTCCTGCCTTCTTACATATGAGAAAGACAACAATCACTCTGCTAGAAAGATTAAGTCATACTCATTCTTCATCCATTTTAAAAGTAAAAATGCGTTCTGTCCACATGCTCTTACGTTTCCCATTCCACTGCTCTCCCTGCTGGTTTGCTGTTTGGCCAGCTATAAGGTTTGTGGTTTGTTCTAAATCTTTGGCACCCCTACCCCCTCTAAAATCTCACTCGTAAGATCCTAAAGGCTTAATTAACTTAATGAGCACAACACTGACTCTTTGGTAGCCCAATCTATGCTCCAGTGTGATTTATCCATATTTTGTACCATCAGATAACACTAAGACATAGCCTACCACTGATGTGCTTTAGACATTTATCAGTGAATGATCTTGTAAAAGTGACTTAGTTCATCTAACAAACAAACAAACAAACAAACAAACAAACAAAAATCAGCATACAAATTTAAAGAGAAAGACTTTACAAGTCAGAAAGGGTCCCCATAAAGGGAAAAGGTATTTTTGAAAAATCTGTGAGGACTTCATTAGCACAAGATGGACAAAATGAGAGAAGTGTTTTCAGATGGAGTAATTGGGGTTGTTACTCAATCCACCAAAAGGCTGCTGTTTATTTGAGAGGTGCATTACAGCACCACCAGGACAACCATAATGAGAGCACTGAAATTATTAACCTCATCAAGAATAATAGTTTTCCCTATGTGGATTCTCTTGTGAACTATGTGCCATATCAAGATCCCTGCAGTGGTAAGAGGTCAAAAATAGTAAGCATGTTAGAAGAATAAATAAAACATGCTAGAAGAATAAATAAAAGGTTCCCCTTACACATGCCATGTGTGCTAGTAAAGTAAAAAATTCATCTGAAAGAGAAAGATTGCTGCTCCTGGCAAAAGCATTTTGTCTTGGAGGCAACTCTTAAACACCAAATAACAGCAAAAGCATTCCTGACATTGGGAAGTCTTTTGAAAAACCCATCCAATGCATCCTGTCTTGCTATCAGAGAGTATCAGATGAAGCGAGCTGCAGAAATAAAAAATGAAGGAAGCTCTAAATCACTGTTAATTTACTTGTTTGACAGCATTTTTTTTCCTATGATGATATAATCAAGCAATAAAGACACAATATAATAAAAAGCTTCACAGAGTTCAAGTGTTGTTTTACTGTATAGAAACAGCTGAACACTTCAACACAGTATCTGGAACATCCAACACTGTACCTGACCATGAAAGGAAGAAGAGTTACACCTGCTCATAGTCAGATATCCAACTTTTGATATGGAAACTAATACTGTATCAATCCCACATCTCCTCCTTTAACAAAACAAGTCCAGAAAAAACTGCCACTGCAGTTTGTCCTGCATTGAAAACATTCCTCAGAAACTAGCAGCAGTTCAAACTTCTCAATGTAGCATTTAATTCTGCCTGAGACTGTAATAAATGCAAGCTTTGAATAAATGGAATTGTGGCATTCATTCGCAAATTGCATTGCTGACAAGCCTCCGAGACAGAACCAAACCCCAAGGAGTATCGATTGCTGCACTTAAGGCAACATAGTGCTCTAGATCTTAAACATTTACTCGAGTGCCTGAAGACTTCCCA
>NW_005054304.1:3298344-3300495 GCF_000277835.1 Geospiza fortis | reverse complement strand
TCAGAGGTAGCAGACTTTCAGGAATCCTCAGTGAAGAAAAGAACAGCCTAAGGTAGAATGGGAAATGAGGCAACAAGGAGAAGAAACACAGGGTTGTGTTTATATGTATTTTTAAAGATTCTTATGCTGAGTAAGTGAGAAACAAATATCTAACCACTAAAGTAGCTGAAAGGGAAAAAAAAAACTCCTAACACACAAACACACAGAAATTAGCAAAATTCCTTAAAACATTCCAGTGGAAGTGAATTGACTTGCCCAAGCTAGCCACATCCAAATGTAATCATAAGATACGCATGTACTGGGAAAAAATCTAAGTTATAGCCTTAATTCTGCTATTGTAAACCAAGTCCACACAGCTGCAGTATTTTGGTTGGGTATGAACAAGCCATTGTCTGTCAAGGAACATCTAAAATCCTTTCCTCATTCATTTGTATCTTAAATTAAGAAGGATGCACTTTCTTTTGTGTTTCACAGAGTGTGACTGAAGACATTCTACTGGCATCTGTGACTAAACAGTTCCCCAAACTTGACTTCTTTGGACACAAAAACTCCACTTTACAATACATGTAAATACTGGAGCCTCACAGGACCCATCCATCTGACTGAACCCTGAGGTTCATCCTGCTTTGAGCAGGGGGCTAGGCCAGACGACCTCCAAAGGACCCTTCCAAACTAAATTATGTTGCAAACAACTCCAGTGACTGAAAGCTCAACCTTAACTCTGCCATTTTAAGCAGATGCCACCCAAACACATTATTATTGTATCTAATAAAATCAACCCCTCTCTTCCCTCAACCCCTGAGATGTCAGTATCTAGCAGCTCCCTTGGAACTGAATTAAACTCTTGCAGTAGCCTGGTACATCTCCAGCAAAATCTTGTACAGAGCACTTCATCATCACGTTTTTTGGCAGGGCAGATTTCTCAAGTGAAACTACCTGCAAACATAGGTGAGAGCTGTCCAGTGGAGTCAGTGGGCAGAAGTATAAAATCAGGGTGCTAGCCAGCAGTGACAGCAATCCTCAGGTGCTCTGCAGGGTACGTAACAAGCGTGAGGAATTAAAGAAGGCCTAGAGACCTGGAGAACAGGCTTGCACCCAAGCTGCACTAGGGCCCACAAGGACTTGCCAAGCTAAGTTACATTTGCTCAGTTACACTGTAACGCTCACAAATTATTCTGTGGATCGACATATGACTATTTATTCACAAACAATTGCAACAGAAGCCGAACTATCCCAGGGAGGTTTGGTAAGATGCTACATCACTTAGGCGTCCTGGAGAGCATTCGGGCACCAGCAGCAACCTGTAACATGGGAGCGAATCACAGCACGGTGCCCTCCGTGGGGCAGAGTCAAGGTTGAGCACAGCAGCTGATAGCTCCTTCTGGGATGCACATGGGGCACTTTACATTCTTCTGCCACCATTGATACTTCAACATGAAATACACCCTCTGTCCCTCTAAGAAATGCATTGCTGAAACCACTGAGAATCAGAGAATAAAAACGTATTCTACACTGAGTACCCATTAATGCAACGTGTTGCTTTAAAAAAACCCCAAAACAACAACAAAAATATCAAACAAAAAACCCACCCAAACCAAATCACTATTTACACCATCTGCACACTGAATTCCAAGGTATTTTCTTAATCTAGAACACTATTATTCTGATTTATCCAAGGTATTATTACTATTGTCAGATAATAGCTCTTGATCCAGTGCAATCTAGTTGCAAAAGAAATTAAAATAAATACACTGAAAGGTAGCATTCGTGTGGGACGAAGATGGGTGCGCCTTTCATACACCAGGAAAAAAAAAATCCCTCCTCCCATGAACTGAACTAAAAAATTAATCCGAAAGAAGCACAAATTAGGCCGTGTATTAAATAAATACACTGAAAGGTAGCATTCGTGTGGGACGAAGATGGGTGCGCCTTTCATACACCAGGAAAAAAAAAATCCCTCCTCCCATGAACTGAACTAAAAAATTAATCCGAAAGAAGCACAAATTAGGCCGTGTATTAAAAAAAAAAATCAAAATAATAACACACGCCGAAGTCTGTGTGCACAATGAAGGCAATTGTTCCCCGGCCCAGAAAAAGCCGTGACTTCCCCCGGCGCGGCGGTCAGGAGGTCAGGGCCGCGGGCGGCCTCAG
>NW_005054304.1:3296344-3296774 GCF_000277835.1 Geospiza fortis | reverse complement strand
CAAATGCACAATCACGGGCGAGGGGAGGGAGAGGGAGGAAAGGGCGAGAGACGCGAAGAAAGAAGGGGGGAAAGGAGAGAGAGGAAAAATTAAAAGGGCACAAGGCTGTTCATCACCAACATGGCTGCCTTAGCTCAGACCTAAAAGAGGAATAACCCAGGCTGTGTCTTTGTCAGTTTCACCTCTGTAACCCTAAACTAATGCACGAAACGACGGAGGCGGCTGCAGAGGGGAAGGAGACGGGGAGAGGAGGAAGGAGAAAATGGCAAAAAGAGGGGGCACTTACGTGAAGAGAGGCGCTTGGGCTGCTCCTGCTTCCTCCTGGGCATTTTCCCCCTTTTTTCACATTCTCCTTGGTTTAACGGGAGATCAAATAAGACCGGGAGGGGGGGGCACGGACAGGCACAAAGCCGGGGCCCCCGGGGGAGCC
>NW_005054304.1:3284707-3295946 GCF_000277835.1 Geospiza fortis | reverse complement strand
CCGCTCTTAAAAAAAAAAAAAAATTAAAATTAAAAAAAAAAGGTGTGTGTGTGAATTTGTGGGTCTTGACCATTCGCACTGTAAGCCCCTCGTTTATGGTGAGAACGAAAATAATAGCATCAACCTTTTTTTTTTTAAATTACGGCATTTTGTCTTCCTGTGTTGGAAAAGCAAAATTGTAGTGGTGCACAGCTAACCCCATAGAATTTTTTGGATGGGCTCAGCTATCCCTTCACAAAGCACAGGGGCCGAAGGGGTTTATGCAGCCAAACTTCAGTGTGGGAGGGAGAGGCTGCTTTATACACAACTCCCTCCAGGCCAAAACAAGCATCCAAAATAAGTCAGAAAGAAAGGTGGGCAAGTTGGTATCCTGACAACTTCTAGTGCAGGTTTTAAAAAGCGGAAAGAATACAAGCAGCATGAAAATCACAACTCCTTGAGAGTGTGTGTGTGTGTGTGTGTGTGTGTGGAGGGGGGAGGAAATCAAGATTAGGTCACCCCTAATGGTTGATTTAACTGCTACATGATACGTCTACAGTGCACACAGCAATCTGGACTTCTGAAATTTACTTTTTTTTTCCTGCTGTAATGCAGGTATATGAAGCTTGATCCTGAAGCAATTCCAGTGTGCATTATGAAGCCAGGATAGCAGCTTTCATTAACTGATACATACTCTCATTACTTCACAAATCACACATCTTTCTTCAAAGACAGACATGAAGGTGGAGAAAAAAAAATAGAAGAGGGATTGGGTCTCACTGAAGCACAAAAGGTACTCCGTGAAAGAGAAGTGCTCTCTTTGTGACTTGCAGTCATTTGGATAAAAGTTCACACAGAGGTTGTTAATGATTTAAACTCCAAAACCTGTTACAACAATTGAAGTAAAATTATTTGAAGCATAGTTGCTTCATATAGCTCTCTCTTTGTGTAAGAAAACTTTGAACTTAGCAGAATACATAATCAAGATTGTGAGTCAGATGTTGCAAAAATAAAAATACGCATTATTCTAGCATGTATACCTGTTAACCTGTTAGAATTTTTTTGGCTTTTGACAACCTGACTCATCATTTGATCACACTATTTTTCATCCTAACTTCAATTTCTTAAAAATAAACAGCTGCCTAGGAAAACACAAAACACCAAATCTGCAACCTAAATATTTTTAAACAGTAAATTTAAACTCTTAATCACCTCAATTTAGAATGGTTTCACATAATCTTATACTCATTTTACAGCCACACTGAGCCTTTCAGAAGGAAAAAGAAATCTAAATAGTATTTAAAAGATTACACATGTGACAATCTCAGGTTCACTACCATGCCTATGCAATTCTGAGTTTTGAAACCGCATGTACATGGTACACATCTACTGAAACAAAACAAATTCCTCCTGGCTTCAGGTGATTTACGATTTCACAACACAGCTAAAATACTTCATTTTCATGGAGAGATTAATTTATTTTTAATCCAGAGGAAAAACCAAAGTGTGTAACTGTCAGTACTGGAGATTTCAGGGGTAGAGATGAGTCCCAATAGCTGCCTTACACTCACTCATGACCAAGAGTACCAGAGACAGGATTCCCTCAGAAGATTTAGGTCCTGTCTTTTCCCTCAGGTTTTCCCCTTTTCCCTCCAGTTTATACTGGTTCTGGTGATTTCCACCGTGTTAGCAGTGATAACCAAAAATATCAGAGGCATTCTCCAGTGTTGCTCCCAAACCTCAATTTCAACATGCCTGGGACTAGCACCAGAACTTTGTTCACTGCAGGACTTGCAACGCCAGACTTCCTTACTTATTTTTTCAATACATTCTAATGGCAATTGTGCTGAACTAAGCCAGCTTTGTGAGCAGCGATCCTGTCTGTGCAGGAGGCCACAAAGTAGCCATTTCAGAGAGGGAGAGAGTGCTGCCTCTGTGCTGTGATCCACCACAGCTGTGGCAGCCCTTCCCCAGGTGCTCCAGGAGAACAGGACTCAGGAAACACTGTGTTCTTCACTACCCCTCTTTCCAGCCTCTATTCCTCATGCCTTTCTGGCATAAATTAATGTTGACATTGTCAGCATTAATTTACAATGTGCCGTGTGGGGTTTTTTCCCCTCCATCATTTGAAACCCCCTTTAGGGGAGTTGAGCCTTCCCAGCCTCTATTCCTCATGCCTTTCTGGCATAAATTAATGTTGACATTGTCAGCATTAATTTACAATGTGCCGTGTGGGGTTTTTTCCCCTCCATCATTTGAAACCCCCTTTAGGGGAGTTGAGGTGGCTGCAGCAAAAAGGCACCACGGGAACAGAGCTCTCTGAAAGGGCCATGGGGACTGGCACACAGCAGAGCAGCATTAAATCTCTCTGAGGGTGACCTTGGCTTCCATGGACATCCTAACAGTTTTCCTAGGAGTTTAGTGGGCCAAGCCTTAAGAGTGTTCTGCAGTGAAAAAAATCCCAATGCTTGAATGAATTACCAGGGAGAAACTTTATATACTCTAGCTTTGAAGAGTTTCTAGCCCCGCACCTGGAAATACTCAGGGAACAACTTGGTTTTTCAACTCTATCCTGGCTAAGTGCATTACTCCAGGTCTTGTCCTGGTCAACAGATAGTATCCAGCTTTCCCACTGAAACCATAGGCACATCAGTCCCCACTTCCCACTATTTTACACATTGATTTAAGGAAGGTGACTAAGGACAAAATGCCATTTAAAAAATCTCCAATAATGTGTTTGATGGCATAGCACAAAAAGAAAAAATTAAGTCAGCTGACCACACTTTTGAACATTTTTAGTCCAAACACAAGAAAATAGTTGCAAGTCTTCCACAGATAACATAATATAAATAATGCATTGCTTCTGCAGGTCCTGCTATTAATAAGTAATGATTGTATGGCACCTTCCAAACACCAAACCTAGTTACACATATGAATTAAGTTCAGCTCCAGAAACCACTTTTGAACAAAGTAAATATTTTCTTCACTTACACATGAGAAAAATGAAACAAATTGAGTAAATAAAGTTTTAAACAGTAATAAATGATGTAACATTCCTAAAACCTTTGTAGTATATCTAGCATCCAAACTGTCTTTATGCAATGTACCAAATCCTTGAAAATGTTGCTAAACAGAAACTTAAAAATTAGCTGGCATCCTTGCTTTATTTTTGAGACTTTAAAGAATTCTGTTCCCAGGGTCAGATTTTTTAAAAGTAGTGCACTGAGGGGAAAAATAAGACCATTTTAACCAGTTCTTGGGCCCGCTCAAACCAAACTATGGCCACCTCTGCTTTAAGTATCACCTACCAAAAGGAAGGCCAGGTCAGTTCTGTGTGTCCCTGAGCTTGCAGTAGAGAGTTATTCAGGCTCCACAGGCTCTTTTTAAAGGTACTCCTATCTTTGGATTAATTTTCTGTTGAACATAGGCAAATACCTTCTATAGCCTCTGTATCTTCAGCTTGTACAATGAGGCCCACTAGTTTTAATTGAAATTACCATCTCTCTCACATGGGTTGGCCATTACCCTTAACAGCATAAACTCCTCTGGCTTTAATTTATGCCAATATTTCCTTGCTCAGCAGTAACTACGAATCAGTCCTTCAAACACCATTTGATTACAAACTTCTCTTTGCTCTTAAGCACTTGAAAGGCAAACAAAAGGGCTGAACAAGCCCATAGGACAACAGCTCATAGATACCATCATCCATGCTTGCAATTGCTCTGTAAACAAATAATATTAAGTAACAGGTTTGTAGGAATAATTAATAATGACAAGTTAGTGACTGGCAAGGCCACCAACCAACCCCACAAAGCCAATGAGCAATGATCAGAAGCCATTGCTGTCTGATGAGTATCATCCTAGGACCGATAACAAACAATTACCAAGTGGGAGATGCACTAACATAACCAGCAGATCCTAAATGATGTACAAGCTTCAGCTTTTTTAAAAGACTACCAAATTCTCCTTCCACAAAGTTTCTAACCTCTTCTTTCTTAAAATGAAAGGCCCACAGCCACTTCTAGGCAAGAACTCTTGCAGAGGGTATATTGAATCACAAATGTTCTTGAAGACCAAGAATTCTACTAGAGAATTCCACTAGTCTCAAAGCCTCCAAATGGAGAGGCATCAAGGAGGAAGAGTGCAATATGACCTATGCCTCTTTGCTAAAACACAACAAGCTTTCTCAGAATCTTGTGTGAATCCTGGCAAACTAACTAGCCATCATCACTTTATAACAAACTTTAGCACAAGATGCTTCTAGTTGAGCTGCAAATTTAACACATTAATACTTCTTCAGAAAAACCATGGTGTTCATAGTTTTCAGCTGTTAGAATAGCACACTATCTAGGAAAGATGATATAGCTTCTAATTTCAATTTAAAAAAAATCAACACTTTAAGGCTAGTGGCCTTAAACCCACGCTGATATAAAATTCTAGATTTCACAGGCCAGAAATACATTGTCTATGGGTCTGAAGAAGGACCACATATTAGTGTCCACATAATTTTGCTGCTACTTAAATACTATAGGATGCTTCTTCAGAGTTACCAAAGAGTTTCATTATTCTTACTTTACCATAACTGCAGTTGGCTTTTCAATTTCCTAATTCCATAACTTATATATAACGTCATGCTATTGCATATAATATAATTATATATATTATATATCACGCCTTCACATCCCTTTACTGGAAGCCTATTTTGCAAAAAACAAAAAACCCCAAACCAACCACTCACCTGACCCTAGGACTACTGGAGTTAGGCCTGCAGATACCTGAAATGCAGAAGTTCCCCTCCAAGTCTGAGTGAGCAACCTCTTACCCAGTACAGATTAAATATAGAAAAAATAAATTAATATTTTACAACATGAAATACTAAGCAATTTCAGAACTGATGAAAAGAATTTGTTTAGTCAACTGAGGACTGGAACGCTTAGCTCAGGGCTACTGCAGTTACAAATGGGGAAATAAAAAAGGATAATTATCTGCTCCAATCCTGATCTTTTTGCATAATTTTATATTCTACATTTAAGTGCATTGAAATCAATAACTTTACCCCATCCTAAGAATTGTCTAAGGTAAATCAGAGTAAGACCCAGAGAACTCCCTCTCTCATTTTGCTTCTGCTTAATAGTTTGCTAGTCACTGGTTAAGATTTAGGCACAGCCTTATTAGCAAACACCAGCCATGTTTTAAGGCATTACCTCCTCCTGGAGAAAACACCCCCCAAACTGGCAAAACAGAATGCATTTATGCTCCTGTCTGCTTCAGTGAGAAGTCTTGCAGCTTCGTTAAGTAGCAAGGCAAGAGCATTTCAAGCCACAGCTGTTTGCTAAATGGAAGTGTGTCCAAGTTTTTAAACACCTTGTTACATTTACGTTGAAAGGCAGTGTCTCTGCTGCACTAGCAAGGTGGCAAATTCCTCAGGGAAATCAATTCTGGTTTCTCAATTAACTAGCTAGTTTTCTATTGTTAAAACACCAGAGTAATAGTGAGATTGCGCTGGACCATGAGAGCTGACAAGGCCCCAAGGAGCTCAGCTGCCATCCAGGACTGTGCATTCACCTCTCCCACTGACACAGGGGGAGGAAGGCAGGCACAGAGGGGCATAGCAGTGGTACTGATGACAGCTATGCCCTCTTGGAATACCTAAAGAAGGGTGAGATAGAAGGGCATTTGGGAGACAAGGAAATACGGTGGTGCTGAGACTTTGTGTTCCCAAGGGAAAGAAATCCACTGGGATAAGGGAGGGAAGGACCATGCAGAGATCAAGCTTTTAGCAGGGTTCATCTGCCTGGTGTGATGGATTTCACAGTGAATTCAGCTATGCTTGACCATGCTTCATGTTCTCAGATACAGTGAATTCAGCTATGCTTGACCATGTTCTCAGTGATCAGCCATCACCTACTGGCAGGCAGAAGGGTTTGGGCTGCAAGTCAGCCTGCTGAGCATGAAGCATGCAGCCTGGAGGAAATCTCTCCTTGCACTGGCACTTCCCCATCAGGCTGTACAACATGCAGGAAAAGGTTATTTGTCTTTTGAGATGTTAGAAATACAGACTTGCTTCCTCAACCCCTGCTAACACTGCTGGAAATACTGTTTCTGGTCCCTACTTTTCAGCAGGTCTAAGGCCACTCATGCTCTTTCAAGTCTGAAATTTACAGTAAGTTGCAAATTATTTGTCCAAAAGAAATAGACTAATAATAGTGAAAAACCCCACAGAGAAGCACTAAACTTCATGAGTAAGAAAAAAGGAGAAGTAGTAATACCTGGAGAGAAGCAGCTTTCATTTCCATACAAAAAAAGCAGAGGACTGCATCCTCAACAAGTCTGCAAGTGATTTAAAACTGGAAGGAGTGGTTCATAATACCAGATGGTTGTGTCACCTTTCAGAAGTACTACCTCAACAGAAGTGGGCAGAAGAATGTCCTGAAGTTCAAAAGGGGAAATGCAAAGTAACAAGGAACAGTCCTGGGCACCAGCATATCCTAGGCATCTACTAGCTGGAAAGCAGCTTTTCCAAGAAGGACCTTGTGATCCTGCTAACTAGGAGGCAACCACAAGCCAAAAATGCACCGTTGTAGCCAAGATGGCCACCAGGAGGAAGACAGATGTCCGCTTCCTCCACCAGGAGGAAGACATCCTGCATCCATGCTCAGTGCTGGTGAGGCTGCTTCTGGAATGCTGCATCTCATTCAGGGCTTCCTGGCACAAGAAAGATCTGGACTTACTGGAGAGAGTCCAGTACAAGGCCACAAAGATGATTAAGGGACTGGAGCATATACTGCATGAGCAGAGGCTGAAAAACTGCCATTGGCCTGGACAAGGGAAGGCTCAGAGGCACCTCATCCATTTGTACAAATGCCTGATGGGTGGGAAGGAGATTGAGGAAGTCAGACACTTCAAGCAGTGTCCATTGATGGAAAAAAGATAAGGGGCACAACATGGAAAAAGACCAACCAAAACCAGAGCAACACCCCAAAACCAAACCAAACAACACGATACCAGTGTTCCATCTGAACACAAGAACACTTTTTTTTTTTTACCATTAGAAGAGTCATACATTGGCACAGGCTGACCACAGAGGTTGCCTGAACAAGTTAGCTTACCTGTTTGAGCACTGAGGCTGGAATAGATGATCTCAAAAGGACTCTCCCAATCTAAGTGAAAGTGTTGTAATATGAGCATTGACTGTTTCCTAAACATAGCATTCATGTCTGGTTTTATGGGAGTAGTTTACAGAACACAAATACTCCACCAGGCTTTATTAGCTGCTAGGACTCTTCACCAAAAACACCCTTATGATATTCAGAACTCTTTAATGTCCAAATACATATTCTTAGAATTGCTACTGCTTTATGAGCTACTTAATAGAAAACATTAATTAATCATTCCAAACTCATGGTTGGTATTTTACTTCCTCACTCTTCTTCCCTCAGTATCCTGATTATACAAACTAAATGAACTTGAAACTGCAGAGCAGGTAGAAGACTGACTGTATTTTTAATCCCTCTAAATGCAAGCACTGGAAGTTGGCTGCCTTTTTTCTTAGACATTTGCAAAGCATCATTACCTCCACCTTTCAGCTGGGGACATGCACTCCTGCCTGTGGTAGTTCACCAACAAAGCTGGATAAAGAATTTTAAGGCTGCTGTTCCCAGCAAACCATTATCATCAACACATCCCTGACATGTAGGTGCTGTGGCCACAGGATTTAATTGTTTTTCTCACTAACCTGCAGCCATACTTCCTTAGTGCTATTTTCTCCTTTCACCAGTAAGCACACAAATTTCCTCATATACGTTGGCTGCCTGCACTAAAGGTGCCCAGGTCACAGAAGTAAAATTCATGAGGTACCCATATAATTTGACTTCTTATTACTCTTGCTCTCATTTAGGTTTTGGGAGGGATAGGGACCCTGCTGTGCACTGAGGAATCACCAGGGGATTTCAGCAGTGTCACTCAAGACCTAAGGGGCTCGATGGTGCACGGAGGTTGTGGTGCCTCTCGGTAGAGAGTGGCGTGCTCCTGCCTGCAGATGGAGTCACGGTCTCAGGGAACACGCTCTCACACACTTCTTTTCCCCCAACTCGAGCAACAAACAACTGAAGGAGTTGTGGGGTAGGGGGTTGCCCCTTTGTGTGCTTCCCTCCTCAAAAACCAGCTGTATGAATCAAGAATCGAGGGTCTGAAAATAGAAGAATACACAGATTCACTCTAATACGGTCTAGTCTCTCTGTTTGTACATGTCCCCCTCCTAACAAAAAAAAAACCAAACCAAACCAAAACAAAAAAATTCCACATGTTTTGTATTAAAGAAGAAAGAGGGGAAGAAAGAAGATGAAGTGTTCTTAAAGGGAGGAATACTTTTTCCATATTTCCTACATGAAGGATTTTGCATGAGCAAGAATCACTGGAAGCAGGTGGGAACCTGAAGTATTCCCTACCAAGCCAGAGAAGGTGTGGATCTCCCACTTAGTCTTGCAAAGGTCATCAAATAGAGGATAAAAGGGGAAAATCGAGGTGACTGACTTTTAGAGAAGAGATCCAGCAAGGCTATAGACTTATGTAAGATTCAAGATGTTGGGTTTTCTTGCAAATCTTTATTGAAGTTTGGAGGTTTTATTCATTCTAATATCTTGAATGACAGCTTATAAGAACATGAGTAGGCCTTCTTGATCTCAATAACCATTAAGTTAGGTGGTCTCTCCCACAATGTGCCAAGAACAGCGTCAATCAGAAACAAAACAGTTTGGTTGCCTCATGAACCCTACAGGAGATGTATCATTTCAACTCAGAAGGAAGACACTGTGGTGCTTTCATTTATGTAGGGAAAAAACCAAAATCAGGGGCTTTAAAATCATCTGAGTTGCAAAGCAATTGGGAAGTGGGCCAAGAAGATACTCAAGAGCAGCTTTCCAAGGGAAAACAGCATTGGAGAGGATACCACAATGGAGCCAAGATTAGGAAGAAACAGTGTGGAACATCTTCCTGGACTTCTAGTGTAGGAAAAAAAAAAGGAAAAATCTGCACAGTGGAGTAGAGAAACTCTCCTATTCAGGGTTTGTCAGGCTCCTATGATTCATACCAGCCTCCAGTCCCCACAGCTGTGATACCATGTCAGACATAATTACTTCTGCTGTCCAGCTGGGTATGCTAATCAAGGAAGCTGGGTCAAGTCTGACACCACACCTACTTCTCTCTCTTCCATAGCACTTCACCAACTTATTAAAAATGTTGAGAACTCGTAACACTCTTCATTGGAGAGTATAAAAATGTGAAGACTGTCATTCTTCATTGCTGACATTGTTGGAGACCTTCACAACACATGGGCTTTTACCAAAGGTCCTGCTTTGTATGCACTCAGTGCCTCTGAGTTAGCATAAAGTAATTAAGTCCAACAAGTTACTGGGAGCTAGATAGTCCAGGTTCCAAAACAGGAAACAAAAAAAAAAAAAACCCACAAAACTAAAACATCACCCAAGCCCCACCCAAATGAAGCTAAAAAGATGACGATATTTTAGGTTGTAAGGAAAGTCTGAAGACTTCCAGCTTGACAACTCAAGTGTTTCAGCTGGCTGAAATTGTCACACCATCATGTAATAAGAGAGAATATCTAATTTATACACATTTTAAGTTTAGGGTCCCTCTCTCTTCCCCAAGTTACCTCTGAACTATTGCCTCATCCAGTTCTTCACACCTCCCTGTTTCTTCCGTTTTGTCTTTACAACTGAGGTACATCCGTCCCCTTCATCCCACCCCAGAATATATTCTTCTAACCTACATGAATATCTAAGCTTTATATTCTTCCTCTGGTTGACCATCCTATCTAATTCAAAGCTTCTAGCTTAATTTTTTACTAAAATTCAATCATCCTTACCAAAATCTTTCCCACCTTCAAATTGCCATGCCTTCGGCAACTTCCTGCAGTATGAAGACTTTTCTGACCAGTGTTTTTCAAAACAAGTTGACTGTTCTTTGCAAACTGATTGGAAACTTGCCAGAGAAGGCAGATTGCTCCTCTCCAGGCCCTGTTAAAGTCTCCTTATTACCTCAGTGACACTGTCTCCAGCAAGGCTTCCCATACTACTGAGTGTCTTACTCTTTTTAGCTGCTCTCTGTACAACTAAGCTTAGGGTTTTTACTGGTGCAGTAAAGCCTTCTCAGAGACAAAGCCGTAACATGTGATTTTGCCATAGTGTTAGGAAAGAAAAAAAAATTAAAGAAACTTCTAGGGCCCTTAGAGGTCTGTATTAAGGGACTGTATCTGCTCAGACTCCAGGCACCAATGCCAGCAGGCACTTGGAAGGAAGGTACTTCTTTCATGGCTCTTCTTTCTCAAAGCCAGGCAACTTTTCAGGCCCTGCTCCCCAGCCTTTAAGACAGGACCTCTACCCAAAATCATGTTCCCAAAGGGGAGAAAGTCTGCTCAGGGAAAAGCCTGTGCCAATATACAGAGGATGGCAAAGTCACCAGGGCAGAAAGGTTAGGTTACAGGCCAGTACTTGTTTCCTAGTGATAAGGTAACAATACTGAAGATAAGAGCGACTTATTTATGGGTGCAGGAATAAAAAATCCTGCACCAATTAAGCGACTTTTGCATCTCTCTAAGCAAGGATAAGTTTGCCATTCCATCGGGCCAAGACATGGTGGCCTGCTGAGACCTCTGTGATGAGCCTGAGCAGAAGGAGACTGGCACCAGGCAAGCAGAGATGGGGCACCCAGAGCAGTGCCGCTCTCCCAAGGCACTCCCTTGGCCCTGCGGATCCTTTTCCCCAGGTTTGGGAGGAGCTCCCATCTTTGCCGTTCAGAGCAGGCGGGTGCCCGTCCCTCCCCGCAGCCGTGCTCCAGTGGCTCCCGGAGTGCATCCCTGGCCCGGCCGTACGAGCTGCCCTGGGAGGGCACCGGGCCCCTCTGGACCGGGATGGGGATGGAGGAAGGGGCCGAGACCACCTCACTGCCACACACAACATGCGGCGATTGTAAGGATATGTTTGCACGGCTCTGTTGCCATATTGGATCCTAATGAGATGATTCCGGTTCTAACTGAAGTTTTCCTTGCTTCTCTCCTAATCGCTGATTCTTATAGACTCTTAGCATGCTTTGGATGGAGCCACACCATGGCTCCCAGCATGCCTTGGATGGAGCCACACCATGGCTCCCAGCATGCTTTGGATGGAGCCACACCATGGCTCCCAGCATGCTTTGGATGGAGCCACACCATGGCTCCCCGCCAGCCTTTGATGGAGCCACACCCCGG
>NW_005054304.1:3261241-3284299 GCF_000277835.1 Geospiza fortis | reverse complement strand
CTCCGAGCATGCCTGGGAGGGACCCACACCATGGCTCCCAGCATGCTTTGGATGGAGCCACACCATGGCTCCTAGCATGCTTTGGATGGAGCCACACCATGACTCCTAGCATGCCTTGGATGGAGCCACACTCAGCTCAAAGGAAATGCTTTGTTTCCTTTGTGTTTAGGAGAAGTACCATTAAAAAACTGATGCCAAACCAACCAAGTCCCCTGGAAACAAGAAGGTCTGTGGCATTACTGTTTCTACTCCTCAAAGTTAAATATGCCAAATCACTAAAAATTAGAACATTAAAGCAAAATTTCAGGCAGGCCTTTAGTTGCCATATAGTAATGCCAGCTTCTGAGTAAAACTAACAAGAGAATTAGTGTGGGGGAAAAACAAAAAAAACCAACAAGCCAGAAGATTTCATCAATGCCACTTTAGAACTGACCAAGTTGGTTGGCTGTGTATTTGCATGGCTCAATTTGTGCTTGAGCATTAGCCCAAAGATATTATGTTTAGCAGCCAACTTTTCCCTTTTGCTTAATTAAAACTACAATGTGGACAGCAATATTTTAAAGAAAATTACACAGTGGAGCAGCACATCCACCTGTACTTCTAAAGTCTCTCCACATACTCTACTAGAACACTGGTGAGCCAAAGCTGCTGTCTGTCCCTTGACACCTCCCCATTTCAGAAGCTTCCCCAGTTCAATATCCCACAAGATATGCCCCAGTTCAATATCCCACAAGATCTGCTACTTGAGCAGTGGCTTTCACCTGGGCCATTGTCCTGGGGCCTTTAGCTGTGGAACTGCCTGCTATTAATGCAGAAGATGTGAATGAGACTCTGGAGGAGTTATGAATTTCACCCATTAACCTCAAACCAGTCAAATGTGTAAATGCTGGTGTTGTTAACCATTCAAACTGCCACAACAACTTTTCTGATACTGCAATTTCTATCCTAGACCTTCTTCACAAAGTATTTGTGAATGTTCCTCCCCACCAGGAAAGCACAGGGAACAACTGCTGCAAAAATGCACACATTCCATAGCAGTGTCAGAGAAAGAGCTAGACAAAAAAACCAGGATGAAGATGAGCCCACATGGTATGCAATTGTGGCTTAATTGTGGCTGAGCTTCCCTAACTGTTCTTGCACACCCTCTTCAACTGTTGTAATGGCAAATACAATGTGTTAGACTAAAATACTTTTCTTTCACTTCAAATGTGCCAGAGAGGAGAAAAACACACAGTTAGCTACCTCATTATGCCATTGTAACTCAATAGCCTGTGATAGTCTGTACAACCCTAAACCAGTGAGTTTTCAAAGTTCTGAATTGGAGAACATAGACTGGAAATAAAGGAGTCACTCTGCCAATTCATCCTGTATTCAGAAGCTGAGTTTTCAATTGTTACTACTTATCTGTTTTAGTGCTACCACTCTTATGTTTTTGATGACCATATACTGAGCACCTAGAAAATTGGTACTTTTACCACTGACCTCAGGTCTGCACTTTCTGCTTCTTAATTTGATTTTAAGTTGGTCATAGCAGTAGCATTGCTGATGCAGTCACATTTGGATGTGACAGAAAGCATCACACAAGGCACAAATACAGAACAAATTGGTTTAAAAATGGATCTTTTTGTAGTCTCACCTTTAGGGCAGAATCCAGAATTGTGTTAGGATACTGAGGCCCCCACATAGCTCATGACTGCAGGTGCCTCAGAACCACATCTGTGGATCTGTGACCCAACCATGCACTGAGAAGCTGCCTAGGGCTAGCAGAAAAGGGATATTACTTTTTCTAGTTGTTTATGCATTTTCCTCAACAAGTTTCCCCCTCGGACATAGCCCAAACATCAGGTAATACCTGCACATTTTCCTTCAAGAAAGAAATTTGGCTTAGCTTACCTGTATCCTGGGGCTCACCATACACCAGTGGTCTGCAGTGTGAAGTTCTGTGTGTCATCAACCTTTCTTTTAGCTTCTTTCCTTCTCCTCTGCTCCTTTGATCTGGAAGAAAGGAGCAGCAACATTCACTGGTCAAAGTACATGCAATGTGGTTCAGTCACAGGTGGAATTCAGAGAACTTTTAACAATGTAAGTTAAGTACAGGTGCTTCCAGAGCCAAACTGCAGCTGAGGCTTTTTACCCTTAATTGCAGTCATAGATGTAGGTAAGGTTTAGGCTGGGGGAAGGAGGTTGGGTAGTTTTGAGTTTCATTTTTTTTCTTTTTTTTTTTTTTAAGTCCTATTGAACACTGACCCCTGAACACAGTTTGGGCAAGCAGAAGTTTGAGGCCTCTTCCCCATCACCACACTCAACAGCCCAGTTTATTTTTGTAGAAGAGAAATAGTAATAACCCCTCCTGGGTGTTTGATGGAAACAGGCTGTAAAGGTATAGGACAAGTGTTAGGGAGCTAAAATAATCAAATTTTGCTGTTAGCCTTCAGCTACCTTCCTGGCAGTCTGTTTTAGTCTGCATCTTCATTCAGGGAAGTTCTCCTGGTCACCAAACTCTCTGCCTCACCATGCTAAGTTTCCTTCTGAAGGAAGCCAGGATTCATTCCAACACAGACTCAGGATGGCAGCCAGGCTACTAATTTCCAGAACTGCAGGTGCAGCTGATCAAAGGATTGTTTTTACCTCCCTTTGGTGGAACACCCTAACTGGTTTTATTTTTTTTTCCCCCCTCTGTCAGTCCCCCTTCAGTACCAGGTGCTGGGAAAAACAGAGGATCAAACCCTGATGTTGAAATCCTACCAAGTACTTTTCTGTTCTACAGATTTTTTTTTCAAATGAAAACCAGCTTTTTCTCAGACTTCTTAACAGGCAAAAATTTAAAATTTGAGTTTCTTTTCAACAGTCTTATAAAGCCACCACTTCTGTCAGCTTGTTTTCTAGGCTCATATATCTTTCACTGACTATCACAGCTCTCTAGAAACCAGCTAGACTGGGGACAGAAGAGATCTATTCTGAAAAACTGAATCTCCTTAAGAAGTATCTATAAACAGAAGCGGCTATCACATCAACATGAAATGAGAATGCTTGTATTTACCACTGACATGATGCCAGCATTTTCCAGAAAAATCCTTTTTTACTCTATGTTCTTTTTTTAATCAGCTTTTTCTGCCATACTGAGTACACACCTACAAATATTTTATTTAGTACACTTAGGTCAGCAAGCAGTGTCTGAGAGCCTGAAGAGGAAAGACCTCACCCTTCATTGACTTGAATGGTCCTTCCATGCATCCATTTTCACCAGCCAAATCCTACTTTTTTTGTGAGTAGCACAGGGATTTATGAGCCCTGCTTCCCATGCTGAAACACCAAAAAAACTCCAACCCTGAAGTAAACAGTTCAGCTCCAGGCAGCAGCACAACTGTTGCACATTTGCCATAATTAGTAATTACTTACTGTGATTACCAATTAGTCATGAATTAGTGAAATCCTGGTCCCAGTTCAATCAATGACAAAATTCTCAGTGATCTGCCCATAGTTAGGCTCTTGCTCATAGAGGCTGATGATTCCAGCTCTCATGTATAAAAGCAAATTGTTCCAAGGTTTGAGCCACTTTACTGCCCCCAACTGCTCTTTCCTCCCCTTTGCCAGAAATCAATTTTCCCGTAACAGAGTCAGCAGAATTAATCATATACCTTCACCTTAGCCACTGCATTTTGCAGTCCAGGTGTTAAGACACTGCCAGGCAAACTCAGTTGCTCCTGATCCAGATGAAATGGCTGCTGGCCCATTTCTGATGCCCTGGCACCACCCTCTTCCTCCTGCTCTCTTGATTTCACTTTCTGCATTACCATTTTCCAGTTCAGATTTGAAATCTTGTTGTTTTAAGCTTGGGTTTTTTTCCTACTTTAAGAACACAAAACTTAGGGGACTGTGCCAGAGAAACACAGGTAACCTGCCAGAGCTTGAGTGCCACTTCACTGTTCTCCCCTCCCAAACCAATTCCCCTTAATTGAGCCACTTTGCTGTTGACAGAGCTTCAGACATGCAGCAGTGTCAGGTTTTGTTCCAAAACTCTTTGAAATTGGTGGAAGATACCAGGCTTGGGGAGTTTTAAGCCATAAACAACAAATGCAAATTCTGCTATCTTCAGTATGATAGAGAGAGAGAGAGTGTCATTTAATTTAACCTAGATTTCTAGGTTACCTGCTGTCAAAAAAGAGAGTTAAGCAATTGTTCTCCATTCTGTGGAAGTTAGGATGAATTTCTCTAGGGAAGCCTTGCTGTCCCTGTGGACTGCAGAGGGAACTGAAAGACTGGTTCAGCTCAAAACAACAAATTTGTAGGTTCCTAAAGCTAGCTTAAGGGCAAACTCCAGCTTTTAAAAATCAATTATTACTTATTAAACTAAAAGGAATGCCATTTGGCTAAAATGGATGGTATTAACTAACAGGAATTCTGTGTCCACACATAATCTGACACAGCCCAGTAACATGGTGTGGTTTGATATTCAGTGGCAGTACAGAGAGAGCAAATCTAAGCAATTGCCACCCACCTTGTCCATCATTCCTCCTTTTCTGCACCACACTAGCAAAAGCATTTGTGTAGCACACATTGAACGAGACTGGAAAACAGATGCTGCTAAAATTAACTCAGGAAAACAAGAACTTGGAGTCACCATTCAGATGGGTTCCAAAAGACCCTACAAACTGCCCCTCCAAAGCAGAAAACAAGGACTGCCTATGACTGAATGGCCATTAGGGCCACGCTGGCTGAGACCACACACTTTGCCTGCAGTCCCCTAGGCTGTTGTACACTGTTAAACATTTCACTCTATTCTCTTTCTCCATGCAGATGCCCATCTCTTAAGAAAAGACTCACACACCCCCTACCTTACTGACTGTTTTGACCCTGAAAATATGACCTGTCACGAGCTGTTAATGTGTATGGTATCACAGAAGCTCATTTAGGATGTACAGGAGCAGAGCAACAGTGTCAGAAGCCCACCTGCTAAGTCTCTCTCTCCCCATCCCAAATCTGCCCCTTCCAATGCTCAGCACACAAGGCAAGTTACACAAAGGTCGATTTGCTCACCCGCAGTTTATCAGAATTAGCTGCTACTGTGTTTGCTAATCACCCTCTGGAAGGCTTTTGTCACAGATCAGACTTCCACAAATAGCACACTTAGGCCCACCACGGTCCACCACTGCAGGAACTACAAATTTTCATTTGTAAAATATACAATTTTTTGATAAATCCTACTGAAGACCCATTGAAACAACCAGTTTCCTCTGAGTGGTGCAGGGAAGTTTGCCGATATCCTCCTACAGTGACTTGAGCAATTATACTTTCAGGTAAAATATTGAATAGCCTGGCCCTGGGGGTCAGTCCTACTGGGGTTTATGGTTTCTCAGGCCAGATAAAGAGGATGCCTTTCCGCCCCACCCTGCCAAGATACAAGTGGGCAACTTGCAGGTTTTCTGATCTGAGTAAATCTGTCACAGATTCCTGTTGAGGGAACTTCACTGCAGCCATACTTCCTGCATTGCCTTCCCAGCAGGCTGCTTCCACCTCTGACAGAGATCAGGTAGCACAGCCCCACCCGTGAGCTCCTAGATTGTATCATCCTCCCACGGGGCAGGAGAAAGATCTGGGTCAGCAGTTTCTGAACTGCAAGGTCACATGTCAGCCGAGTGACCTTGGAGGATTAGGAATGAACAGGAAGGATGTCCTGTATCCATCCCCCTGCATCCCCATTATGGCTCCTGCGAATTCAGGATTAAATACATTCCTGAAAGTTGCTTTAGCAACCCTCCCTGCAAATTGAAATGATACTAGTCACTAGCAGTGAAGCTGAAGATAACAGAAGAGAAAGTGAAGAGGAAAGAAAAATCCCAGTATTTACATTCTATAAATACACTGCCTGTCCTTTTCTCCCTCATTTGTGTTACTGATTGCTTTGTGCTGGACTACTTGGCAAAAAATTCTCAAGTTAC
The DNA here is from genome assembly GCF_000277835.1 of Geospiza fortis. Taxonomy (NCBI): domain Eukaryota; kingdom Metazoa; phylum Chordata; class Aves; order Passeriformes; family Thraupidae; genus Geospiza; species Geospiza fortis. The sequence goes on along the minus strand of NW_005054304.1, from coordinate 3,278,360 downwards.
CTACACACCTTTCCCTGTTCTGATAACTGAAACAAGTTGGAGCCTTTATTTTCTCCTCTGCAACATTCTTCACACTTTGGTGTAAAGCACATTTAGAGGAAATGTAAATAAGCTAATCAATACTTTATACCTCAGTTAAATTACCACAAGTAAAATGTGGTTCTGATTGTCTTTCTCTTTGGAAACCCAATTAGTGAGGAAGCTTGGACCCAATTAGTGAGCGAGTTAAGGCAGAGGCGAAAAAGATCTGAGTTTTGAGGGTTTTTATATTATTGGCTCACAGTTTTCTCCCCTTCTTTACAGTAAATGTTTAAAAAATAGAAAATAGAGCTTGGTTTTTTTGGTTTTGTTTTTTCTTTTGCCACAATCTCTGGATGATGCTTTGAAATGTTTAATTAAGATACTACATAAAACAATGTAATTGAGTCTGAGTTCACCTGTTTTTCAGTGGCTAAAGTAATGAAAATAAATGAAATGGTAAAGAAAATGAAGGTTGAGATTAAAGAGGCCTACAGTTAATGGCAGGCTGAAGTAGTTCAACTGTCATGTAATCGAAAATATTTGAGAATGGACAATAATTAAAGTCAGGCAAAGGATGAAGCCCAGATTATTATAATGAGATATGGTGTGTTCTTCAGGCTATTTGGAGGTTAATGTTACTTGGTTTCATGTGGTTACGGGTAACTAAGTACTGTACTACCATACAGTAAAAATAATGTAACTGGATACATTCTGCTTCACTGTGACCCAAGGTTAATGGTAGTTGCTCTTAGTATGTTTAAAAGGTTTAAAAGAGATGTAACAACCTCAGCATTACAAATCCAGTGCAATGGCACTAGAAAATGGCATCAAACAGGCTGGCATAGTACTGGTGCTCTTGGTTCCATGAAAGCAGCTTCCAGCATAATCTATGTCAGCTTTATCTGTATAATTACACTGACTGTGTCCATGAATTCTTTCATTCCTGAATGGCACCACCTTTTGAGCAATAGATCATTGGTATGCATCACTCTGATAAGGTATTACACTAATATATCATTAAAGCAACAGATGTATTAGTGTAATACATCACTGGGACAAAGCACTCTGATGATGATGTATTCCTGAAAGGATGGCTCCATGCAGAGGAGACGAGGCCCAGGAGAAGACTTTTGCTCAGTTTAATAGAATAAAAGGCATGCCTTCCTGGCACAAAACATGTGATGCTCCCTATAAAGATATGGCACTGCTATTAATTGTATTCCCATTTGTATTGGTAATTTGAGGATCATATGGCTAGGAAAAAATTTACTGTGGATGAGGAAAAGATGTAATTTAAAAGCATAACCTATCAGACTATTTCACAGTCTTTTCCCACAATGTCTGATCTCCTCAGCTCTCCAAACACCTCATCAGAATCCTCCATGTGTTAAAAGCCTCAAGACAGCTATTCTGTTCTGGAGCAATGAGGATGTGGGAATGGTTCAGGGCAGTTGGTGATGAACTGGCCTTGCAGATTTTGCCTGAGGAATGGGGCTCTGCTAGGTAAACAGGCAGTGGCCAAGGAAATCCCTGAAATTGTCCTTGGAAGCTCTTGCTGAGTCACTGCTTCTAGGGGCAGGGATTATCCCCAACCCCCCTGCCAGCCAGCACAGGGCTTGTATTTAAATACTTAGAGAGCCACATGCAGCTTGAGGCACAGAATGGCCAGTTCTGTCCCAGCCTCCGTGCATCAGCCTGCCTCAAGCCTTCCCACCTCTCTGGATTCTAGAAGTACCAGGTTATCTCACTTACCAGTTCAGGAATATGCTTCAAAGGAATCTCATCTATTTAATTACAAAAGGTGTGTGCTGATGTATGAAACAGAGGTGAGGGCTGTGAACAATCAGTCCTCTGAAGCAGTCATCCTTTGTGTTCCCTCCATTTTCAGGCCATAAAATTTCTCATACAAACTACAATTCAAATGATGAATTCATGTGAAAAAAAATAAAATAATTGCTTCAACACAAAGGTCCATATTACAACACCCTGGGTCGTGCAGAGTAGGGCTGTATTCCTCAGTCTTGGTAGGGTAAGGGAGTGTTCAGGTTCAGTGGTGATCACAGTTGGGTCCTAAATGAAACTGAGATGTATGGCTGAGTATATTGTCCAGTTTTTAAATAACTCTGAACAACTGCAGTATCAAGTAGTAAGAGCAGGATGGCTATGTAGAAATAAATAGGAAGAAAAGAATAACAACAGAGAATAACAATAAAAGCCGTGGAGAGAAAGTAAACAGAAGAGCTCAGAGAAGAGTTGGAGTCACAAGGATTGAAGAAAACAGGGCAGAATTCTTCTCCCTCCCCCAGTTTACAATGTCCATTTCAGTATTCAAAAGTTATAGGCACATAAACACTTGCCAATGTATAATAGAAACAAATAGGCCCCCTGGACCCCCTTTTACCATCTTATCTCGTCATAAACTAATGTTTATACAAAGAAGGGATAACAATCTACCAGATTAATAAAATAAAGTTTTGCAGGCCAAAATGACTACAGAAGGGATGAAGCAGATGGGTATCAGGATCATGAAGCTTTGGAAATCTTTATTCTTGCAGCGTGGTATTGTTTCACTTAGAGGGTTTTATTTTCAAAATTATAAAGCGTTAAGGCAGTGGTATTAAGATGAAAAAATAGCCTAACCAGATCTCTCTTTCTTTGTCTCTTAATAGGACTGTTGGGACTCTGTTAGTACCTTCACAGTCAGACCTATGTGCTCCAGTCTGGGGAAAGTGGGTGATGTAAAATAATTAATGTGTGGCATGTCTTTATATAATTTAGTTTTACAGTCCAATTATTATCTAATTCTTCTCTTTACCAAATGCTCTCCAGCAGTCTTCTATTATTCTATTAAAACATATTTGCATAATTGTTGAATAGCAAAAGATACAGGATTGTTTTTTCCTTTAAAAATTTTTTTTCAAGTGCATTTTTTTGTCACATACAGAGCACAGCACCAAATTCTCACTCACTGTAAATGAAATTGTCCTAGAGGACCTATATTGATTTATTGTAGCTGAAGATCTGTTTCACAATTTGATTGGTATCACACACAGGAAAATAGATGGAGTCATTATTTCATATTTTTTGTTTGGGTTTGTCGCCCACTTTCACAAATTATGAAACCCAGTGCCTTGCAAGTCTGAGTTGAACAGATGCACTATGGGGAGAGATGATATGTAAGGTTTGGAGCTTTCTCTTTGCTTTTCTAAACAGATGAGCATCTGCCAAAAAACCTAAGCCCCAAAGTCAGCTATGCATTGCACGACTACTCAGCTCTACAAAAGAAATGTTCCTACAGGGTGACCATTGGTATTATAATCTGGTCAGTGTCCATGCAGATGTGCTCTTACTTTGCAGAAGCCATCTAGAAATAGTTAATTTCCACGATGGTGTATTTTCTATAATACTTGTCAACCTGTACCTGCAAAACTCGAAGAGAACTAAGGGGAATGCAAAGGGAAATTCAAAGAAGCAAATTTATTCTAAGTAGGTTAAATTTGCCACACACCTACACTGGAAATCTAAAAGGATTAAAACCCACTGATTTATGTGAGATACAGTTTTACATCTTATATCCATCCTAAATATCTCCCTTAGCAGTTTCTTCTGTGTCCTACTTGCCTTCTATCCAATACCCTATAGTTTTCTATTTCAGTTGGTAACTGAGACCATACTTTAATTTTTTTTTTTTTTTAACAGGGAAACAAATTATGCAGTAAGTCTCTCTACAACCTGTCACAATTCTTTTCTTGAATTCCAGGATGGCCAAGACTGCCTCCAATAAAAGACCATTCAAACATAAGAAACATTCTCCTGGGTAAGACCAATGGATCCATTCAGTCTGGTATTTTGTCTCTGACAGCAGGGAAAAAATGGGGACGAGGGGGTGTTCTGGCAACTGTTTTCATTTTTCCATCCCTGGAGGTCCACAGGGAGTAATAGGCACACCTGGGTGCTCTTTTTTCCTGTGTTTCCCTCCACTTCCCTATCTATATATTATTTATATTCTGACCCTCACAACCCTTCCCCTTTTTTTAAGATATTGCACTTGGAGCTGTTATTGCACCTCAAACAGTAGGGTTTTTCCTCTTTTCTTTTTGAACTTGGACCTTTCTCCCTGGGAAGTTTGGGGGGGTGGGATGGTGGTGGTAGTGGCTAATGCCTGCCCATCATAGAGAAGCCAGAGGGATGATAACAAAAAGAAAAGTTGTTTCAGGAGGACATGTGACTTTGGCAACAATTGGCAATGTATTCCTCTTCTACTGCTCCAGCATTCACTGTTGCTGTAGAGATTTTAGAGGTTATATTCCTGCATAGTCATTCCAGCATCCCTTCATGCACATCCATGAAGTTGTCTAATTCCTTTCTGAGCATTCTGATGCTAGGAAAATCTAGCTAATCCATTACATCTGTGATTTTGTAAACCTTTATCACATTTCCCCTCATCTTTCTCTCCAAAATGAAGATTATCAGCTTTCTTCCCTCCTCACAAGGCTGCTGCTACATCCTCACAAGCTTTTTAACTGGCCCTCTCTGTATCTCCTTTGCTTTTACTGCCTCCTTCTTGGGAGGTGGAAAACAGAACAGGCAGCCCTGAATAGAGGATGCACCACAGCTTTGTGTGGTGACAGAATGTCACCTCTCATTTGTACTCAGTATTTCCCTTGTGTTTGTTTTTTGTTTGGGTTGGGGTTTTGAGGTTTTCTTTGCTGTCATAACCTTGTGGGCTCATGATTTCAGAGAATTGAAAACAATCACTCCAAGATCTCTTCCTGAATTCAAGAGTTCAGCATCTCTGCTTTGAGTTCTACATCATGTAGGTAGAGATTAGATTATTTTTCATAAAATCACACTTACCTACACTAAAGCTTGTGATGCAAAATCCATTAATATCGCCTTCAAACTCAAAAATTTCACTGTTCATTCTCTTCTCTAGCTCTTTGATTAAATACTGAATGAAATTGGCCAATGATTTCCCATCCTGAAAAACATCTATTAATCCCTACTCTTACCTTTGCCCAGTTTTCAGTCCATACAGGGACCTTTCTTCAAGTCTAACTTTACTCTCTGGAATAACCTTAGATAGCTGGACTTAGATGATGGAGGTTCCTTTTCAACTAGAACTATTCTATTCTACCCTTTGGAACCTTGGCAAAGGCATTTTGAAAATCCAAATAAATTATGTCCAATCAGTCCTCTTTGTCCATATTCTTACTGTCACCATCTAAGAGCTTCATCTTAGTGAAGCTGTATTTCCCCTTACAGATGCCAACCTGATCCCTTCTCAACAAGTCAAATTTATCCATGTGCTCACTGATCTTATTTATTATCACTATTATTACTACTACTAGAGATGGTACTCCACCACTATGCTTGGAATGAGGCTAAGGTTCACCTGTCTGTAGCTCTTGGGATCCATCCAGAGGCTTTTGGTGGATGGAAGCTGGCAATTTTGCAAATGGCTGTACACCCACCCTCCAATACAGTGGCTCTTTATTCTTGTGTTCCACATCATGGCCAGGAGTTCTGCAATCTCATATCTGAGTTCCTCCAGGACTGCTGGGTGGATGTTGTCTCATCGTGATGACTTGCTGACCTCTGACTTGTTTATTCTCTGACTTGTTTATTTGGATAAACACATCCCATGGATTTACTTCAAATTGATCTATTTTTCTGACTTGCCTGCTACACAGTTTGCATCAGAATTGGGAAGGAGACAGTTTCTGCTGTAAAAAACAACTGACAGGGTTCACACTGAAGTTTCTTCATCTGCTGCAGCCCTTTCTACACCTTGGTCATAGTGTGGTTCCACTAATCCTCATCTGCCTTCCTGCTTCTGGTGCATTTACAAATTTCTCTACTCTCAGCTACAGCATTCTTTGCAAGGCTCTTTACACATTCTTTTTAGCTTTCTTAATTTCTCATTTGAAATTGGCCTGCCATTTTTATGGGTTTTTGTGTTCTCATTTGAGCAAAATTTCCATTTCTTAAAAGCTTTTTTTTTTTGATGGATTGCATCATTTTCACATTCAGTCATGAAGGAGATTTTTGGACTGCACGGTTTTCTTTTTGAACCGTGGCACAATTTTTACCTATGCTTCTAAAACAACTTTTAAAAGCTTTTATGTTTCTTTTAGATTTCTTGTTTTCCATTATTTTCAAAGGACAGCTGTAAGAACTGAAACACCTAAAACCTCAGAAAATTCCAACCTGAGACTGGACAGCTCATACTATGGAGTACATGACCACAGGACAGCCCCAACACCTCTGGCAGCTCAAAAAGACATTCTTTATAATGGGCACTTTCAGCTTGCTGGACACCAGGAGTGAAAAAGGGTCCTGGATGAATCAGTGACTTGTAGGGATCCACGCAGCAGAGGAGAGAAATCCATCTAGGTAAAACACAGAGCAAAAACTACATCCCAAGAAAGATGGGGAAAGGATTGGGAGAAATATGCCTGGATTTGAAACATGAATGAAGGTCGGGGCAGACTCTGAATGGAGGCCCAGAAGACAAACTGCTGCATCTCACTGCAAAAGCCAACACGCATGGAAGATTATCATAAGGCAGACACGCTCCAAGGACTGACGTACGGGTGTGCTGCAGCACTGACACTGGCACTTCCCAGTCCTGAAGGCTGCACTCCATTCCCAGATGGAACACGCTGTTCATACAGCTCTGTGTGGAGGAGATGGGAGACTGTCCTGCTGCATCCACTGAAAGGAGCCAGGCCAGGCAGCTGGGGAGGGACTGCTCTTGTTGAGCATCTGCCATTGGAAGAACTGGGCTGCACCTACTCTGGAAGTCTCATTCCCAATTTGGAAAGGAAGTCAAAATTCAAGGAACAATTAGGCTTCCTAATTCCTAGGAGCATAACCAGTAGACTTAAAGAAGTCCCTGTAATTACACTGGTGCTCGCAATTTTGTTTGGGGCTTTTTTCCCTACCTGTCTTGAGTTGGTTGTCACCTTCATTTACTTATATTTAATTATTAATATAATTTTAAAATTAAACTACATGATGAATATAAATTGCCACTGTTTTTTTCTCTTTCTTTGGCATGGTAAGTGAATATCTGTGTGGATATGACATTTTTACAGAGATGTTAAGTAATCTCTTGGAGGGTTTTCTTTTTTCTTTTTATTTTTGTGTCAGAAATGAATTAAAGCGAGAAACCTTCAGAGGTTAGTTACATAATTTTGAGGATTCACACACATGCACATACTAGACTTTGTAAGTTCTGCTATAAATTCAGTGCATTCAAAAGTCTGTAATGTTTCAGTGATGCATATTTTACTAATATGTATAAATCTAAGGCAATGCACATTAAAATGGGATGTGTCCTTGGTGAAGACTTGAGAGAAATAAAGTAGTAGCAATGGCTCCTTGACCTTTCTTTCTTATTTAAAGATTAAATAGGGACTATATTGCTCTTTTGAAAGCCTTTCTGCATCTTTCCCAGTGGCATAAGAGGTCAGTACAATCACCAGAACCTGACATCCTTTCCTCTGTTATGAAAAGTCCTTAATAATATGTATCGTTAATAAAGCCTAATTGCATAATTCAACTGTAATCTCAGTCATGGTACTTGTCAGTGTGTCAAACCCATCTTTCATCATAGGTACTTCTGTGACATAAGTCCCCCCAACTCTATTTGACTTCTCTGTGAGTAAGAATGTGCACTTTTAAATATTCAGTAATTGTAGGTTCTTGTCTAAACCCAACCAAATTTGGCAGACTGTAATAAAGTGAAAGGTCATTTCTCATTGCTGCTTCTCTGAAGGTGACATTTCTTTGGTTGAGCTTCCTGACACTGTGTAATTCCTCCTTCTGTTTGTTTTACCACGCTGGTACCTCATTAGCCATTGCAGAAAAGGGATTTCTTTGGCTGTGGTTTGCACAGAGGACAGAACATATCAATATGCACTTAAAGAGTGTTAAAATGCAGACTATGTAAAAGCCAGCGTTTAGGGAGAACTTGTAAATGTAACTTAATGAACCAACAGACCATAGCAGCTTCAAAACACTGCAAATATAAGAACAGAATCAATACTGAGACTCAGGATTCCTGGTAGGTTGCTTTCATTCTTCTGCAAGGAACACAGTTGATTTCATTATGTCTAAATTCTTCTTCCTAGAGACATTCCAAATCTCAGCTCAACCATACAAGGACAGCCATTTCTGCAGTCCCTACAACCTCTCCTACAGAAATAAAGTGGGGCCAGAGTCAAGCTGTACCTGCCAGGTCTGCTGAAAACTGCCTTGCTCTCCCATGGATTCATAAGAAGGAAAACAGGGGAATTAGATTTTGCTGGCTAGGGACAACTTTGGGGTACCAGCACAAAAATTCCACAGCAGGAGCGCTGTTCTCCTCCTGCTCCCAGGCTGAACTCCTGGTGCCCTCCTTTGCAGGAGTTGAAAAGACAGAAGGTGGCTGTTTGCCGCCTGAAACCCTCACCCCAGCATCCAGCATTCCACTTGGTTTTCCCCGGCATGATCTTCAGATTGAGCCAGCTACATTTCAGTCTACAGTTTGGACTGTCCTTTTCTTTTTCATTGGCAAGTCTGAGTCCTCTTTTCTTTATAACATACTTTTTTAGTTATCTTTAAAATCATCGTGTGTCATTTTGGCTTTGCTTTTTCTAGCTGAACCATGACAAAATTTCTTAGTCTCTCTTCAAAGGCCCAATTTTTCAACTTTTTGGAATTTTTGTTGCTGTCAACTAAACTCTTCCCGACATACTGAGGTGATTTTCAAACCTGGGCCCCACAACTGAGCACGTCCTTGCAAATGAGGTTTGCATGGGACTGTCAAATAGAAAAAAAATTACCTTGCTTGTCTCTGCATATAATTTATTATCAAAACTTGTACAATACTAAGCTTTTAAGGACAATGTCTTCTTTTCAATTCATGGTTGGAATGTGGTATGATTTAGTGTTTATTTTCATTTAATTTTATCCCATTGAATATTTTTTTCTCAATTTCTTTCCAAGATGTGTCTAATAGTAACAAAATTATTATATCTTTAGCTCTCTCTATCAAGGATTTTGTTTTCTTCTAATTTTACTTTCAGCTGTTGTCTCCCACATGCTCTCCCACATGTCTAACACTTAATTTCTACATTAATTTCAGCTCCTAACAAAGTGCAATGTCACAGATTGGGTCCTCAGTGAAAAGCATTGAGAAGGAAAGGAAATAACAGGGTACGCAGAGGAAGAAAAATCACAATTATTTCCCCTAAATTTTCTATAAAATGAAAACTTTCTTCTACACTTCAAAACTGAGCAGGAGAGACAATTGAAAAAAAAAGGCGATACTTTCTTTTGCCTATACTTACTTCTATTCAGAAAATCTGCCATTTTATACTTATACTACTTTCTGGGGAGAAAAGGCTAAAAAATGAAGCAAACCACAGAATCATGAGGTTAAAAAAAACTCTCATGCTTTCATTAGAAAGAAATTAAAATCACAATTTTTAAAGCCAGACATTAATAACCTGTTGTTTTTTAAGAATTTCAAACCATATTAAAAAGAAAATAAAAGGTGTACATCATCTAGACCTTTTCTCTTCCAAAAGGGACAAGGAAAAAAAAAACAAACCAAAACAACAACCCCCAAAAAAACCAAACAAACAAACCCCCTCAAAACCCAAAACAACAACAACAACAACAAACACTCAAAACAAAACAGACAAACAAACAAAAAACAAAAAAAACACCCAAAAAACCAACCAAAAAAACCCCCAAAACCAGACAGGAGGTCTCTTTAATTTAAATCTAGGGAAAAAAATAAAGTTACACAATTTCAGCATTTTTTAAGAGAGATTCATTAGAGTTCTTAGGGTGATGAAAATAGAAAAATGTAAAAGAAAAAAATCAAACCAAAGCAAAACCCCAAAATGTTTAGTTGCTAATATAAAGTCACCCCTTGCCATCTTTTGTTATTTCACAGAGTAGCCTCCAGAGAAATTGAAGTACTGAAGAATGGCTGGAGATTTATCTCATTCCAGCCTGACTCCTATATTACAGGTCAAATGAAGACTACCGTGTGTTATTGCCTTTAAAATAAAAATGGGGCCTGTAAATACATTGTAATTAGCAGGCTCAGCTCTCCATGACACGTCCATGACTGCAGACACCAGTGGAATGCTCAAACGAGATGTGTCACCTGAGGGGCTCCCCTATTGCTTCCTGTGCTTGGTAATAAGGAAAGGTTAATTGTGATCCTTTGTATTTCCCAAGAGAGACCCAGGAAATGCAGAAAGGTCCAGGTGTCTGTAAACACAGAGGAGTTTGGAAACCTGTGCCAAAGGTGGTTATTTTGCTGGCCTTGCCCCTTGTGTCCTGTAGTTCTCAGCACCATCCTGCTGACAACATCCCCTGAAGTATCCACAAAATGATTCCACAGGACACTGGAGTGTCAGCAAGGCTAATTGACTTGCGCTGCTGCAATGATCCGTGGCTGTACACATCCACACAGCCAGCATTGTTTCAAACGTACACACGCATCTGGGAGTGCAAACTGGGATTTCAATCCATAACCTTTAGTTCCCCAAATGCAGGTCTTTATGCAGAGAGTTAAAAGAGCAGCTGTAGTCACACAAAAATACTCCTATTCATGAGGATGTTTACCCTGTTGAGGTAAGGAGCAGCAGTGTGTGCTCACTTTAGCCAAAGTGACAGACTTCCCAGGGAAATCTGCTTCTGGAGACATGCCACGGTTTCCTTATGGTATTTTGGGAATCTGTGCCTGGCTACTACTGAACAGCAGATACTGAAGTGAGACTGAACTGTCCCTGTATCTTTTGCTTCTATGCCTCAGTTCCTGGTGTTCTCCTTGTACACCTCATTCTTCCTTTCCCTCATGTTTTGTCTGACTTACACAGAAATACAGTTTACAAGTACATTAAAGCTGCTTAAATTTAAGTATGAGGTGCACTGCTCACAGCACAATTACTGATATTGGGTTAATAAAGGGAACATGTCCATAATTGTTGTAATGTATCAGGCCTTAGTACAACTCATTGCTAAGCTCTCTATCTCATGTAATACTCCACTCTAAGGAGATCATTTAGGATTTAAATATGTATTTAGAAGGATTTTCAATGCTTATACTTTTTAATTATATAATTAGGGATGAGGAGTATGTGTTTGCAAAAACTTTCTGAAGGATTATACCAACACACTCCCTGTTGAGGCAAGATAACTTCACCTGCCACACCACCTGAATTTGGAAACTCCTGTAGTTACAGAAGCAATGCTGGTTACCTTCAGGAGCTTCCTCAGAAACCAGGTGAGCTGCTTGTAAGGGCAGAAAAAATATGCAAGAAGTTTTTCAAGTGTTCTTTAAAGAACTATTCAAAGCATTTGCTCTGGTTATAGCACACCTACTCTATCGTTTGGAGGAAAACAGGATTACCACAGAAACACCTGACAGGATTTTTTGGCTTATGCCCAAGGATCCAGATCTCCATCCCAAGAAAAAACAAGAGGCAACCTGCTTATACATTTGTTGTTATTACATTGCCAGGGTTCTATATTGCTAGAGTTTCGTACCTGCTTGATGTTTCTTGTAGGCAGCTCCTCTAGGCACTGACGGTTCCTTGTCCTCACAGTCACCAACTGACTCCAGTCCCCTCAACCAACCAATCCACTCTTTTATAACACTCTTCTTATTGGCCACAGCTGTGGCCTGTTAACATCAGGCCTGCTCCTAATCTCTAGTAATTGGCTCAGCTGCAACTCCTTAGGGGGTAAGATTACGTTCTATACTACTTTTATTTACTTATGTTCTATGCCCCTACATACACTCACTCATTTCCACCTCTGTGCACAGCTCAGGAATGACACTTGGTAACAAGATGTCCCCATTTGCTCACAGGGAGGCACAGAGCCTCCTGCTTTCAGTGACCTGCATGGGATCTGCTGTGGTGACACGACTCAGGTACACCAAAACCCTACAGCCAGTGCCAGAGAGGTGGTGCCAGTTCTTTCCTACTGTCCCCAATGTGGCAGTTAGGGACTTAGTGGGAAGGCAAAGGATTTAATGTGTCTTCCTGGTAGAGTACTGCATAACCAAACCAGCAGAGAGGTGATGTCACTGTAATATGACACAGAGATGTCAGAAATGAAACATGAATCCATATCTTACCAACAGCTACAGCCAGGCAAGACTAGTACTGAACAAAAGCAAGAGAGAAGAAAATGAGAAAGGTAATACTCAGCATAAATATAGACCTGTCCCACATAATCAAATGTCTTAAATACAAAAAATGGATTGTATACTGATTTTTATATTTTGCAAACGCAGAACAGCTACAGTTATTTTGAAACCATTCAAGGACATGAGTCAGATTCCTTCAGTATTGTTATTCCTATTTTTAATCAAAATGCCACAGTGTGAAGTGCAGATATCTTAGTTTTGCTTTCTCATAGTGTAAGTGCAGAATAACAATCATTAAATCAATTTGTGCTTACTAGCTTTTACAGCCTTTCACATCTAAATAACCCAAAACATTTTTCACATCAGAAGGGTCAGTGAGACCAGGCACTCAGCAACTGTCAGTGTGAAGCTGCCTGTAGTGACATCAACCTGCTCAGGACAGGAAGCCAAGCAATACTGAAATTTATGAAGATTGAATTTAATTACCTAAAAAGGTTTGAGAAAGGCTAGGACTGCTACTCCTACAAAGAACCTTATGTGCCCAAAATGACATCTCTCTAACAGCACAACCCATTTCAGAGCTAGGACTGCCAGGTATTTGTTAACTTCTTTTATTTCCTGGTGCATTTGTGTGTGTTGTGATGATATACCATTCAAATAAAACCTCTTTCCAGCTTAATGAAATCCAGATTGGTTGCAGCATCAAGATGGCCAGCTCGTAAATTATAACTCTGGTTCTTTTTTCTCCAAATATAGGGCTAAAAGTTCAGCTTGTATCTAACACCAAATACTGTATCTGGTACTGGATCCATTATGTTACTGAGGTATTTTCTGAATGCAGTGCCTGTCCCCATTGCAGGGTGATTTTGACTCTTGCCTGTCTGTTGTCCACAAATAATGGTCCTAATGCACTGCATAGCTCTTCTACAAGCACTGAAGTATAGTTAAATACCAACATAAAGGATGTGACAAACGACGTTAGAAATGGGAGAAGGAGAGGGGGGAAGAAATTGAAAAGAAGAAAAAAAAATCAATTTTAATAATAGCTTGACAATTACAATTAAATAATCCAAAGCTCAAGCTGAGCATTTTTGTTACACACCGCATGAATGATGTTTGTACTTTGGAACCTTTAAAATATTTAAGCAGAGAAGAAATGAAATGAACTGCAACCAGTTAAGGTCATCCATTTAGGACAAAATTGATAAAATATTAAAATGAAAGAAATAAATTTTCAAACAGAGATACTGAGGCTTCATAGAGATGTATTATTCAAAGCAGAGGAACATGTGTGACCTCTAGGCTATTACATAATGGAGAAAGGATATGACAGTTCAAATGTGCAGGAACAGCAGAGGTAGAGAGGGAAGATGGATTAACCATTCCATGAGGCAGTGCCAGGCTTCCAGGGTACTTTAACTGGACCTCTGTATTAAAGCACTGCACCCTCAGAGCCAGTTCTTGGACCCTGTTACTATAATGGCCTTAAAAAGCTGTGGAAAGATCACGGATTTTAACTAAAGATTGATTTTGTGTCTAGATGAGCTTGCTGGTTCCCAGATGCTGCCATAGGGGTGGTCCCAGGCTGCTGAGTTTCAGTGTCTCAGCTTCTGCAAAATCCTCACTCTGTCCTTACACATCTTTCCATAGAACAGCCTGGAGTCAGGGCAGCAGGGGCTGGCCCAGGTTTAATCCTCACACTGCTCCCTTGCTGTGGTCAGCTTTGCTGGCTCACAGCCAGCCTTCTCCTCATCCATCTTTGTCCTAACAGGCCTTGAAGATGCCCAGTTTACACTCTGGACATCTTCAAGGGAAATAGTCAAATATAGCAATAAATTATTCTATTTTGATTTAAGGCCAGAGTCAGTATTTATTACACAGGGTTTATTATAAAATGGGGTTTTGCAAAGATCTCAACTCTTCTGTATCTGAGGTTTTGGGGATAAATCTCTCCAAAATGAAGAAGTGGCTGCCTACAATGAGATGTATTTTTAAATGCCAGCAAAATCTGCCTAACAGCAAGGTCTTTGCTCCTCTGAAAAATTAATTTCCACCTAGCAAAGGGTTCTTGCCTTCAAGCTCAGTGTTCTGAGGCAACTCCATTGCCCTCCTGTTGGCAAAATGTGTTCAATATTCACACAGCCAAAAATGCTGTGTCTAACGTAAGGTTTGGAACTGCAGGTCAGGTGCCAGGCGTCAAAAAGTTAGGGCACATAATGCCAGAGCTTTTTCTTGGATGCATCTTAGCCTCCCTAGAGGACATACAAAAGTACCTAAAACATTAGGAAAATTAGTGTCACTGACAGTCATTTGTGGTCTTGAGTCTTCCAAATGTTTTTGATCCTCTTCCCATTTTTACTCAGTTGCAATCATTTCATGTAAAAAAATAAATCTTTGCATTTGCAGAGTAAGCATTTATTTCTAGCTCTCAAAGCTCCTTCCAAAACTAAGTATAAACATTATTAGCTTGATTTTATAGCTGTCCTAAGTGGAGAGAGAGGGACCATTTACAAATGAGCTTCCATGCAGGTTGTTGGCCTAACCTATAACACTTCTTCTCTGCTCCTGGCACTTCAGGCTCTTATTCTGACAAAGTGTTCCCTCAAATAATGTAAAAGTCTCAGATCACATTCTAGGTGTCCATACATTTTACCACAGAATTTGAAAATATGACCATATTCCTTGTGCTTATAATTGTCAAAAGTGATCATAGAATACAGCCTTTGAGTCAAAGTCAATTTTTTGTTCACATAACTCAGACTGACCAGAGAGATCAAATCAAAGATCCAGGCCACCAGGTACCATTCCTCCAGCAGAAGCCAACAGCAAATGCCTAAAGAAGTGAATAAGAAGTGGCAAACATGCAGTGACACATCATCAGTACAGTCCCATAGTTTCTAGTGATCTAAGATTTAGGGACAGTTTTTATAAGTATTTTTTTTAAGAGTTACTATCTGTATACTTGAAAGTCCCTGATGCATTTTACTCTCATTAAGTTTTCTGATTACATTTTCAATATATACAAAAAAGTGAGATTCATAAAATCCCGTAGCAATGAGTACCACAATTAATTACAAGTTGTGTGAAAAAAACCCTCTTTTCATGGTCTTTCTAGATTTCAGCTGGTATTCCTCTTTCTGCTTAAACCAGCAGGAAAAACCCCATTGATACTGGTGTGTGGGAGACTGGTGTCAGAATTACCTAGAATAAAACAAAGAAATATGTTTTAATTAAGCCAATCTGTCTTCCTCAAAAATCTGGTAGAAGGGATTTATATGGCAAGACTGAAAAAGAAGTGAGTTACTCTTTTCAGATAATAGAGGAACAAAATTACAATCAGATAAGTTGGGAAACTCAAACACCAACTTTTTTGAAACTTTGCCGAAACATTCTGCTATGCCTTCAGCACAGACAGGAATTTTGCAGCCAACAGAATTTTTAAAACTGAGATAAGTACATGTGTGGGGGGAGGGAATAATAGAGCTTTCTATTAATGGAAAGCAGCCGGGCTGCAGCCTGAACTGTGGTGTCTTCCCTCCCCATAATCATGGCATTAATTACTTCATAGGTCAAATTATGTTTCTGTTTGAAAGAGTTTGGCCGTCTACGTGAATCAGGGCATGCATATTTAGATCTACTGTATCCTCCAGCATGGGCTTTATTCTTGTTTGATGCATGCAGGCTACTAATTTAGATTTTCATTGAAGATGGCTATTTTTTCCTCTCCTGCACAATGGCAGTCCAGTTCCAAAATATACAGAACAAGCACATTAAGTGAATCTGAGGGCAAGTATACTTCCTCCTTTGACCATATGGACAGGATTTTTCCCTAAAATAAAAAGGCCAAAAAGTGACTGGAACAATGCCCAAAGGGGAGAATAGAGACAGTCATTTAAAGGTGAGCTCACTAGATTTATAATAGCAGGGGACACTATCATCCTTTCCAGCCAGCTATCTGGTTAGCAGCAATGCTTATACCACAAGAAGGGCCCAGGAGATCCTTCTTGAGAAAATAAAAGCTACAGCTATTAATATATGGGGAAAGCTGTAGGAATCCACTTCAGATATTGATAATAAATTACATTGTTCAGATATGAGATTACACACTACAGGCAGGCAAACAGAAAAGCAGGTTTTTTGTGCCTATCAGTGTTATTTAGAAGAACTGCTCTGAAAAGTTTTAAGGAATTAGAGTGCTTCTGTCCAGAAAGAACAGCCAAGAGCTTTGGACAAAAATACTGCTCCTCATTTAAGCATATTAAGAGCCTGGATGAGACAGTAGCTCAGGGCTCACAGGGAAGGTGCTGCTTCTTATGTTAAGCTGATCCCACTGTTTGTGGGAACAACTTGTGAAATTACTTTGAATGTATCAGAAGACATAGAGAAAACATCAAAATATTGTAGCACATAGCAGGGCTTCTTCAGTCAATGAAAGCGCTTTCACCACAGCATTAGAATCATCCTTAAGAGGGCCAGTAATGGCCCATCAAGCCACCCACTAAAAACCAACACAAGCAATTCTGGTCTCAGAATTTTTTAGAGAATTAGCTTGCTCCCATGTGCAAAGAGATGTAAGAATTTTGTTGTTCAAAACTTAAAATAAGAAACATAATGGGGTAGCAGAAAATAAGCCTGGAAATGCCAGGAATAATAACTCCAAACACATAAAAAAATATCATGAGCTTGTTTTAAGAATTACTGTACTTCAGAACTCTGTGATATTTCAGTCATCTGCGCGGTTTGCTGGTGTTGAGATAAATGGATTCAATGTTTTTACATTTTTTGCAGCCACAAAGATTAGACATTTGTTTATCTGTATAATGATAGCAAATATTCTCATGTTACCACAGCTATGGGAGCTGAGAGCTGTAGAAGCCCTTAAAAATAATGACCTTGTGGATAAGGTTGTGAGTGTTGTCATGAATGAGCTCCAAA
>NW_005054304.1:3257440-3261204 GCF_000277835.1 Geospiza fortis | reverse complement strand
CATACAGTACAAGAATTCCCACTGAAGCCCAAAGAAGTTAAAATCCCTTTTACCTGAGGTGTTACCAGTGCTTTGTAGGATCAGAGCATAAGCAAGGCTTACAAATGAATGCAATCAGAGATTGTTGAGGTTTTTTTAAATGTACCTTTTTAACTGTATTGCTGTCTGTAACACCACCTTTAAAAAAAAGTCAGACTGTAAGAGGATAAGCATAGTACAGCAAGTTTGAAAAATTCCCTGACTCCCTGGCACCATAGATTCAAGTCTTGGGGTCACTGAACCCTTCACCTTTCTCAGATAGATAAGATGACTACTGCACTATTTAATACAAGATAAGCCACACAAGCATTTGACTGGATTTGACCTCTCAGACAGCTTACAAACCCAAGAGCTTGTGTAACCTGAACCTCTGCAAGGAAATGGATATTTGTACATTCTCCTGTAGCTCCAAGAACTGGAGACTGTGGAAACATCCAATATCATAAGATATTCTGAAGGTGTTATCCAGAAATACTGCTGAATACTTCCTTAGCTATATCTTCAAGTATCAATGGCCAAAGCTGCTACTCACCCAAGTATGAGGAGCAGGAATCTGTGCCTCTGCAAAGCTCCTTTCCAGAAGGAGCTGCACCTTGGAGACAAACAGTAGGCACATGAGAACACCAGACAGATCTACAGGTCAGATCCTGCTCCTAAGTGACAACAGGCTGCTTAGAGCAGCTCTTTGCATGGGAAGCCTGGATGAGTTTTCTGTTGTCCTGTGTATGTCACTCTACTGCCATGTAACGGTGGTGTGGCAAACACCCTGCATGGCCAGACATACAAACACAAAGTATGTCCTTTACAACCAGAAAGGAAACCCAGATAGCCATGAACATCCACCAGGTGGTGTGAGCTCTGGTCCACCAGAGAGGTAGGGCAGGAGACCACAGAAGGCTGCAGGCAGACAGCATGGAAAGCCACTGCCCTGGCCACACTCCACTGACTCTCCCTTAACCAGCTGGCCAGGAATCCTTAAATTCTGTACAAGTATTTCTACTCACATGAAGCACATGTACAATTTCAGAGCACATTAACCCTGTGTTCCCATGTGACAAGGTTTCTCCCAGTGGCTACTGTCACAAAGGAAAGCGGTGCCTGAGGGGAGGTACGCAGAGTTTGCCTGCCTGCTCCACTTGAACTTCTCATGTACCAGCAGATGCTGTCATTCATATTGCTGGGGCATCTGAATCTGCTCTGAAAAAATTGTTATCTGTTGGTAAGGACATACAGTTGAGGCTCTGCTAGAGCCACATGCAGACTAGCAATTGTGGAAAATTCTGAAGTGCAGACAACCTCAGACAGACACAGAAATAATCCACCAAATGTCAACAAACTTACACAAAGCTTTCCCATTTCAGAAGCAGCAATTCCTTATGAAAGTATTTCCATCATATACTTCATACTTCAGGGTGCACTCCACATGCCTCTGGAAGTCCAGGATGAAAAGTTCTTGTCTTAATCCAAATGTCCTTAAATAGAAATGGAATTTTGAAATTGCCTGTAAAATGTCAGAAATCTGGGATTTTTTCCCCCCTTCTGTTGTGGCACCAGCAGAAATGTAGATGACACAAATTCAAAGTGCACAGGTGGCAATAAGGTCCCCCTCCTAGCTGAGTTTTAAACAACAGAGATATATGTCTTGTTTAACAGGGTTTATGAAAGCTTCTGGGGAAGTCAGGATCACTTCAAACCAGTTTGACTAAGAAGAAATAAACTAAACCACTGCAAAAAAAATAGGAAAATGTATTAATTTTAAATTAATGAAGAATTTTTATATGTTCTTAATGTTGTGATTATTTGGTAAAAAATAGTAATTCGAAAGTCTATTATTTCATAATGTATTTGCATTTGTCTATACAAATATATTAATTCCTGTTCCAATTCCATCCTAACACAGCACTGTTTGTATTTGCAGGTGGCAGGAAAATATATGTTACTGTTTGTGATTGAAGCTATCTAATCAAGGACATATTTTTAGTACTGAAAACAAGTACAGTAATAGAATTTTATCTAGCCCATAATTTTATTTTTTTAAATAATAGAAAGTATGGTACACTATAGATCACATCTGGTTATGATGAACTGGAATAAACTCCTATTTGCAAGTTTATTTTTCTCTTTACTAAAAAATTGTCAATGTGGTTTATTTTTCCTCATTCTGACTGATGTTGCATGAACTCTTCCATGCATTATTGCAAGTCAATTCAAGTATTTCTGTCCAAATAATTTCACACTACATAACTGAACATTTAAAAGATGTGGAATCAAATTAATCTATTGCTTCGGTAGTATTAAACTTGATGCTAGCCAGCACAGTCCCAAATCTGAAAACACTTGCCTGAAGTTATGCAAATAGTCACAATTACTTCAGTAAGTTCACTGTCATACTTAAATATGTGTGGTTTCAGGCTCAGGAACCTGGTGAGCCTCCAACAGTTCTGTGCCTGTGCATCCTGCAGGTTGCATTGGCTGCAAAATGCTCCTGCAGGGGAAGAGATGAAATCCACAGGCTGGGCAACTGCTTGCAAGATGCATAAATACAATCAGCTTGCCGGAGGTACTTCCTTTGTGTCAGATTGTTGCAGTCAGGAAGACTTGACAACCTGTGCCTTCAAAGGTAACAGTTCAAGGTGGCTAAAATCAGTTTCCTCAATCTGACATAACAGGTATTAGGGATTATTTCCTTGACAGAGACAGTGAGCTGACCTAGATTCAGATGCAAAGGTTATTTATGTGTAAATGTTACATGTATTACTAAAGTTACAGGATGCTTTTAAAATCAGAATTAATATTGCATGGTAATGGTTCTAAACATGTGTGTAATGGTAGGTAGCCCATAAGATCTGAGATCTGCTGACCCTGATGGCAGTGGCAGTAAACTGCTGCTGCAACAGTCCAGGCTGACAAAGGGACAAATATGACATTGCTAGGAGCAAGTCACCTGCTCACTTTCTTCTTGCTACCTATAAGTCAGCACTAACTGGGTGTTATTGCCTAGTATGGAAATGCCCTGCTTTTATTATAAACACATACACATCTATACCAATATGTATATCACATATAAAATACACACACACACATGCTTACATGAAAAAAATATTCTAAATGAGGATTCCTTGGCCTTCTAGAATTTACAGAGACCTCTCATTGCCTTCTTCCAAAATGCATACCTCTGAGTTAATTGGTTTCATGAATTTTACCCAAGCAAACCTTTTTTTCCCACTTCTGCTGGGATGATTTTTGAACTGAGCTTCTGGGTAAGCTCTGCTCCAGCCATGAATAAACCAGTAACTGTTAAATGGCACTCTTTCCATGAGCTGCTGTTGTATGGATTACTCACCACATGGATTTGGTAGATGAAGTCTAGCATGGTGACAGAGCTCCTATGACAGCAGAAGACAAGGCATTACTGAGTTAATTTCTACTGCACTCCCCTCTAGGGAGTGGTGAACTCCTGTTTGGGCTGATGGTGGGACAGACTCCAGCTCTTCTCCAGTGAACATATTTCAAATGGCAAGAGACAATGGTTCCAACCCTTTATTGCAAGGGGCTTCTTACACCAAAGCTCCATTCTGAAATCTTTCATGTTATGTCAGTGACTTCTTCTTGTGTGGCGTTGGGACTTTATACCCTGTGGTGTCCTACACTATCTTTTTTTCCCTTTTGATCAAGTTGGTTATGGTAATGTTAACAAGGTGATGACACCCCAGAGCTGCCCCTCT
>NW_005054304.1:3253260-3257430 GCF_000277835.1 Geospiza fortis | reverse complement strand
ACTTAATTTTCATGCAATAAATGGTATATATATTAAAAATAAGGAAGAAATTAACTTTAAAATATTGCCATAGGATGTTCACCTAAAACAATGTTTCCTTCTAAAAAAGATGGGATGCTAATGATTTTACTAAAATGGCAAGATCTGAGGAAGTTAGTGATAATTTGATTTTACAGTGGCCAATAGCAACTGAATATTTCAATGTAGACATGCTACATTTTAATGTAGACATTAAATAGACATGTTCTCTGTCCTAAGGTCATAAAACAGAGAAGGGAAAGATAACTATGAAAGAGATTTCAAAATTTCAGAGTGACACTTAGGTGAGCAGCTTTTGTGCATGCTGAATATTTTTGTACCTCTGGAAATTGTGCCCTTCATAAAATAATTGCGATTTTTCTTTCCGATATCTTAATAATGGTGTGAATTAATTTTGTTTGGTGTTTTCTTATTGAAGAATTAGCATATTTAGTTCTAATATAATTAATAATATGTTCTGGAGAGGAAAATTAAGGAGGCAAGAGTATGTGCAAATAGGGTCAAGCAGCATGAAAATTCTTTGTGACAACAGCATTCTGGTGGAACCAGCTCGAGAGTCAGCAGCACAGGAGAGACAACCTGATGGAACTTGGCCCCAGTAAGCAGAGTTCAAACATAATGGGAGTCAGCAAACAGAAGCTTCAAAATATTTACAGATATCCAGACAGAGAAGGAAAGTTCACAACCATAATGAATGGTCATTAGGGAGAAAAAAATCAAAGCAAAACAAAAGCAGATTTTTAGACAAAGCTGAATTTAAACCAGGGCTGATTACAGCTGCCTTAATGGCTGAACCCAAAATCTGGCTTAACTCTAGTTAAACCATAATCTGACATATAGCCTCTTTTTATTACAATTCTCTGCTGAATCATTTAGCTTGTGGAAGAAGCATGGTTCTGGCATCATAACTTAAATTATGATAACAATGAGATCACTCTTATGATGCAAAAGGGTAATATCAGGCTCATTTACTAATGTCCATAGTTTGCCAAGGATATTTTTTGTCCAGGAAACCCAAATGCTACAGAGTTTAGCAGCCTGTAAGACTTACAGTAGTAGTAGTCCTTCTCAAAAAAAAACCCTGCAGTGTACGTAACCTTCTTAAATTCCCTGGGGCTTTTTCCATTTTACAAATGGAAAGCCTGAGAAGGGTTTTTCCATAGACAATATTATGAAGTGTTCAAACTTGTGAGTGACACAAATAAGTGGTTTCCAAACAGAGGTGGACATACAAGAAGCTATATATAGATAACTTCTGAGTGGTAGATGATGTAAAGTTGCCACTGCCAATGAGTGGACTTTTTAAGATGATGGACTCCAAAGCGGGGTACACACAAGACAGACCATTGGGATGAAGGAAGACATTCTTTATGTGTGCCTCATTGATAAATAATTTTTAAAAAATTAATCTATTTAATTTTCAACTCATCCTTTTAAAAATTTCTATTTTGTGCTTGCTTTATAATATATATAAATTAGTACAGTAGCACATGTATAACTCATAAATAATTGATTGTGCATAGAGTGGGGGTGTATTTTTTTGCTGATAGGTGTATATGATCCAAAATATTTGGAAACGAGCATTTAAGGATTAGCCCCTGACTGACCAAATGGGGACTCCCACTATTTGAAAATTCTTCTCTAAAAGGTTGACAAATGCCTCTTGGGACTTGTTGCAAAGATCAGTGAAACAAGCCTTTTTAAAAACTTCCAGTGGATTTGGATCAGGCCTGTCAGAATTACAGCAGCAGAGGTAAGAGGAGGTATCTGTCATTCCTGAGTCCTCTTCCTACAGCGCTGCTGACACTGCTCTCCACAAAGTATAGTATAGATGCAGAAGCAAGAAAAAGTGCTTATGTGTAATTCTGCATAGCAAAGGAGTAGTTTTATGGTGAATGAAGTACTGATATGGGGCAAGACAAACACTTCTTGGATCATAGTAAAGGTTACAGTTAGCAAAACAAATTTAGCTGCCAGCTCTGTACTTTTTCTAGCGTTATACAACATAATCATAACATGCACAACACTTGACACTGCTGCTGTAAAATAACTGAATGCACAGCCCACTAGTTTTGACAAACAATTGCACTCTACCATCCTAAAAAAGGAAGCCATCTTTTTCCTTAGCCCCTGCCTTGTGCACTCAGGGCACAGCATTGCTGCTAACCAGTGGCACTTTGTGGTGAGAGGCACAGCCCTCTCCTGCCATGGGCTGCCTTCACTATTTGCAGCTGTGTCCAGGTGGCCACTGATCAGCACCAGCTCCTCACTAACCTCAGGCCCACAGCCTGGACAGGAGGTGTGCTCATCCTTGATGCCAGTCATGCTGTCCCTCAGGCAGCTCAAAGGCATGTTCTTTTCTTGGGTCTGAATGATTAAGAAAGGCACCTGAAATACAGCTATTGCTGCTGCTGCACTCCAGAAATGTGGCAATGCGATGCAACACTTTTATGCACCAGAAACTATTCTATCACTAGAAAAAAAGCTAGGTGCATTCATTCAAACATCTAAAATCAATAATCAGCCACCAGGAATAGATCATGTCTGAAAACTTATTGCTTATCCTCCTCAGCTTCAGTAGTGACTCCACTGGAGGTCTGTCTCTAACGTGCCTAAGCAGAATGGGAGGGCCAGAATGAAGGAATTTACAGCATCAGCATCTTTTTCTTGCTGTGAACCTCCCTCCACTAACTGAAACATCTTCCCAGTTTTCTCAGCTGGCTTTTGGGCTCCATATGGATCTACTGCAGCCCTCTCCATTGTACTATATTGAAAAAGATGACTAACACTTCCTGAACATTTTTAATTTAATAAAACATGGTTATTAATGATACTTAATTATAGAGGATATAATTGAAATTATATT
Source organism: Geospiza fortis (assembly GCF_000277835.1). Taxonomy (NCBI): domain Eukaryota; kingdom Metazoa; phylum Chordata; class Aves; order Passeriformes; family Thraupidae; genus Geospiza; species Geospiza fortis. The sequence goes on along the minus strand of NW_005054304.1, from coordinate 3,254,525 downwards.
AGCTCTAGAAAAATGCACACATATAAAACCAGGCCAACATTTAACACTGACACACTACTAGTCCATTTCTGTTAGTGTATCAATAGGACATTGACTGATGGGTCTGCACTGGCCTGCTCTCCAGGCACTGCCACACTTGTGCTGTGGCTGCTGCTGTAATTTCGATCCATACACAAGGGAGGGCCTCCAATGATTTCAGAGGGTGCAGAGGGGCTCATTCATTAGTCTGGCCTCATAAAAACTTCCTCTAGTGCAAACATCGAGCTGACTACACCTATTTTAATGCAATTAAAAGACTGCATAAATCAGTGTCACAAGTATTCCCCTTTAGACACCCACTAATGATCTTAGCTCTTAGGAGAGAGCTTTGCTTTCCTTTCCTGAGTGTCAGGTCACTACATATGGTTGGCCTTTCAGAGGCAGCAGAAGTCAGATCCTGGTTAGCCAAGCGGCTACAGGTACTCTCTGGCATCACCAAGCCACTGCAGCCTTGGAAGCTGTTCAATAGACTTGCTTCTCTCCATGCTCCTGGCAGAGCAGGAGAGCTGGTGTTGGCTTGGGGAGCTTAATTTTTCCCAAAGTTAGCTAATATGCTCTATGTTTTTGGTTTGTGCTGGAAACAATGCTGATAACACAGGGATGTTTTTGTTATTGCTGACAGAGCCAAGGCTTTTTCTGCCTCTCACCCCACCCCAGCAGTGAGGGGCTGGGGGTGCACAAGGAGCTGGGAGGGGACACAGCCAGGACAGGTGATTCCAACTGACCCAAGAGATATCCCATAACATATCCCATAACATATCGAGCCATGCTCAGCATGTAAAATTAGGAAAGAAAGAATCAGAGGGGGATGGTCAGAGTCATGGAGTTTGTCTTCCCAAGACCCCATTACATGTGATGGAGCCTGGATTTCCAGGGCATGGCCAAACACCTGCCTGTCCTTGGGAAGTGGTCAATGAATTCCATGTTTGGCTTTGCTTGCACCTGTGGCTTTTGCTTTACCTATTAAACTGCTTTTATCTCAACCCATGAACTTTCTCACTCTTACTCTTCCATTTATCTCAACCCATGAATTTTCTCACTCTCACCCTTCTGGTTCTCTCCCCCATCACACCAGGGAGTGGGGCTGAGTTTCTGGCTCGGGTTACACAACAACAAGCACTGCTGACAATTTCTGTATCTCACTGCTGTACTGCCTTAAAGATCACTGCTATTGTTAGTGTAGCAAAGAGGCCCTGGCACTGCCTCCAAGCCCTTTACAATGACAA
>NW_005054304.1:3249581-3253198 GCF_000277835.1 Geospiza fortis | reverse complement strand
GGCTGCTGTAATTTCGATCCATACACAAGGGAGGGCCTCCAATGATTTCAGAGGGTGCAGAGGGGCTCATTCATTAGTCTGGCCTCATAAAAACTTACTCTAGTGCAAACATCGAGCTGACTACACCTATTTTAATGCAATTAAAAGACTGCATAAATCAGTGTCACAAGTATTCCCCTTTAGACACCCACTAATGATCTTAGCTCTTAGGAGAGAGCTTTGCTTTCCTTTCCTGAGTGTCAGGTCACTACATATGGTTGGCCTTTCAGAGGCAGCAGAAGTCAGATCCTGGTTAGCCAAGCGGCTACAGGTACTCTCTGGCATCACAAAGCCACTGCAGCCTTGGAAGCTGTTCAATAGACTTGCTTCTCTCCATGCTCCTGGCAGAGCAGGAGAGCTGGTGTTGGCTTGGGGAGCTTAATTTTTCCCAAAGTTAGCTAATATGCTCTGTGTTTTTGGTTTGTGCTGGAAACAATGCTGATAACACAGGGATGTTTTTGTTATTGCTGACAGAGCCAAGGCTTTTTCTGCCTCTCACCCCACCCCAGCAGTGAGGGGCTGGGGGTGCACAAGGAGCTGGGAGGGGACACAGCCAGGACAGGTGATTCCAACTGACCCAAGAGATATCCCATAACATATCCCATAACACATCGAGCCATGCTCAGCATGTAAAACTAGGAAAGAAAGAATCAGAGGGGGATGGTCAGAGTCATGGAGTTTGTCTTCCCAAGACCCCATTACATGTGATGGAGCCTGGATTTCCAGGGCATGGCCAAACACCTGCCTGTCCTTGGGAAGTGGTCAATGAATTCCATGTTTGGCTTTGCTTGCACCTGTGGCTTTTGCTTTACCTATTAAATTTTATCTCAACCCATGAATTTTCTCACTCTCACCCTTCTGGTTCTCTCCCCCATCACACCAGGGAGTGGGGCTGAGTTTCTGGCTCGGGTTACACACAAGCACTGCTGACAATTTCTGTATCTCACTGCTGTACTGCCTTAAAGATCACTGCTATTGTTAGTGTAGCAAAGAGGCCCTGGCACTGCCTCCAAGCCCTTTACAATGACAACATATGTCCCATTATGCACTTTCTATAAAAGGGGAGTCACAAAATGTTTAGGTGGCTTATCCAGGATACAAAGCAACATCAAAGTGGTAATTCTTATGTAACTCTTGGGGAAAGGAGCATATCTGACTGAATGATGATGCTTCCCAACCATAAATTACGATACTTGGATTCAGCACTTTCAAATCTTTGAGCTGTTTGGTTCTGACTGATGACTAATGAAGTAAACTGCTTTCATCCTCCAAAACCTGAAGAGAAATGGGGTATATTTCAAGCCTATTTTAGGAGTGAGCCCATTGTGGAACAGACAAAAAGGTGATGGTTCCCAGGAAAATTTTCATTATAAGCCTAACCAGGTAATTTTCTGGAGACACACATACAGTATTAAAAATAGAAACTCCAAGGAAACAGACTGGCAGAATCCCACCATGCAGAAAAGGGCTAGGTTAAATTCATACATCCCATGCACAACCAAGAGCCCCCCACAAAGCCCCACGGGCTGCACATGAGGCAGGGCAAGGCTGCTGAGGTTTGGAAGGAGGTCTGTCACACAGACAGGTGGATCCCAAAGCACAGATCACTCCAGCTTCATCCCTTCCCTCTTCACCAGCAGCACTCCAATCTGCCATTCACAGAGGTGAACAAGGGAAGGGCACAAAGCCCACTGGACACCTGCATAAGGTTTATGTTTATCTGAACATGGTTTCTATCATTGCTTTATAGTCTGGAGCATGTCAACAGGAGATAAAGAGGAAAGATGACTGAGGAATTAAATTATCTGTAGTGCTGAGCAAGCCTTTTCCAGCCCACTGTGGTTTAAATTTGTCACCTGACATGATAAGGTAGAAGAGGTTATGTCACACTTCAGCTCAAGATGCAGCTGCCTGGGAAGGCCTAACATCCCTCATAAAAGAGGACAGTGCTTGACCCAGCACCGAGGTTAATACTGCAGTATTCCCCTGGAGCCAGGACTGTGGACCCTCATTACCATCACACTCTGCTGCTCTAAACATGGGCACCCTAATTGATAAACAGAATCAATTGTTTCACACCTCAGAGACGAGCAGCTAGAATTTGAGATGGCTATCCTGTGCTAGGCGAAGAGGGCAGCTTTTATTTTTTTTCTTGTGTGCATTAGGCGTCGGCAGAACTTTAATCAATCTTCATGTGATGCCAATAGTTCACAGATAGAGCTGCAGTGCTTGAAGGAAATAGGTTATCTTTTCCCACTGCGAGCTGCTAGTTCTGAGGAGTGTTTGATGCAAGTCTAAAGAAACTGCACACTCTGAATTTGAAAGGATCATTAACCAGGAAAAATTAACAAAATACTTAGAAATGACTGAGCTCGGCTGGCCAGTTTTCCAGCTATGACCTTTAATTCTCCATAAAAAGAAGGTTTAAAAAAAAAAAATCAAACATTCTCACCAATCTGGTTAATTAAACAGAATGGCAAATGATACCACATGTGGGGAAGGAATCCAAAACCATTTTGGGTAGAAGAAAAAAATCACAGTTATAACCCAGTCTTTAATTTAAAGAAAAATATAAATATTTAAGCATATGGTATAATATTTCATGGACCTGTGTAAGTAGTGTGAATATATAATTGCACTAAACATATATAAATATTGCACTAAACATTATAAATAAAAATAAACTGGGAATGAAATCTTTTTTCCCTAAAAAATCTTATCAGAATACTCAGCATATACATATATATATTTAGGGAGAGAGTGTAAGCACTCTAGCCAAGTGTTGCAACTTGTAAGCCATATTAAGTTACTTATATGAGAGTCACAGTGATTAGTGCAGCTTATCTAGGTAAATCTGACTGTCCTGGTCTAGCAAGGATGTTGTCTGACTGTCCAGGCCAAGAGCAAATGAAACCACAGGCACTGCCAAGACAAGATGCCAGCACTGGATTCTCTTGGTAGCTTGCTGTCTCTAGAGGTGAAATTTGGAAATTAAATGTTAAAAAATTGAAGCTTTGGTACAGGCAACCCATGGAGCTTCTGTTGAAAATAAGTGGCTGCCAGCCTCTGTTGATCCTATGGATTAATTATAGACTCTGGTATAAACTGAGTGCCCCTTTCCCTTAATGCCTTCAGAAGGATAACAAGAATTCAGTAAAAAAAGCAATTGAAATTGGCTAGTTTACAGTCATTGCCCTTAAACCTGACAGAGTAAAAAGATAGGGTCTGGAGGTGCTGTCACAAATCTGATATCTCCACATTAGTACATCAGTTAGCTGTGTTCTGTAGTAGCCCACCATGGCTAGTGTTCATAAATAAGAAGCTGTGTTTGTAGAACTTAATTTCTATTATGATTATTTAAGAGATTTCATGATAACTTTCATAACTTCACATAGGACATGATCTACTGCTGAACTGTAAAAAATAAGTCCTGCTTCTGACTGTACCCTCACACTGCCATGGCATCCTGCTGCTAATACTTACAGTGCTAAATCTAAGTTTAGGCTTGAAGAATTAGATCATACTTCCTTTTCCCTTTCATCACACTAGAAGGTGTGTCCTCATTACCTGAGTACTTG
>NW_005054304.1:3238911-3249539 GCF_000277835.1 Geospiza fortis | reverse complement strand
TACAAAATACAATTATTTAAAAATTGTATTATCATAGCACCTAATGGGCCCTTGCACTTGGCACTGGACAAGCACATTGCAGAGGCAAAGAAAATTGCCCAGATAATTTTCAGTTCAGTAATGAATAAAGATACAATAGAGGGATACATCATGGAAAGCACAAACAAATGAGACTGGTTAATGTAAAACAGAAGATTGAAAAATGTTGCTTTGATGTGGCTCTTCCACATTTCAGTCTTCCAAGAAATGTTAAAAATAGCTAAAAATCCCTTAATTTCTTCCCTAGTAATACTTTCCCAGGTGACCATATGCCACAGGGATGCTGCATGATCACAAATGGGAGAAATACCAAAGATCGTAAGGGGAATGAGTCATGAAGCAGCAAGACATGTTCTAAAAATATTTACAAACCCTTAGTTAGAAGGAAAAAAAAAAAGGCTGCTGCAAATAGCACTTCTTGGACAACAGGATTCTTTGTACGGACAAACAGCACACATAACTGTCGTCGGGTGGACACAAGGTTTTCGGGGTGAAGGAAGAGAGGAGATGGGCTCCATGATCAGAAGGCTTGATTTATTATGTTATGATATATACATCTATTATACTATACTAAAAAGAAAAAGAAAAGGAGAGTTTCCAGAAGCTGCTAACTACCTAAGAATAGAAAGTAAAGAATGAATAACAAACCTTGCTCTCTCGGACTGTGTCCGAGAGAGCTCAGTTCTGGATTGGCTATTATCTCCAAACACTCAATCTGGGCCAATCCAGAACTGACCTGTTGCATTCCACAGAAGCAGATAACCTATTGTTTATGTCTGGTTGCTGAACTTCTCAGCTTCAGCAGGGAAATCCTAAGAGAGGATTTTTCATAAAAGAAATGTCTGTGACACATAACATAACAAATGGCAAGCTTTTCATGCGAGACCAGTTCTCAAAGAGCTTATGAATGTCTCTCTCCTGAATTTCTTCTTCAATTTCTGCTTAAACTACCCCGAGTCTTACATATGGAGAAGGAAGAAGCTTAATCGGGGCAACTGTAAGCCTTTCATCAATTCAATTATCCAGTAAAGGGCTCACTCGTTGAACTCAGCCATAAAATGTTAGAGTGGCAGTGCTGCTCCTGTCTATCAGCTTGTGTCCCTGAATTCTTTGTACCCTTAGGGATGTTTTATCTTTTGAGAAATGTGACAGTCTGCCTTTGGAGACTGGCCTCGGCACAGCTCCATAACCAATATATTGACAGATAGAAGGCAGCGTGGAAAGTGAAGCAGTTCATGACTTGTGTCTGTCAAGCTGCTTTCCTCTCCAGACACAGGACCTTTAAAAGTTATTACAGGGGCTTTCAAACCATTACCTTACATTAGTGACATCAGATTTATTTTTATAGGGATCGATGGATCTACAGCAGTATCACAATGTATCTCATTTCCCAGTATTTTTACTTTTTGGAAAATATAATTAAAATATTATCATAACTCTAAGCATAAAGAGGGCTTATCTTCAAAAGGTACCTCTGCTGTTGGAATAACAGGCTTAAAATGGGGTGAAGAACTCACTGATACTGCCAGTGTTTCTGACATTTTCTACTGAAATATGACTTAATTGTTTCTATACGTAAACTTGAATTTGCAGTTTCTCTTCCCTCCATTTTGAAGAGGGAAGAAGGGAGACCGCTGTTTCAAAGTAAATGAGAACCAATCACATCACCCCTGAGAATATACTAATCTATAAAAATTAAATTCAAAAGAACACAGGACTAGCAGTGGGATATTAAATTCAAAAGAACACAGGACTAGCAGTGGTGTATTACAAGCATTCTCATGAGGCCAATCATCATTTCTGATTTTGCAGGCCACAGATACACACAGCTATATTGACATGAGTGCATCATGTTGGGGCTAACACTGTACTAATTGTTCAATGCTGTGATTTCCTCCTTGTTTTACCTTACCTGACTGTCACTGTTGCTGTGCCCCAGCACCCTGGGTAGGAGAACATAATGGTTCAGAGGTTCCTGAAAACTATTTTCATTTAAATTCAGGATTTCTGCAAAGATAATAGAAAACAGTGTAATTACTTCTTATGCTGTTCTTTTCCTCCTTATTGCAATCCCTTCAAGATCAAACTGCCAAACTACTAAAGAACATAATATCCAAAGTTGCTTTTCTGAAATTTTAGTTTGGAGGAAGCAACTGTCTTGAGGAGATACTGTGTCTATATATATGACAACGTATTTTAATTTCCTGTCTTTACTCAAAGTCACCAGCCCAATGCTAACACAATGAACTTATTGGACCCTGAGATTTCTTGCCATTTTATGGCCTTTTAATCTTATGTTCTTGTATATGATGTTTAAGAATGGTGCATCTTCAGAATGACGTGATAAAAGCTTTCAGTCAGGAGCTGGGAGCACATTTAAGAAATGCACATTTTAAATCAGCCTTTAAAATCATTGGCAAATATTTCCTAGACAAAGTAGTAAATTCTCTGGTCTAATGTAGAATGAAATAGGTTTTTGGTACTGGGTTCCTGTTCTGTCTCTCAATGAAATAATCATGTGTCCAGGTAATGGTGGACTATATTGCTGTCAATATCACTTTCAAGTTATTAGGTCCAATCAATGCTGGATAAAAGGAAAAAGGGTGGTCAACAGGCAATCTGGCTTTCAGTTTAACACTCCCTTGAGGATTTTCATTATCCTTTCCTTTTCTGTTCTCAAGGTTAGCTCGAGCTAGACTATTTGTAGCTTCAGCTTCCTGGAGATAATGCACATCCACAATAGCCTTGCTCCTCCAACGTCAGAGTGCCCTTCCACCTGAGTAAGCAGAGTCCTGTCTTTTTTCTATTATTTGTGACCTTTTCCTGGGTTAAAAGGTGACTCCTGAAGCAGACAGGTTTCACTTCTTATGGTGATTGCAGTGCAAAAAGCACGCTTCTACCTTGTTAGAAGTGACATCACTGTACATTAAAGACATCATATCTCCTTTCATATTAAAATGCCTGTCAGTTCTGCTGCTTGCAGGCTGTAAATCTGCCACTGTATCCCATGCTTGGGAGCTTTCATTATGAAAATATGGAAGATAAGCACTCTGCTTTACTGTCAAAAGGAAGAAGTAGTCTGGTAGTAATGAGGTTACTTTAAAAAAAAAGTACACAATTCCTCAAACAGAGATTACTTGATGTGGGGCAATTTTTGAAAGCAATCTTTTTTATCTGAATTCCTAAAAAAAATTCAAGCTTAAAATATAGTATGAGTAAAGCATGCACATACAGTCTTGTACAATTTATTAATGCATAGATAATGCACAGCACTTGTTCATGCAGTAAATCATTAGATTTTCCTTTGACTTTGGCCCTCCAGCCTTGAGAGAAATGACATACTAGAATTTAAACTGTTTTCCATCTTTATATAATATAGATACAAAAAGACTTGTATGTTCTGCAAGACAGTGACAACACTCAACTCTTATGCACTTGACTGTAGAAAATACAGTCAGTAGACAACTATCTCCTAAAGAGCTAAGGAAAATAGAAATAATTATTGATAATTTTCTCCCATGGCTTCCTTAGAATCTTAATAATACTTTCCTACTGCATAAAGTTTTCATCCATTGATCTGAAAGCATTTCAGATATATCATTCTTGTTTTACAGAGGAGAAGTGAGATGAGCTGCCTCAACATTTGAGAGCAGCTCAGCAGCAGAAGTGAGAACAGATTCTCCCTCTCTGGACTAACTTGTCCCACGCTTGACTTGCTCATTTCCAAATTTCAGACTGGTAATTTGCACTGTTTGTTGGTGTAGCCCTGAGGTGTTTATACGGCATGTGATTATTCATTTATTATTAATTGTTCAAGAAAGGAATAAATTATCACAGATATTTCTTTGTTATTAAAAAAAACTCCTTATCCATTTGTGCAAAATCACTAAATCATTATTATTCCCCATTTCCACCCGAATTCCCTCCAGCTGAGGAAACTTCAGCATGTGAGCATAGCATGCATATTTTCACATTTCATCTTCCAAATTATATCCTCCATTGTTGATACTCTGTTTGAGGAGCCAAAATGAGCAGTTTAAGAGTTCTTTATGGGTGATGAAGCCTTTCATCTCCCAGGCATTGATTTTAATGTCCAAACCCTACATCCAGAGAGAGGAATATATATTTAGGCAGTCCTGTGTGCATTATGGGAAATCAATTGGTAATGTCAGTCTCAGGTAGAGAACCAGGTGAAAGCCATGGGGGAAAATAACCCCAGATAAATACAGAAATACATATATAAATACATAATACATAAATAAAAACAGAAAAAGGGGAAAAAAAGGAAAGGAAAAAAAAGGAAAGGATGAGGAATGCGAATGAGTAGGAAAAATGTAGTAGCTGAGGAGGTGACACAGTTGGGACATGACCTGATGAGGCAAGACCAGAGGATTGTACATGCCATGGAGGAAACCAAGAACATGTGTCACTCAATGGAGTGGAAGCAAAATGAAACAAGAACCAAAGAAAAGCATGTAAATGCAGTGTGTCCCACTTCCTCCTGGAAGCAGAGAGGATTTCCTTCCTCCATGTAGCATGAAATCCTCTGCTATGGAGCAGAGCAGAGAGAGTAATGAGACCTGTAGCTCTTTAACGATCCAAGTCATAAGGATTTATAACCCGTTTTACAGCAATGTTGCCAACACCTTCCTGGCCACAAAGCCTGCAAGGACTGATCAGGCTTCTGTATCATCTGTCTTCTGCTCACAAGGGGCTTTTGAACCTTTGCAGTTCCACTGTCACAAACCCTGTCTATGCTGAGTGCTATCATAGCATCCTCCACTGTTTCCAACATCCATGTGGGCAGCAGCAAGAGCGAGATTTCTAATGCCAGGTGGCCTGGATAGCTACAGGCACTTTATGCTGCTGCCCTCTCAATTTTCCAGGTAAGATCAGGTGAGTGAGAAAAGATGGGTGCTGTTTTTTGCCCTAAAGCTCCTACAATTCCTGGGAGTGGTGGAGCTGCACTGATGGCACAGATGGCAGTTTTGCCTGAAAGGTGTGAACCAGACTGTGGAACAGTGAGTCAGTTGCCCTGCATCATTCCCCTCTCCTAGAAGATAGCATTCCTCCCAACCTGTTATTGCAGATCTGCAAGAGTCAGGACCTAACCTTCAATATTGTTTTATGTAATTTTTACAGGAAGATATTTTTTCTTGTAAAAGCAGACAAGACTAAAGTATAGAGGAATATTTTTTAGCATGTGTGAACACCAGGGAATCAGATCTGAACTGTGTGTTTGAGGTTATACTACCTCAGAAACTGTAGGCCCCAGGGACCGGGTCACAGGCAGTCACACCAGATTGACAGATCTCTGTTTATAGATAGAATCTTTATTTTCACTAGTGTGCCCACTGAATTTATATTAGAGTTCAAAAGACAAGAGAGTTGTAAAATGTATTCTGTGAAAAACAAACTTTTGACTTAATATAGAACTTTATGCTATTGTTCTATGCCCAGCAAAACAGTTTCTTTCATATAGATACAGCCTTCTAGTCTTCCCTTTTGATTTGACTCATTTTTGTTGTTATATTACAAAATAATTGCATTCTCCTTCATTCCCTTCACAAAATAATGACTTTTTAGTCAATAGCCAGAAACTTGGGTCTATTGCAAAATACCAGCCCACAAATGCTCTAGGAGTGGCCAAACATCGACATTAGATTGCATTTTATTTCTAAAGAAACTGAACTCTCCTGTTAGTAAATGGTGATGGTAACATAATCCACATTATTCCAAATGCTCAAGGTGGCTGAACACACTTTAACCTTCCTTTTTCACTGAAATTCACTACAAGTTATATATTATTACCACACTACAAATCTGACTCATGCTTACTTCATGTCCCCAAGTCTGCATCAGAAGCATTTCTAAGGAGCTGGGAACCAATTTGCAGGTGCTTTGCACCAGCAGGTCAGTTTAACACGACCACTTCAACCCCCTTCTGTGCTTAATCTTGATACCAGAGTTTTCAACCTGAAGCATTGAATCAGTTTCATCAAACTGAATGTGAGGAAGTTTACATTAAAATGTCATCTGTTGATACTCCACAAGCAAAAAATACAGAATGTGTTTTTACCCTGATATGAATATTCTATAGAGTGTAAGCACAAAAGGCTTTGCTCCAGCTCCATCATATTTTAGAAAAAAATCTACCTAAGTGGTGCAAAAAAGGAATCAAGTGGGGCTTCCAGCCTTTGCTTAATAGAAAGCACAAACCTGACATGATCTGTCACATTATATTTTAACTGGACAGAAGGTAGGAGAGACAAGCGTGTGACAAAAGGTCATTGTGTCACTTACGCCATACAGGAGGAGATGAACATCCCAAGGTGGTGAGCACAGTGTGAGAAGCTGAAGATGACAGAATTTTGCTCAGCTCTTCTATCTAAAATCCATAGCTCAAACCCAACACTGTTTTGAGTAAGGTTCCATTCAAAAATACATTAACTTTTTACTTGAGAACACGGAAGGAAATCAGTTCTAATGATCCTAGCACAGCATGGGAGATAATGCTGGATAACTAAGCCTCTGCTTAAGGAGAAAAACATCTCTGAAGTTTTACTGTATAGGCACAGACAATCATTCACGTGCTGAGAGGCTTGAACTCTCTCATCCAAATGCATGCAAAGGGGAATATCAGACCTCTTAATGCTCATGAAAAAGCCAGGCCCTTGGGAAGCCAAGCACTCCAGGAGCTCCAGGAGGGGGTTAAGTGAACTCTGAAAGCTTCTGAGGCTCTTCCTTTCCTTTTTATCGAACTGAAAGTGTAGGAGACAGAGAGAAAGTTTCAGGCTGAGTTCCTACATTATCCTCCCCAGCTTCCTGGAAGAACTGCTGACAGCTCCTTGTCCACCAGGAAGTTTGCAGAGAAGGAAAAGGAGGAAGGTCCCAATACCTCCTTTCTTTCTCTTGCTTCTTCATGCAACCTTCAATTCCTTAATGTCCTATTCCTCGCACTCAAAACACCAGAAGAAGACAGTTCTAAGAAGCATAAATCACAGCAAAAGAACATAGCTCCAGAAGGAAGACCTGGAGAAGTGTTGTCTTACATATCAAGGGTTCTATGCAAAGGTTCCATATTACCAGAGTTTCATACCTCCTCAGTGTTTCTCATAGGCAGCTCCTCTAAGCACTGACTCTTCCTGGTCCTTGCAGTAGCCAACAACTCCAGATCTCACCAATCTACTCTCTTATAACACTTGTTCTTATTGGCTACAGGTGTGGCCTGTAAAGATCAGGCCTGCTCCTGATCTTTAGCAATTGGTTCAGCTGCAACTCTTTAGGGGATAAGAACACATTCTATACCACCTTCATTTACCCATACTGTATCCCCCTAGAGCAAAGCAGCTAAGACCTCAGGTGTATTTTCAGTAACTTACAGAGGAATCCTAAGTAATTAGCAAAACTTCTGCTGGTTTCAGTGAGAGAAGAAATTTTGCCTTCCACCTCTCAAACCGCAGAAATGCACTACCATGTTTACTTCAGGGCCCTCAGGAAACCCTGTAATAGCAGTGCTAATCTTGAATTGCAGAGCTTCTGCACCTCAACACTATTTCATGGAGGCTGATACCTCCTTCTACCTTCCCATTCTCAGAGGGGTAATAGCAGTGTAATCTGTAATAGCAGTGCTAATCTTGAATTGCAGAGCTTCTGCACCTCAACACTATTTCATGGAGGCTGATACCTCCTTCTACCTTCCCATTCTCAGAGGCTCTGAACAAGAAATGTTCCCCTGGATTTGGAACTTGATCTTGGACTCTTACTTCATTGCATAATTTTAAAAAATGCTTTTTTCCTTTTTTTTTTCTAACCTAAGAAGGCATCAAAGTTAATTGTTAAAATCATGTGATATGCTGTGATTTGGGCCAGAATGGATTTGTCCTCTCTGACACAAGTTTCAGGGGAGAACTGGTTAAAGATTGAGGGTTTTATTCATCTACTGAGTATAGCTGGGGATTGTTCAGGCTGAATTCAAAATGTGCCACAGACATTCTTTTGTCATCTGGATTGTTGTTGATCTGCACTTTACTTATATAAACGATGTGCAATTCACAGGAAAAAGAGAAACTGGACACTTCTTATGACCCATTCTGTGTTCTGTAGCCATCTCACTCTGAAAATGCTTTTATTTCAAGTAGCTGGGAGAGAAAAACCTTCTTAACTTTGAAGTAGGTTTTACTGCATTGATAGGAGAGAGAGAGAGCAAGTGAGAGTGAAATCCCGTTTCATTTTTAAAGTTAACTGTGAAGTTTTAATTAGGTCCTCTGAACAAGGATTCTGTGATGCTTTATGTTTAAGAGTTAGCAATAGCACACGATCCACAGATTCCATCCTAAAGTTCAGTTGACAAAGGCCAACACAACTCTTTACTTAGTAACTCTGTAACCATTTATGTTTGAGGTGAAGATGTTAATATGGAAATTTTGTGAGCTGGGAACGACTACGAACTCCATCATTGTAATTTACGACCTTTCATCTGAGGCCAAATGTAAAGGCAATTGCAATTGTTCTGTATCTCAAGGCCAGCACACAGCAGATGTGTGAAATTTGGAGTGCTAGACATAAACTTTTATTACCAAATTATAAGTAATTTCTATCACTTACAATGTTCACCTTTCAAGTTCATCTTGATTAAAACACAAGGGCAGCATCTCGCTGATTTCCATGAGTTGTACAGCTGAAAAAGCTCTACCATGGCACACTAGGAAAAGATAAAGCAGTGCAGAATTTAAAACAATCTACTGAGAGCCAGGTATGCAACATTTTAGATCAAAATACTTTTTCATCTAGAGGACAAAAAAAGATAATCATTAGCCAATGACATCTGAATCCTGTTTTCACTGTTGGAGATTTTGAATCCTTCAGGAGTCCATTTAAGGCTAATTTACCTCTAGGAACAGCATGAGAGACTGCTTTGAGACCTCTGGCAAACCAAGGAAAATTACACAAGATTTGAGTTCATGACTTGGTCTCAAAGTATGGAAGAAGCAGCTAAGGATGCAGAACTCCCCAATCTCAATGGCCATGATTCAAATCTGATGTGTTTGTGAGGTTCACAGGCTGTGAAGCAGGAAAGCACAAGGATTTTGTTGACTGACAGCAGACAATCAAAATATCCACACACATAGAAACTGTAATTAAGTGTAAGCCTCAGCTAGCTAGAAAGCAGCCTATTGAGCAGAAGACAAAACAGCTCATCAGTTTGTGATGGCTTGGGAAAAAAAAAATACAAGCTCTGAAGGCAAACTTGTAAGAAATAAACCAAAGAGGAAGGCTCACAAAACAAAGTGTCCCTGGTTGGATTTGCAAAATTGCCATGCAAATTTACCAGCCCAGACATGAAAGTTTTATTTGCCCAATCTTTATACTGGAGATTGATAACAATGAAAACAGGAATATTCACTTATCAAAGCATTACTCACTGAAGCCAAGGAAGCCAAATAAAACTTTGCAAGTCTGCTCCCTGGAGTAACTATTTTATGTTCCTTTTCTGCTTCAAATACTAGATATAATCAAGCACAGTTGGATGCTCCTGATTAACATGACGGTTGCCTGGAAACACAGGCACAGTGTGGCCAAACTTCCCTGTCCCTGCCTGCGCTTGAACTCTGGGACAGGCAGGTGAATAAGGTTGGGTTTGCAGCTCCTGCCTCTTAAAAGCCTTTTAGTCTAAGCATTGGAGAAAAAATTGTTACCGGACACATGTTCAAAAAGAGAAGATAAACAACTCTAGAAAGAAGCGAGAATACAAATCTGTGCTCTGAAAAGCCACAGTACATTTTCTCTGCATCATGAGAATTGAGAGGTTTGACAAGATACTAAATCAATACCGGACAGATAAAAAACCCCAACAAAACAAAACAGCCCAGAAGCTTTCACAGATGATTAACTCTTGTCACAGTACTAAACCTAAAAAAAATAAAAAGAAATAAAAAAAAGGAAATAAAGAAAAAAGGAAGTATTTTCCAGACACCAGGAGACAGCTGGGGGAAAGGAGGAGAAAGAAAAAACAAGTGAGATGATAGAGAGAAGTAGAAGAGTCGAAGGTGAGTTCAGTTTCCTCTTGTGCAAAGTTATTCCCAGGTGACTTAAAAAAAAAAAAATCTCTTATGTTTCTATCTTCACTGATTCCTCTGTGAAATGACCTTCAGCACTTTCCTGTCTAATCCAGAACAGGACACCTGTGAGGTGCTCACTGTGTCTCCGATAAGGACAAGATCACTTGGGAATTAACAGGGTCTCATGGGAGTAAATGCAATAATGAGTACCATACTGGACATTGGGAGGAATTCCATCGCAGAAAGGGTGATTTGACACTGGAATGGGCTGCTCAGGGCGGTGGTGGAGTCACCATCCCTGGAGGTGTTTAAGGAAAGCCTGGATGCGGCCCTCGGTGCATGGTCTGGCTGACAGGGTGGTGCTCGGTAATAGGCTGGACTCGAACATCTCTGAGGCCTTTCCCAGCTCAACCAATCCTGTGGGGTTTTTTTCCCCACAAAACACCCTGTAAGATTTTTTCCACAAGACATCCTGTGAGATTTCTCTCCGATGGGGTGATACTTTGTGCGAAATCCCAAGCAAGCCAT